>NW_027492650.1:0-441904 GCF_021521415.1 Bidens hawaiensis
AGTCCGGTTGTGTGAAATAACTCGGAACTTGGAATGATTTTAGGGAACGGGACAAATACAATATGATAAGGGCATGGTGGATACGCCGCTAGTACATCCTATATATAATTGTCCTTGTCATATTTTCTATTTGTGGCATTCTTTCGGGTCATTCAAAGATTTGGAGTTATTTTATTTTAATATATAAAATTGTTAAAATTTCTAAAAACTCCGTATATTAGTTGTTCTCTTTTAATTTTATTTTTATTTTAATTTCGGGAAGAAATTTCTAAAAGTTGTAAGTCCTGTAACATTTGTTACTTTTCAAACCCGAAAACCCGACCCATTTTAAATTTTCGGTTTTTGTTCTAGCTAAATTCATATACTTTAATAATATTATTAATTAATCTCAATTTTCGTTATATGTATTTTATGTGATCATTTATATGTAAATATAGTTTTTACCATCCTTGTAGTATTGCATACTCATTTAAAGATAATTTATTCATGAACTTTTTCCATGCAAATCATTAGAATAAATCTTGGATTATTATTATTACCATTTTTTCATATGTTATTTTTTTTAATTAACTAATAAAAATAAAGCAATTAATGTTTTAATTAAATAAAATTTACTAAAAGAGTTAAAACGCTTTGAAAACCTTTTAAACCATTTTAATTTATGTTTTTAATTATATTAAATATGATTAATTTTCATAAATCCCATAAGACATAACTACTTCATATCTTCATTATAAAAGGAGGACAAATCCTCCATTATTTTCATACCTCAATCTACTATTTTCTTAAGATTGAAAGCACTAACAAGTAAGTTTTATGATTCCATACATTTTATAGTTTTTGTTTTGATTTAATGTTGAATGTTCATAATTTGTTCTTCATGATCATATTACTTTTATCATAAAAATTTTATATTTTGGTCTTAAAAATCATTATGATCATGGATATCCAAAATAAACATTTTTCTAATCTTGGATCAAACCTAGTTATTGTGCAAGAACAAGCATGAATATATATTTATCTAAATCTTTTGATTTGTTAATCATCATAAGCTTATATATTTTCTTTTAAATATAATGATTTATAAAAATTTCTTTTATTTAAAATATTTTACAATAGATATAGCATACTTCATATCTTTAAATTAATAATTTAGTAAATTAATTATTGTTTATTTTATTTCAACATAAAATAATATTTATAATTTCTTTAAAAGAATTTCATGCAAAACATTTAAGTTAATTAATTAGTAAATTAATTAATTATGTTACTAGAATAAACATAAATTGTTTAATCATAAATTGTTATTAATATTGTTATTTAATCTTATATTAATAAGTTATAATTATTTATTTACAAATCATTCTACAACTAATAAGCATCAAATGATTTATATAAACTTTATTCATTTTTGTTAAACTCATTACAAATTCCCAAGTCCCCTTTTGCCATAGGTTAATGAAATATATATATTAAAATTAATGCCTCATTCCTAAAACTAATATTATTTAACTTTTATAATCCCAATAGTTAGTCTTTTAAATTTTGTATTTCCTTTTTAATTCTAGTTTGTGACGTTCAATTGCTTCGATTTCATTTACGTACTTTCGGTTTTATTTCAAGTTTGTCTTCAACATCAAGATGAGTTTCTCACACCCCTTTTTACTCTTTAACTACTTTTGGGGGTAGCATATATATCCTATCCAAATTACGATTTCGTTTATTCATTATTTACAAACTACAATTCACTACATGGACTTGTGTCTTTACTTGTTACTTGCTCAAAATTACTTGCACATGGATTACTTCAATATAGTATGATCATACGCCTCCCTTTGCACTCAAGACATTTGTTGTTATGAGTGGAAAAAGGGCCTCATTATCCGAGTATGTTGGTGCACAATCCCAACTGGAAAGGACCTTACTTGCGCTTATCTGAGTACGCTGGTGCACAATCCCAGTTGGAAAGGACACTACTTGCTCATTTACACTTGTTCATGGAATTGTATGATTTTTATATACGTATATCAAAACTTGTGTGAACTCACCAACTATTCATTTAGTTGACATTATTTTATATATATGCTACAGGTACCTTTATTAGCGGATGAAACAGATGAAGTCACTAGAAATTAGGTTATTTAAATAATAAACAAGAAGATGGTTGTTTTGTTTCTTTCTCTTTGTATTTGTTCATTTGATAAACTTGTGTACTTGGGATTTGAATGAATTAATGATAATATTGTCACTTAATAGTGTCACATGTGTTTTGGGCAATCTGTACGTCACACTCAGGCGTATTCCGCTTTAGCTGGGGTGTTACATAATGTCAGTGATTTAAAAGTTTGTTGTAAGATTGGTCAAAAATAAAAAAAAAAATTCATAATTTTTTGAAGTTGACTAATTCCAATTTTTTTATAATTTGTAACTATTTTGAAAATATTTCAAAACGGGTTGTTTTGAAATAGTATCAAATTTGTTAATTATAAAATGACGGCCAAAAAAGGTTTTTATTGATATATCTTTTTGGTTTAATGGTTTAAGTTAGAAAGATGTTTTATGTTGTCATTTTACTTTGTTTGTTGTTATATGTTATTTTGTTTTAATAAAAACAACAATTTAATAAAAAAAACTTTATTAATGTTCAAATGTTACTTATTATTAAATATGTTATTATGGTATATTTAATTTGAATGCTATTGTTTTATTATGTTTTCAGGCGGTGAAGCAAAATGAGTTTCTTTTGATCAAATGTTTGAAGAAGTTGATGGTGGTTTAATATGAAAGAACATGTTTATGTCTTTTGTTGATGTTTTTTGGTTGTTCGATGTACATTAACTTATTGTAACTTTTAACTTTTAATATCTAGACAATATAAATGGTTAACGTTTTGGTCCGAAAGTTTGAAGAATTTTGTTTTGCTTGATTTGTTGTTTAAATTTATTATGTTTGTTGACATGTTTTTTCACCCGTTGATATGAGCTAAATTAGACATATTTTATATTAATATTTTCTACACTTTTAAATACTTTTGAGCTAGATTTTTTAATGAATATTATTCTTAGTTTGTTTATATCAAAAGTTTAAACGTTTGAAAAGACAATAAACCAAAATGGTTTAAATTGATCTTGGATATTTGAATACTAACTAGAATTGTTTTAAAGATCATAAATAAGAAAAAAAACAAAGTTAGTTTTATAACATGTCAAAAATAAATTGTTTATTTAATTAGAATATAGTGTTTACGATAAAATGAATATAAAGAAATAACATGGTCATAAGCTCACGTGACACATAATTAATTTAATTGTTTTATTTTCATAAGCTAATAAAAGTACACCCATATGTTTGTAGCCTTGTAGGTACATTCTGATATTACTGGTGGGCTTTATATATGTTAAGTGTAAATGGGCTATGAATGAATTAGAGGACCGAATTTTATATAATTTTGGAGACGCCCTGTGGGTGGAAAAAAACCTAAGGCTTTTGTTCGACATATTTGAACAGCCGCGAAAAAAGAAGCAAAAGAAGAGTATTATAAAGAGAAAAAGCCGTTGTTTCGAGTGAAGATCGTTTGGGTTCAACACCTATTCAACCAAACATCATCAATATTCGGTTTGAATTTATTATTATAATTATGAGTTTGGTTGTTGAACTTAATTATTTTTGTTTCTTTGATTTTAAGATGATAGGCTAAACTTATTAGACTGCCTAGGTTTGTAATGAACCATTGTTTGAAGTTTTATTTTATTTGGAATTTGCTTTTCGTTATGGTTTTATGATTCAGTAAATTGTTTGGTTTATTTGATTGATGCGTATGTGTACTTGGTTTTGGTTGTTCTAGTTTTATTATTCCACAAAATTCTTGGTGATTGTTTCATATAATAGGATTTTGTTAGGTCATCTACTGTGTGTTTTTGACTAGTTTATGATTGAATTCGAATAAGATCATAGGAATAATATTATTAGTCAAACGAATCAAAGTGTGCTGATAACCTAGAAAGCTGTAAGATGATAGGTTATTGCTAGATCTTTGTTGATTGAGATTTCTAGATTTAGTTCTTCGTAAGAAGTCCGTCTAAGTTTGATTAATTAGTATTGTCTAGCGAGTCAATTAAGTTAGTCAAATTACCTTTGATTTCCGCGCTGTAAGGTAGGATTTCATTATAAAGGTACTCTATCATAATTAATTAGATAACCGTAATGAAGTTTAATATTAAAATTGGTGTTTTTAAGAATTTAATAGAAATCCATAGGCGTCTTCTTGAGAGGGGTCAGGGGTCCTGTTTGGGTTTTCTTTTACTATTTTATGATCCCGGTTTCATAACAAGCATTTTCCGATTAATTGATAACTGAAACTTTGAGAATTCTAACCTAGGTGGTTTTTCATCGTCATGTAATTTTAAACTCATAAAAATATTCTTTTCGCTTTTACTTGTCTTTTATTAATTATATTTTAATATTAGTTTAATAAATAGTATTATAATAAACCCCCCCCCCCCCAATATATAAATAAATATCCGTGTCAGTTTGTCGAGTCTAATTAATTAGTTAATATACGTAATTTAAAGAGTCTCATGGGTTCGATATCCGAACTTACTTAGCTATACTAGAGTCGATCGGTTTACTTGCCGGTCAGTAGTTTAGTCAAGTTTAAAGAGTCTAGAGTATTACTTAGTGTCTAGATTAGCGTAATTTAGTTAATAATTATTTGACTACTTTTAACACTTCACCCGTGTGTAACACGGGCTATATAATCAAAGTGAAGCAAGGCGACAAGCAATCCTCGCCCCACCCACAATTCGCCCAGGGGGCGGTGTTCACGCCCCAAATCTCCGGAATTCGCCCCTTCATTTCCCCCACTACGTATGGCCTTAAGTTTATAGCCGACTCAACAAGCTTGGAGGTATAAATCAAAATGAGATTTTATGGCAATTTTATGACAAATGTTTTAAAAGACCCTAAAAAAGTAAGTGCCTATAATGAGTCTTGAACTACTGACCTGAAAGTTAGCAACATACAAGTTCAACACCAAACAATAAACATATTTGTTTCTATTCCGACCATTAAATATATCTATATATAATGTTTTTTATATTTTAGTTTGGAGGCCTTAACGAAGTATGGACATAAAGTCCTATCTATATTTCGTTGGCCCACACGCCGACCCTGATTAAGTATATATGAGCACTATCAATGTAGGACCTTCACAATTATCACATCAGATTTTATTTTATTTTTTTCATAAAAAACTCATACTTTTTTTTCACAACATCAAACTCCACAAAACCTCTTAAAAAATAAGAATAATATATATAATGTGTGTGTATGAGAGAGAGAACATCACTTCCGTATGTGGATGGGTCTAATAGACAATGGTGGAGGTTTGTTGTCTTGGGTCTGATCCCTTCCCACATCATTCGGATCTAGGCCTTTGGAGCCCAGGGCCGGCCTTAGAGAATTTTAATTTTTATTTGTAAATTATATGTATTTTTATGAAAAAATTATGTATAATCAATGTTTCAACACAATTACATAACCACTAGCTTGGTCTAGTGACAAAGGGATATGACATCTAACCAAAAGGTTGTGAGTTCCAGCTTTTTTGAGACAATTTTAGGCTTATTTTTATACAAAAGTTTTTTACACAACTCAAATAATAATCAAGTAAACCTATTTAAAAATAAATTGTTTAAACTCAACAAATGTTCCTTTTATTTAAGACTCAAAAAAATTTTCACCTTCTTGAAGCCGCCCCTATTAAAGCCCTTTGTAAATGCTCCAAGAAAGATAATTAAGGAGTCAACTTTATAAATCAGTGTTATTTAATTTTTAGTCTTAAATATGCATTTACATAAACATGTGTGAAAGAGAGAGAAATATATGTGAATGTGAGAGTTAGAGTAAAGAAATCTCTCTTTCACATCATCGTAATATCAAGTTATGAGTTATCAACCTTTTTTCTTACACTTGTCACTTACGCTCTAAACCATCTCTACATTTGAAAATGGATTTTTTGCATCTCTCTCCTTGAAACCATTTTTTAATTGTATACAATTTTAGAAGCGCAAAGATACAATACCCATAAAGGCATTGTTCAAGAATCAAGATGGCTTTAGAAAGAGAACTATCGCGTTGGGTACTTGAGTGGGTTTTCGGCGAAACCTCTTCATGTGGGACACTGTTCCCACCGATCATGAGACATGCCGCCTTTCGCTTGCTTATTGCCACTTAGAACTCCTTCCCTCTTAATTAGGTAGTTAGGTGAAGTTTCCCTTTATTACCATCGTTTGCAACAGGATATATAAATGCAGATTTTGACCGACCTTAGCTTCACACCGTTCCTTTACCAGTAGAGTGCTTTCTGTATTTGAAATTTTGGTACTTTTAGTTTTTGTTACAAACTAATTATATCATTCATGACAAAAAGAAATTACTACAAATATATATTGTAAAATATATTAATAATTCTAATACATATTTGTACGCATTTACCAACGTGGACGTACTCGTCTTCATGATAGGTATCAGAATATATAGTCATTTTCAAAATATTATAGCTTTGTCACACATGGAGATGAAAGTCATCTCGTGGGTTTTAGACTTTTAGATAACCCGGCCTTACGCGGTGTACAACTTTTTATTGTAGTGGTGTCTTGTTTGATCTCATTAAATTATATATTTACTTACAATTTCTTATATCTTGAGCTAAATAATTTTGGTTGGCTTAATGTTTCTCGAGACCTAAAGCGGACACTAAAATTGAGGTCTTTTGTTAGAGGGCTAAAGCCATGAAAATGATAATAATAGTCCTAATTTTGAAGGCCTTAAATTTGGAGGCCTAAAGCATATATGCTAGAGCCGAGAAGGTAACATGATTCAATAGGGATATATATATATATATATATATATATATATATATATATATATATAAAGAGTTTAATACAGTTTTAGTTCATGTGGTTTAATCAGATTATCGATATTAGTTCAACAATTTTTTGGCCTTTTTTAGTCTAATAGTTTCATTCTTGTATTGATTTTAGGGTTGTCATAACATGTCGGAAACAACACGATAAGACACGATGTACTGTGATACTAAACACAAACATGACACGATAACTACTCGTGTCATTTTTTCCAAACACGAACATGAATAATACATGTGTACTGAAACAAAATCTTTCAAAACAAGCGTAAGAGTCTTAATTAATACATAATCCATAACATAATTTGAAACAAAAAAACCATAATGCTTAACATATATGAAACAAAAAACCACAAATTCATAACATACTTGAAATAAATTAAAAACCATAGAAGCAAATAATAACATCCATTAAAAATATAATAGCGGGTTCTGACGAACATTAGTGAAATGTTGTATATAAGTATGACTCTAGGTTTAGGACTTTAGTTAAGAGTGTAAGTTTATTTATTTTTTAAATTAAAAATCTACACAGGTTACTAACAGGTAAAGAGGTCTTTAACCTATTAGGGCACAGGTTTTTATATGTCTTAAACATGTCGACATGTTCAAGACACGAAACATGTTAGCTCAAACCCAAACTTGTTAAAACTCGTGTCATTTTGTGTCATGTTAACATGTCTGTGCATGTCATAAATTGGCATCCCGAATTGATTTTGGTTCAGTTCATTAACTCCGTTAAATAATTATGTTAAATAGAAAGACATTCTAGTCTTTTATCTTAAGTGCATATATTAATGCAGATGGTACAATTTATATAGCAATATACCCACTTTTGAAACTATCTCTATTCTTGCTTTCTCACTCTCTCAACCTATGCACTACTCACCCATTCACCCTCATCCTTCAAATTTTTTTAGAAGTGGGGCTTTGATGATAGACTGTCTCTATCTAGTAAAAAACAATTAATATCAGTTCCTAATCACCTAAGCAAGCTAGGGTAAGTAGGGTGTCGAACCACCAAGAGTATGTGGTCTGTGTAACGTGCAA
Source organism: Bidens hawaiensis (assembly GCF_021521415.1). Taxonomy (NCBI): domain Eukaryota; kingdom Viridiplantae; phylum Streptophyta; class Magnoliopsida; order Asterales; family Asteraceae; genus Bidens; species Bidens hawaiensis. The sequence goes on from NW_027492650.1 coordinate 7,976, forward strand.
CCAATTTATAATATTATGAAGTAATAAAGTGGAGTGCTGATCACACAAGCAAACAAGATTGAGTTTAAATACTGATTAGCAAATTCACAAATTCAAACAATTAACAAAGATGAATCATCCCCGGGGTTCAAGAAAGTAATTAAACAGTTTATCATGCAACCTAACAGATTAATTATCACAGACTTACTAAAGATTGATTAACAAGTTAAACCTTAGGCACCAACAATCGCTAACACATGACACTGGTTATCAAACGGTCCTCGACAGTGTGACTCAACTAAGGGCAATTGTGTGCTTTGTTTTATTCAATCTAGTTAAACAACCTTAGGAGCAATTACTATAGCAATCGACAAATTAATCGTTCTGATCAACGTATACCTAAACCGATTGAATGCACAACAATACTAAATATCACAATACTCATAGATCAATCAACGATAATCACAAATTGTATGTTCATGGTTACATTCAAAACTAAAATAAATACAAACTCTACATCTCGGGAATGAATCGGAGAGATTAGCCAAGCCTCGACATCATGGAATCGTCAATAGTGATGAAATAGAACATGTATGTGGTCTCGGTATGATCCGGTATGGTAGAATCGCCCTCCGTATGCTCTGGAAATCGCCTGGTTAAAGATAGTCGATAAAAGGGTCGAGCTTGATGAAAATAATATAATTCCTAAATTTCCCGTCTGCTTCACCCATCGCGATACGCTATGGGGTCTTCAGTGGTCAATCACGTATCGCGATGGACCAGGATTCAAACTTCATTTAAGTCCCATCGCGATACGTGATGGGTTTTCATGCCTGCCTATTGCGTATCGCGATGGGCCTTGTCACCAGCAAAATTCTTTATTCATTTCTCGTTTTGCTTGCTGGACGTCCCAGGTCTTCCCCGTGCCTCAACAGGTCCAAATTAGGTACTTTAACATCCGTGACCTGAAATCTATTAAACACGTATGAAGTATCGAAGTTCCCACAGTAAACAGTTAAAACTAATAAATAAACGAACTAAAGTATATACAAATTAACCAACCATCACATCCCCACACTTATCTTTTGCTTGCCATCAAGAAAACTCTAAAGCAAACATCAACCTCCATCACAGGTATGTAAATTATCACCATTAAAACTAGTTAGGTTTAAGGTCATACCCAGTTTCCCATACTGACACTTTCTAGATTGACATCCCACAAATAAGGTTAAATGATATTATAAAAACCACAGAGCCGCTCAGACGAGTATACGTTGTTTTCAAGTAAGGCATACATGTTCATACCCCTCACACTATCAACACTCCTCTCGGTTTAATATCTGGACTAGCAAAAGATGTGCCAGTATATGTCTCTGCCCTAAAATACCAAGTATGATTCACAAATTAATAAGCTTGCAGGCTAGTATTATCTCCACCCATTACCCATCGGTTGCATAAAGACTCGGACTAGGGTTTTGCTGAGGCTTAGGTTAAGTGCGGATTAGGCATATTTAGTGACTAAGGTGGATGAAACCCAGTTAAACAAATAAGTACACAACTAATCAAAAACAAACAAACTGCTAATTACATAACTGAATAAGAACAGACTTCTTTTTGGCTTTTTGCTGAATTTTCAATTTTTTTACTAAACAATACACTGAAACGAATATATACAACTCTGACAAACACATATTTACAACTCAACTGAGACATACGCACATTGTGTATATGCTCTACAACTGACTATATACAACTCGATAACGAACTGGATTTCATCACATAGGGCTAAAATAAAATGAAGGCTAAGGCTGAAATGGTGTGTAATGTTCAGTTTAATAAATAAAAAGGAATATGGTCGAAACGTGCTTCTAGGGGGATAATGTCGGGTAAGGAAATTTTATTTAATGAGGGAAAAGTGTATGTGAGTGTTTTCTAAAGATCAGTTTCTAAAGTCCTAATCTCCATACGGGTGGTGGTATTAAGATCTCGATAAGCATTTGACAAGCAAGTTCTAACTCTGTAAAACATACCGGTTTCCCTCAATCAATGGTGTAAGGCATGTTTTATATCTATTATATAATATGTGTATTAAGTATAGGGGCCCATCTCACAATATGTCTGGAATAATGGGCTGCCGATATGAAACATGTATACCCGTACCCTTGACTCGCTATCCCCGCCTAAACGACCCCATTTTTAACTTCTCTTTTTGGAAACATTTGTGAGTAAGACTATCAAGAAGCTGAAAAACCAACCATGGCCAGAAACCTATAACTTGGCATTAATGACAATAATTAACAGTTAACAACTTTGGTTTCCGAACACTCTTTGATGTGCTATCGGGCTAAAATTTTCAAATTTCCCCCATTCGCACACTTGAGGTTTACATTGTTCTCAATGTTAAAATATTTAAACAATTAATGAACATTTGAGGGACGGGGTTGAAATTGACCGTTTTACAATTTTAAAACCCCGGGCTCTAATGTGATGGTTCTACTAACAATTATACAATTACACTTTTAACTTTTTAATTAATAAAAACAAAATAGATTATGAAACTGAAATGTAACATCCCAAAATTCTAAAATAATATTTAATATATTATTTGCGTCGGGTGAAATAATTTAGTTAGTGGAACGATAATATTAATAATAAAATATGAAAGAGTAAGTAGGTTATTCAGATTGAATGAGTTATGGACCAAAAAGGAAAGATGGGCCTTAGGTCCATGGTCTTAAGGGAGTATAAATACCACCTTAAGCCCTAATCCTTTCCATGTCCATCCATCTTATCTTTCAAGAATCTCTACACACTCAAAACACACACACATACTCTCTATACGACCGTGAGAAGAAGAAGATCCAAGATCAAACCTAGCCTAAGTCTTGATAAATCTTAACCCTACAAGCAAGATACAAGATTTAAGTTCATCACCAAGCTAAACCATAACCTAAAAACGAGTAAAGGTATGTTCTTGATCTTTAAAGTTTATGTTTTTATAAGCGGTTAGCCATGAAATTAAACCCTAGAGTAGATCGATTCTAGACAAGTCACAAAGTTGCAAACTTGAGGAATAAAATGGACTTAACGAACTTATGGTTATGAACGACTCGTTTAAAGAAACCCTAGATCTAGTTTTGGACATTTTAGCCATAAAGGTTCAAGCTTTATGGTCACTCGGGTCAAGTTTTGGCCGAAAACGGTTAGGGAAACATTTATAGGTCAATACCGAGCCATAGTAAGGTTTTAGGGTTAAAAACAAGCAAAAATAATGATATTAAAGGACCAACCCGTGGCCAAGTATTCAGATCATTCGCTTACTTTTGGTAAACTCGCTTACTTTTGATGAGTTCGCTTACTTTTGGTAAGATCGCTTACTTTTGATGAGTTCGCTTACTTTTGGTAAACTCGCTACTTTTTATAAGTCCTCTTACTTTTGGTAAGCTCGCTTACTTTTGATAAGTTCTCTTACTTTTGATAGCTCGCTTAATTTTGATAACTCGATTACAATTGGAATTCGCTTATAATGGACAAATCGATTACTTTGTATGTGTTCGATTACTTTTGGGATTTCGATTACTTTTGGGATGTCGATTACTTTTATGATATCGATAACTTTTATGAAATCGATTACTTTTATGAACTCGATTACTTTTAGGACTCGATTACAATATGAACTCGCTTACAATATTATAATCGATTACTTTTGAGGAAATCGGTTACAATATATAATAGATTACTTTTGAGGAATTCGCTTACAATATTATAATCGATTACTTTTGATTCGCTTTCTTTGAACCATTCGCTTACTTTATGAACTCGATTACAATGTGATCATTAGCTTACTTTGTGATCATTAGCTTACAATGTGATCATTAGCTTACTTTGTGATCATTAGCTTACTTTGTGATCATTAGCTTACAATGTGATCATTAGCTTACTTTGTGATCATTAGCTTACTTTGTGATCAGTAGCTTATAATGTGATCATTAGCTTACTTTGTGATCATTAGCTTACGATGTGATCATTAGCTTAGTTTGTGATCATTAGCTTACTTTGTGATCATTAGTTTACAATGTGATCATTAGTTTACTTTGTGATCATTAGCTTACAATGGATCATTAGCTTACTTTGTGATCATTAGCTTACAATGTGATCATTAGCTTACTTTGTGATTATTAGCTTACTTTGTGATCATTAGATTACAATGTGATCATTATAATACAATGTATTCAAATACATTAGGATATAAGGTATGCAAATATTTTAAGTAAATTGCAATCTAAAACAAGGCCATTAGATTAGACCAGACTTTGCCATTTTGGCTGAATTACAATAAGGACAAGTATTGATACGTGTAACTTATATACAGTTAGCAGAGCTCAATTAAAGAAAGGGATAATGATTAACGGAGAGCGAAACAGGATCCAAGTGAGTTTCTAGCCCCATTCTATGTTATGTTTTCGGGGCTGTGTGCATACTCGATGTGATTAGTTAATACACTTACCTTAAGTGGTAAGTGTATTCTATATATGATATATGTGATAGATATGAATGATTGCTTGCCGGTACGTGAATGATCTTCGGATATTGCGCGTACCGTCAGGTTATAAATAAAGATATGAATGTTATATGTAATGTATGGATGATGTATGAACGCTATGAACGAATGCTTGTCGGGGTGTGAACGATCTTCGGATATTGCACATATCGACAAGGATTACGATTGTTAAATGAATGATGTGAAGAACGCCTAGAGTGTTCTTATTCTACGATGTACTTATTGTATATGCAAAGTAAGTGTATGCAGGTACAAGAATGGTAAATGATTTCTACGTCTGACGTAGTAAGTTAGGATGACAAATCCCTCTAACTTTCGTTGGACATAGACTTGGCATGTGATGACGTAGTTAAGGACTGCGGGCCTTATACGAGTTATAGACGATAGATGAGAACGTTGTTAAGGACTGTGGGCCTTATACGTACTTCAGATAGGAGCCAGCATAGGAAGGGACTGCGGACCTTATACGTGCTGTAATTGTATTGTGGTAGCATAGGGAAGGACTGCGGACTTCGTACGTGCTATGAATTAGGTTGCAACATAGGCAAGGACTGTGGACCTTGTACGTGTTGTTAATGTAGAATGGTATAGGGAAACACTTCGGACTTTGCACGTACCATAAATAGTGAACATAGGTAAGGACTGTGGACCTTTCACGTGTTCACGACCTTGAGTATAGGTATAAACGGTGGACTATGAACATACTCTCGGTGGACTGAGGTAAGTAATAGTATGTATGTATGTATGATAGAAAGGTAACTGGTTAAGTATGGATATGTATCTTCGGATATGCATGCATGTATGATATGTGTATGTATGGTATGTCGCATGATTAACTAGAACTCACTCAGCGTATCTGACTTTTATTATGCACGCATGTGAGTATATTGAGGCAGCTAGCTTGAGCGGGCACATGGTGGACGAATAAGAGACTGGCATCCGAAGACTCAAGATTTTTTAATGTTATTAACGTTTATTTTGAAAGATAAGAAAGTTGTTAAGACATGTTCATGAAAGTAATATGTAATATTTAATGAAAGGTTTATATTCCGCGAAAGTTTTAATTAACTCTGATATTTAGAATTGTGTTTATGAGTAAATCCAACGTCAAAAGTGAGGCACCGGCAATAGGGCCTTACATTAAATCACCTGGTATCCTCGACAATGAAATGGAACAATCGGCTCGCGAACTCTCTTAAACACTCGTACACACTAGTCTCACCCCGAATACAAAAATGACAACCAATCCTGCAAAATCTCGAGACGTGTAGAAGAAAGCTTCTCACAAGTGTAAGACATCGGTCTTTTAAGAGTTATAAAAATGATTTTCTGTTAATTTTATTAAAACAATTACCGAGCCGAATTAAGTCGTTTCATAATAATTTTTTTTAAACAAGTTAAAAACGTTAAAAGACCTAACTCACTTTCGTAGGAATCTAGATTGCATTTAGCTTATGCAACAAGCCCTTTAAACCCCCTGTAGCCCGGGTGTACGAGTGAGGTCCCGTTATGGTTTATACTAGACTACACCCACAAAGTTTCATATATAAAAAAATATACAAATAAAACAACCCAACAGCCACAACAAAAGATATATATACAAATAAGCCTAACCAGCTACCACATACAATATTCCTAGTATAATATTAATATTATACAGACCATGAGAATAAAACAAAATAAAAGATAAAAACAAAGAAAAAAGGGTAACCTAAGCTACTGTGGTGGTGGTGCATCCTCATCTCCATCCTGTGGGTCTGCAGGACGCTCTATATATATGGTCAGCGAAGGCGGAATCGGTACCTGCAAATGAACAAAAAGTAATCGAAAATAGTCATCATGACGGGAAAGGTGACCCGTGTCTCATCCATATGTGCCCGAACCTCCTCCCGATGGGCCCGAGCCTCCTCCTGATGGGCTCGAGCCTCCTCCCGCATCTCTCGTTGTTGCTGAAAAATCATATTTAATGTGACTGGCTGCTGCGGCTGCGGTGGTGGCTAACGAAGTGCATACTGATGCTGAGTCCGTATCATGCGAGGGATCAGCACATGCCGTCGGTGTGTCGGAACTCCCCTCTGTAACGATGTGGCAACAACTGATCCTGGAGGTGGTGTCACCTGTGGTCCCTATCTGACCAGGACTAGTATCGGTGGATCCTGCAACTCACAAATCCCGCCCCCCCACATCCCCTAACCCAAATACCTCTGTAACTGGTCCCGGAGTAAAGAACTCGATTGGATATCTCTCAAAACCCCCCAATCTCTGCGCAATCAACGTAATATATGGCCCCAAAGATAACTGGGTCGATGTACCCTGTAAGCTCCGACCTCTAGCAAAATATGTGAGGAGCAGCATCGCAATGTTGGCCTCCCTGCCAGTAATGATAGACAAGGGCGCAAATGATCTAGGTTGCTACACTTATCGCGACCTGAATGACGGTCGGCGATAATGTAAGCAACAATACGATGCAAATAGCGATGTACGGGATCCCGAATGGATGACGCCACTAAAGCACTCGAGTGGGTCCAATCCGCGATCTGCTCCCAAAACAGAGCTAACTGAACCTTAGTCAACCAAAACTGTCGGTCCTGCTATGACCGCTGAGTATAACCACGGAAGCTCTGAAAGAACTCGAGAGACTGAACCTCCTCCCGAGTATAAAATCCAGTGGCCACAGCAAAATCTGGGACCGATATCTCATACACGTGTCGTCCAAGTGAGAACGATACGACATGCGGCTCGGCGAAATCGGTGGTCGTGAATCGGAGCGTCTAGTAGAACTCATGTGTGAGCTCGACGTATGGAATCGAGTCACACTCGAGCACTCATAGACACCGAGCCGGTATTATCTCCCGTAACCTGGCCTCCACCCCAAGGTACCCAATAATACCCAATCAAATGTCCTATGTCTAAGGAGCTGCATACCTTGAATACGGGTCAGCTTGGTATACTCCTCAAATAAGATGCTGAATCTGAGCACCATGTGGTGGGTGCGTCGCCCATCACCAACAATCTCCTCTCGCTCGATGTAAGGAGTAATCGGTAACTCCTGACCATCATGCTGAATACCCGAGGTGGATGCTGCCGAATGAACCGGTGTGGCTCATAATCACCTCGAGGAGCAGCAACAGGGCTACGGCGGCCTGCAATCTCAGGCCGAATCCTCGGCCTCTTGCACCCGGTGGCGCCTGCCGACTCAGGAATATCAAACATATCTGCAAAATAAAACAGTCAAGTTAGATATGTCAACAATAAACTATGGTGACGACCGTATATCATTTCGGCCGCGGTTGTCCGAAATAATATTAAAATAATAAATTAAAATTAAAAAAATGACCAATTCGGGTACACTCTGTGCAATATTTTATAAAACCAGATTGTCCCGCCCTAATGGAGATTGAGTATGGGCGGTCAATCAATTTTCAATTCAACTCCACACCAACACGCATCCCCACAACTCGATTAACAAACTCAACCAAAGACTCGACTCGAACCATTAACTAACAGAAAACTATTAACAAACTGACTTGAACAAAATTACATAAACTGACTGATTGTCTCGATTAATGTGCAAACAAATCCCATGCCGACAAATAATGAATTATGTGACAAATCGGGTTTAGAATATAACACATTAATAAAATATTCTTAAATCAAGTTCAAAAGGATCGTTTAGTATCGAACCCTCACTATCATTAAAATAATAATAAAATAACGATTTTAATTTTTTAACTCAAAAACCCGATTTATCATAACTTATGTTTAACAAAACCAACAACTAAATAACCAAATCACCTAACAAACCCTGCAATCCCGCAACCCTCAACATCCCAAACTTAACCGTAACCCAATAAACCAAACCAAACCCGCGAACCTGCCAATAAACTAAACCGCTAAAATAAACCACCCACGAACTACCCGAACTCACATCTGGATAAAATTCAAACTACCCTAATAAAATACTATTAAATATGTACCTCGATCTCGGGTCGAAAGAAAATAATTATATTAACAGTGGTGACAGGAGCGGCGACTGGTGTAAGGCGGTGGTGGACGGCAATTTGGTGACCGGTGGAGAACAATGAGGGATGTGGTGGTGGTACGGCGGTGGTTTTATGGTGGTGACGAAGGTCGTGTGTGGCAGTGGACGGAAGTGTATGGTGGTGGGTGAAAGAAGAGCCGCGGTGATAGTGGTGGTGATAACCGGTGGATGGCGGTGATGATTTATGGACGGTGGTGGTTGGATGAGGTTGGTGGTTGGTGACAATGGTGGAGATAGATGGACGGCGGTAATGATGATGAATGACGGTGGTGAAATGGTGACTGGTAGTGGTTGATAGTGGTGGTAGGATGGACAGTGGTGGTGGTCGCCGGAGTAAAAAGAAGAAGAAGAAGAAGAACAGAGAGTAAATATATGTTTTTTTTCTGATTTATATAACCCATCGTGCTACGCGATGGGCTAATTGAATATGGGTCGCGTAAGAAGAACAGAGAGTAAATATATGTTTTTTTTCTGATTTATATAACCCATCGTGCTACGCGATGGGCTAATTGAATATGGGTCGCGTATCGCGACCCAATTCAATTGCAATTAGGGTTTGAACCAATCACGATACGCGATGGGGGTGTGATACGCGATGACATCGCTCATGTCTGGGATCCCTCTTCCACCACGATACGCGATGGAGATGTTGCTAAGCCTATCGCGATACGCGATGAGCTTTGTTAACAGAAAGATTTTCACAAAAAAGGGTCCAGACATATTCCGATCCGACCACTTTTCGGCATCCCGACATCACCCTGAACACATTTTCGCACTCAAAACATACTTTACGTACCGGGAAAGACATGTAATTGACCAAACTCTTACCGAACTTCATGAACTTCCAACTCTTCAAACAAGCTTCCCTACACTTGATGTTTGCTGCACAAAACTCAAAATGACAATTAATACAAGACTCAACAAAATGAAAACAAATTGGACAGACACTTACAAACCCCGGGTTTCCTCCCGTAAGCGTTGAATTTCATGTCTACAGCTCGAAAGTGCCTTGAACTCTCAATTGTCTTCATAAATCGGTGAAGTCACAATGAAACTCACCGTTTTCTTGCCCATCTCGTGAATATCCTTCATTTCCAAATACGGCTTCAATTTATAGCCATTCACCACTTCCCTCACATGGGCATCAAAATCCTCAATCTCATATTGACCATGGTTTCCAACTCTCACAACCAAATACGGGTCTGTCCACTTACTTTTCATCTTAACCAGCAAGAGTTTCATCCTCGTGTTGTATAACCAAACCTTTTGGCCAACTTCAAAATTCTTCAACCGAATATTAGCATCTTGAACTTTCTTTATTTTTGCCTTGTAAGCGGATGCACAATCATATGCCTCGCATCTCAACTCTTCAATTTCACGCAAAGCTAACTTCCTTGCGTTACTTGCATCATCATAATCCATGTTAACCTAATTAGTAGCCCAATACGCTCTTTGTGCAATCTCTACCGGTAAATGACAATCCTTTCCATACACAATTCTATAAGGAGTGGTTCCAGTTTGCATTTTTTTAAGGCCCCGTTGCCGGTAGCCCTACTTTGGTGTTGGATTTACTCATAAACGCAGTTCTAAAATCAGAGTTAATTAAAAACTTTACGCGGAATATAAAACTTTCATAAAACATTACATATCAAATCATAAACATGTCTTAAAACATTCTTCTTGTCTTTCGAAATTAAAACATAACTTATAAAACATAAAAGGGTCTTCAGATGCCAGGCTTTTATTCTTCTGCCATGTGTTCCACTCACACTAGCTGTCGCATCCTACTCACCTGCGTGCATACTAAAATTCAGCTACGCTGAGTGAGTCCTAGTTAATCATACATCATACAATACATTCACTTACCTTCAACTATGCATCCGAAGATACATAATAATTACTTTACTAATTTACTTTTATTTCATACTTTCATACATACGTAAATACTTTATTAAGTTCATACTTTATATTTACTGTTCATTCTATCTCAGATATTATTAGGGTCTGATCCCTTCCTTTTCTATCTCAGATTTTATTAGGGACTGATCCCTCTTTCCTTTGTCTATCTCAGATATTATTAGGGTCTGATCCCTTTTTACTTCTCTATCTCAGATATTATAAGGGTCTGATCTCGTCTTCTCTATCTCAGATATTATTAGGGTCTGATCCCTCTTTCTTCATCTTCTTTCATACTATCTTTACATACTCATACAGATACTTTCTTTTTTCATTATTACATACTCATATATCGTACAGATATTTATATCATACACAGTCACCTTTCATGTACATACCTCCCTTGTCAACACGTGCAATATCCGAAGATCGTTCACGTATTGACAAGCTTTCATTCACAATGTACATATCTCCCTTGTCAACACGTGCAATATCCGAAGATCGTTCACGTATTGACAAGCTTTCATTCACAATCATAACATAATATCTATTACATAAATCATACATGGCATACACTTACCATTTAAGGTAAGTGTATTAACTATCACATTGAGTATGCACACAGCCCCGAAAACATAACAAGGAAATGGGGCTAGAAACTCACCTGAATGCGGTTGCGTTTACCGTTAATCGTAATTCCTTTCTTGAGCTGCGCACGACTAACTGTATAATAATTACACGTATCAATCAACTATCTCTACCCATATTGTCATCCTAGTTCAATTATTACCCACAACGAACGGGGGTCCGGGGGCAGCGCCCCTGGCAGCGGGGTTCTAGGGGCGGCAGCCCTAGCGGGGTCCAGGTCAGCTTGGAAAAATTTTATTTACATTAACTGTCTTAACACATTTTTCACTAGGATTTTAATTCATTTCTCAGCGAACTTAACTTTTGGCGAACTTAATATTAAGCGAATTTAACATTTAGCGAACTTATATACAAGCGAAGTTATATACAAGCGAACTTAGCATGTAGCAAAGTTGGCCACTAGCGAACTTATGTAAGAGAACTTGTATTAGGCGAAGTTCACAGTAGGCGAACTTAAGGACTGGAGAACTTGCTATGCTTAGCGAACTTGCTGGGCGAACTTACTGGGGGGCAAAGGTAACAGCAGCGAGCTTAGCTGTGGCGAAGTTGCCCAGCTGCACCCATGTTCGTCCTTAACCCCTCCATAATCATCTCTGTTACAACGTGAAATTCTTGGATATGATTCTAGCCAACCCGCGATCATTCCTATGGTCTTTTTCGGGTAAAACTTGGCCCGGAAAGACATAAAGTTTGGACCTTTAAGTTCAAAAACGTTCAATACAAGATCTACGGTTTATCTTAAACGAACCGTACCTGTTTATGAGTTCGTTAGGTTCGTCCTAGCATCAAGTTCTTTACTTTACGTTTCTCTTAGACCCGATCTATTATAGTTTCAAGTTTCAAGGCTAACCGTCTATAAAAACATGAACCTTAAGATCGAAATCATACCTTTACGTTTTCGTTTTGGTCTCGGTTAGCTAGATTATGAACTTTGGATCTCGTATAAATCTTGAATCGCGTTTGCTTGCTCGGGTTTCACACCTCTCTCTCTCTCGGCCGCGTATAAGGTGGTGTGTGTGTGTGTGTTTGGAGTGTGAAGAGATTAGGATGGAATGAAATGAGGATTTGGGGTTTTAGGGTGGTTTAGGAGGATATTTATATCCCCTAAGGCCCATTCCCTTTAATCCATCTTAATTAGTCCAAGTCCATGATCTTTATTAATACTAATTAATTATTTAGACCCAATAACTAAACGCGACTTTCTTTTATTAAATACGAAAATTCTAGGATGTTACAATTTTATACGTGGTTCGGTAGGCCCATAGAGCATCGGTCAACTTGGTTGACCAATCCTTATGGTCTGTCCGAACAGTTTTCTGTAAAATCTGTTTTATTTGCATATTGGAAACCTCAACTTGTCCACTCGTTTGTGGATGGTAAGGAGTTGCAATACTATGATCAACACCATATATTTTAAGCAATTTTCCAAATTTAAAGTTTATGAAATGAGATCCCCCATCATTTATGATACTTCGGGGGACTCCAAATCTAGAAAATCTATTACTTTGCATAAAATTACAAACGACTATGTGATCATTCGTCCTAGTGGCTATCGCCTGAACCCAGTTACACACATAGTCGACGGCCACTAGGATGTATATATTACCGTGTGAATTCAGGAATGGGCCCATGAAATCGATCCCCCTAACATAAAAAATGTTAACTACTTGGATCGGGTTCAAGGGCATCTCATCCCTCTTAGAAATGCTCTCAGGTTGTTGACACTTTAAACAGTGTGCCGCGAACTTGTGAGCATGCTTAAACAATGATGGCCAAAAGAAGCCACTCGTAAGGACTTTTCTAGCAGTTTTTTTGGCCACTAAAGTGACCCCCACACGCAGACGAATGCATGTGCTCCAACACCGATCTGAAATCCTCATCAGGTATGCATCGTCTGATCATCTGATCTGCACCAATCTTGAACAGGTCCGGGTCATCCCAAATGTACTATTTGGCTGGTGACATCAAATGTTTCTTCTTTCTCCTTGGACAATGCTTCTCTATGTCACTAGAAATTTTATAATTAACAATATGAGTAAACCAGGGATTTTATGAGACTGCCAAAATGTGTTTATCCGAGAAAGACTCGTTAATGGGCCCTTACTTGTCTCCATCTTCCACCATAATTCGGGATAAGTGACCTGCAACAACATTTTCACTTCCTTTCTTGTCCCGAATCTCTAGATCAAATTCATGCAGTAACAAAACCTATCTTATGAGCCTCGCTTTTCCATCCTTTTTTTCCATGAGGTACCTAACTGCAGAGTGGTCAGAATAAATGATTACTTTACTGCCCCAAATATAAGACCTGAATTTATCTAGAGCATATACAACTTCTAGTAACTCTTTCTCGGTTGTTGTGTAATTCAATTGAACATCCGAGAGAGTTTTACTAGCATAGTATATGGCAACGGGTTTCTTGTCAACCCGTTGACCCAAAACAGCCCCGACCGCATAGTCACTTGCATCACACATTATTTCAAAAGGTAAATTCCAATTGGGTGATTGCAAGATCGGGGCTTCAACTAATTTCAACTTCAAAATGTCAAAGGCGGTAGCACATTCATCATTAAAGTTAAACGGGGCATCCATTAACAATAAATGACATAAGGGTTTGGTAATATCACTAAAGCCCTTAATGAATCGTCTATAAAACCCGGCATGCCCCCAAAATGATCTAATGCCTTTGACATTCGTGGGATGAGGTAAAGTGGAAATAACTTGAACCTTAGCTCGGTCCACCTCAATCCCACGACTCGATACAACATGGCCCAAGACAATCCCCTCTTGGACCATAAAATGGCTCTTCTCCCAACTAAGAACCAAGTTCGTTTCACCAAATCTTTTCAAAACTCTTTCGAGTTGATTTAAACATGCCTCGAAAGATGTTCCGAAAATCGAAAAATCATCCATGAAAATTTTTAAAGACTCCCCCACTATATCGGAAAAATACTCAATATGCACCTTTGAATGGTGGCGGGGGCGTTACATAACCCGAATGGCATTCGCCTAAACGCGAATGTGCCATACGAGCACATAAATGTAGTCTTCTCTTGATCCTCAGGATGAATAGCTATCTGTTTATACCCGAAATACCCCGTCTAAAAAGCAATAACATTTTTAAACATATAGCTTTTCAACAATTTGATCGATAAATGGAAGCGGATAGTGATCTTTCGATGTTGCCGTGTTCAGTTTTCGATAATCTATACAAATGCGCCACTTGGTTACCGGCCTGGTGGCGACCTCGTTACCCGTGTCGTCCTTCACGACCTGAATGCCCGCTTTTTTCAGTATTGTCTATGTCAGGCTTACCCACGTGATGTTTGAGATAGCAAAAATAATCCCAGCATCCAACCATTTAAGCACTTCTTTTTTCACCACTTCCCGCATGTTCTAGTTCAACCTCTGCTGAGCATCATGTGCGGGTCTGACATCCAGATCTATTAAGATATTATGCATCACAATTGAAGGGCTGATTCCCTTCAAATTTGCTATTGTCCAATCAATTGCTTCCTTGTTTTCAACCAGCACCGCCATCAAAGCATTTTCCTGTTCAACAGATAAATTAGAAGCTATAATAATAGGCAAAGTTTAATTCTTACCAAGGAAAGCATATTTCAAATGCTTTGGCTGATCTTTCAGCTCAACTTTTGGTGCCTCATGCAGTGGCGGTTTCAGCCCGGTATCAATTTTCTCGCTAAGTGGTTCCACCTGAACTTTAATCTCAGCTTAACTTTAATTTCAGCTTAACTAACCATGGTGGTCGGTCTCCTCGCACAACTTTAATCTCCAGTTGTCTCTCTTCCTCTTCCAGCAACTCGTCTGTTTCCACCTGTAACCTATTAAACAAAAAACATGTCTCCGTTTTGCCATCCGTGCTGACGACAGAGTCGTATAGCGGGATACACTCGTCAATGAAATCAGCCATAAAGCACTCGTCATCGACCGGAGAATTATTTCCATGTGTGAAAACATTAATCCCCAACTTACGGTTACCGAATGCCATGTCAACAGTACCATTTCAACAGTTAATGTCGGCATTTGCGGTGGCCAAAAATGGCCTACCGAGGATAACCGTAGGCTGTTTGGTCCTTTCACTCGAAACATAATCGAGGACCAAAAAGTCAACTAGAAAGTAAAAATCTTCCACCTTGACGATAACATCAGTTAGTATCCCTCGAGGAAGTTTCGGTGTCTGGTCAGCTAGGAAAACCATGGTAGCGGCTGCCCGATACGGACTGAAGTAATACTGATCGTATAGACTTCTCGGGAGAATACTGATGCTAGCTCCAAGTTCTAGAAGCACCCGGGTCATTTTAAAATCACCCATTTGAATGGTTATAATGGGCGTTCTCGGATCTTGTAGCATGGGTGGAAGAGCACCCGAAAAAATTGCACTTACATTAACAGTAAAATCGATCTGTTTGGGAATCTTATGACTCCTTTTCTGTGTGCACAACTCTTTCAAGTATTTAGCATAGATGGGAATATGTTTTATGGCATATAAAGGGGTATATTTATTTTAACTTCTTTAAATGTTTCCCACATTTCTTCTTGTTGCGGGCCCCTTTTGAACCCATATTCGCCTTAGATGGCGCCAACAAAGCATCGGGATAGGGGACGGTTTTCACCTTCTCCTTGTCCTTAGGGTTGTTGGTGTTATCTCTCAGGACTGGTTTATTAATATTAGTTTCACCTTTGTTAGATTCATTTAACTTAACCGATTCTGGCTCATCATTACTGACGAGATTTTCATCAATTTCTTCCACCACCCTCTCAACCAATGGTGGTGGAACCCCAACCTTATTATCATACGTTTTCCCATTTCTTAAAATACTTACCTGGTTAACTTGCTTTTTCGAACTCGAGCTGTAGTGGCTCGGGTTGACCGTAGTGTTTCTCGGGAGTTGACCCGCATTCTTCTACAATCTTGCCATATATGCTGCGAGCTGACCAATTTGCTGACCAATTTTCTTTGTTTCAGCATGGATATCTATCATAATTTTCATCAAAGCGTCCAACTTTGAGTGCACCGACTCATCTGCATTTCCTGAGGACCCCCTCTGCTGGTCCTGATTACCCAATGAATTTCCACCTCGGTTACCCTCTCAGTTATACCCCCGATTCTGATTATACGAACCCTGCTGACCACCATGGCGGTAATTTCCCTATGATATGTTCTGGTTTGATCCCTGAAAGTTCGGGTTTAACTGTGTAGATAAGTTCCCGTATCGAAAATTCGGGTGATTTCTCAGGCCCGGTTGATAAGTGTTTGAGTTAAACCCTTGGCGCTCATCGGGCTCAACCTCCTCGTCATCATAGAACTCGGGGAAATTTTATAACTTATGCCCGAGCTCACCACATTCCTCACATACCGAGAATTTCACTACAACTTTACCAACCTCTTTTTTTTTACCATTTCTATACCCGGCCAGTTCACGTTCCAACTCAGCAATTCTTTCGGATCCACTCGTGACTGACTTAACTGATCTGGCAGAAGTATTGTGTCTTCGTCTTTCTATTTCTACCTCTACTTTAGAGTCTTCACATATGAATTCCAAAAAATCCCCATCATCTTCTTCAGGTTGGTTCAACAGTTGACCGTTACACGAGGCTTTCAAGTGTTTTCTGTCTTCGTATGTCAACCCATCCACAAAACATTTCTCCAATTCCTACAATTCAATCTGGTGGTGTGGGCACTTTCTGATCATTTCTTTGAATATGGTGAAGGCCTCGTGAAATAGTTCGCCCGATAACTGTGAAAAGTGGAGAATTTCCATTTGGGCCTCTTTTGTCTTCGACTGCGAATAATACTCGTTCAAGAACATCTGCCGCATCTCGGACCAATTCCCAATACTGTGCATCGGTAGCGAGTTAAACCAGTTTTTTGCTTTATCTTTTAGGGGAAAACTGGAATAACCGCAACTGAACCATATCCTGGTCAAACGTACCGTCACCAATCGACCCGCAAATAGCCGAAAAATCAGACAAATGAGAATACGGGTCTTCAGAAGCCATCTCGTGAAAATGTGGTACGATGTTAATATAAGATGGTCGGGACTTAAAAGTCTACATTCCCGACACTCGCTCCTGAGGAACAATCGGGGATGCTCTGTCTGAAATAGCCGGAACCGACTGTTAACACCCTGAACCGGGGCTACAGAATTCCTCCTTCGCCACCCTGGGATTCACCAAACCTCCGCTGTTCCCCTGAATACCCCGACCTCTTTCAACCCGTTCTGCCCGACTAACTTTGTTTCGACCCATATTGTTCCTTCCCCCATTTCTATTAACAACATCATGACCTCGTCTCTGATTTACCGGTTCTTACAAAACTCCATCCCAATTGTCATCACCCTCTTTTTCTATCTCAAAACCCTCATTCTTCCTTCGCCAATTCACCTATTCATTACCCTCAAAACCTTGACCCGCATCATTCTCTTCCCTCTCTTCTTCATCCTCTGACTGCATGCTGGGGAGATAATCATCAAGATTAATCCGAACTCTACATCTAGGAGTGTTATTTTGGGCTTATGGTTTGGCCTGATCGACATCTTGGTTTAAGTTTCGGTTTCAGGTTCTAGAAAAACGAGCTGTGTTATTCAGGTTGTTTTGCTGGTTGTTATTTAATGGTGGAAGTTGGTTATTGTCGGGTTGGTCATTGTTGTCTGGGTAAGAAGCATTGTTTTCTGGGAGTTAGTTTGGGTCTTGGTTCAGGTTTTCATTCTGGTTTTGGTTCTAGTTTCGGTTTTGACCCTCCATTTCTGAATTTATGTTCTGAACTCGGTTCTGTCGAGCTAATCTTTCAATTTCGGGCTCGAAAACAAGCGGTGACTTTCTGCTCGAGTGTCGAGTGTGCATAAACATGCTACCTGCACAAACAACACACTCCGCGTAAAATGAAAAAAATAAAATTTAAACTAAAAATTAAAAACTAAACTTACTCTAAAATAAACACAAAATTCAATTAACACGAAAAACAGTAAGCGCGCTAACTCCCCGGCATTGGCGCCATTTTGATGCTAGAATGTCGCTATCTAGTAAAAAACAATTAATATTAGTTCCTAATCACCTAAGCAAGCTAGGGTAAGTAGGGTGTCAAACCACGAGGAGTATGTGGTCAGTGTAACATGCAACCAATTTATAATATTATGAAGTAATAAAGTGGAGTGGTGATCACACAAGCAAACAATAATATTGAGTTTTAATACGGATTAAACAAATTCACAAATTCAAACGATTAACAAGGATGAATCATCGTCGGGGTTCAAGAAAGTAATTAAACAGTTTCTCATGCAATCTAACAGATTAATTATCACAGACTGACTAAAGATTGATTAACAAGTTAAACCTTAGGCACCAATAATCGCTAACACACGGCACTGGTTATCAAACGGTCCCTGCCAGTGTGACTTAACTAAGGGCAGTTGTGTGCTTTGTTTTATTCAATCTAGTTAAACAACCCTATGAGCAATTACTATTGCAATCGACAAACTAATCGTTCTGATCAACGTAAACCTAAACCGATTGAATGCACATAAATACTAAATATCAATACTCATAGATCAGTCAATGATAATCACAAATTATATGTTCATGGTTACATTCAAAACTGAAATAAATATAAACTCTACATCCCGGTAATGAATCGGAGAGATTAGCCGAGCCTCGACATCATGGAATCGTCAATAGTGATGAAATAGAACATGTATGTGGTCTCGGTATGATCCGGTATGGTAGAATCGCCCTCCGTATGCTCTGCAAATCGCCTGGTTAAAGATAGTAGATAATAGGGTCGAGCTTGATGAAAATAATATAATCCCTAAATTTCCCGTGTGCGTCACCCATCGCGATACGCGATGGGGTCTTCAGTGGTCCATTGCGTATCGCGATGGACCGGGAGTCAAACTTCATTTAAGTCCCATCGCGATACGCGATGGGTTTCATGCCTGCCCATTGCGTATCGCATTGGGCCTTATCACCAGAATAATTCTTTATTCATTTCTCGTTTTGCTTGCTGGACGTCCCGGGTCTTCATCCTGGGCCTCAACAACTCCAAATTAGGTACTTTAACATCCATGACCTAAAATCCAATAAACACATATGAAGTATCGAAGTTCCCACAATAAACAGTTAAAACTAATAAATAAACGAACTAAAGCATATACAAATTAACCAACCATCAGGCTTATTTCACACATTTGACCACAAAAGGTGTTGGGTATTATTTTTAATCACAATAGGGGTTTTTGGTGTTAATATTGGCGAATAAGAGACTAATAAGAGAATTAAAAGTTTTGTCTCAGAGTTAGAGTCAATAGCCATTACTAGTGGCGAATAAGATTTAATTATTATTGCTGGTGACGAATAAGAGTTAATTGTCATTGCTAGTGGTGAATAAAACTTAAAGTGTCATTGCTAGTGACGAATAGTGGTTTACAATTCTGATCTCTCCTACACCCTAGTGACGAATAAGAGTTAACTTGAAAATCTAACCCCGAAAACCCCTTTTGTGATTAAAAATAATACCCAATACCCATTGTGATCAAATGTTTAAAATAAGCACCACTTAAAAAAACAATCCCATCCTCCACTACCGACATTGGGCTTATTCCATTTTCAGCACTACCTAGGGCTTTCATAACATGTCGGATAAGACATGTTAAGACACGACACGATAAGACACAGTGACCTGTTTTACTAAACACGAACACGACACGATAACTAATTGTGTCATTTTTTCGGAACACAAACACAAACTTGTTTAGTAATAGGTTTACCTGTTCGACATGTTAAGGGAGTTGATTAAACATATCAAAACAAGCATAAAAGTCTTAATTAATACATAATCCATAACACATTTGAAACAAAAAACCACATTCTTTAACATATATAAACAAAAACCGCAAATACATAACGTACTTGAAACAAAAACTGTTTCGGTCAAAAATTAACAAAGTAACTTTTGAATCAAATTCGTATGTGAGGTAGAGTGCTTGATCGAAAATAGGGTGAACACAATGATTTGATTTTGAGGGAAAAAACCATTGATCTATAGGATCTCCGGCATAAAAAACCCCCGGACGGTGAAAACTATCACCGTCTCTTTTATTAATAACAAAAAGGGTGATTACAAGTGGTGGAGCTGATATAATATCTAGTGCTTAAGTGTTTACAGTGATTGCTAGTAGCTAAGTCATGAAAGTGTGTATTCTAAATGATTCTATCAGCTTGTTTAAATAAGAAAAAGTTACAACAGAAATCCCGGGAAATCCACCCTTGTCTTCAATAAAACGTTTCATGCTTTGATCACGTGTTTTAATGGCTTTAAATGCAAAGTTATATGTTGGACTTGGTCTCTTAACCTTTACACCTCACGTCTTTGACTGATGCTTTAGGGAGTTACTCGTCAAACGTAGTCCCATTGCAAAGTATCCTCAAATATTCGGGGATAATACAACAGTTAGTAATTATCAGGGATATAGAATGTTGAAATCCTGTCAGTAAATCCGGGATCCATATACATAGAAATGATTCCTAACAATAATAGAGTTCGCCCACGTGCTAATATTAATTATAAGTACGAGATTTCAGCATAATAGTCAATATTTGACCATTAACCATTACTTGGCCCTTAATCCTAGTGGTTATAACTCATTCCACACGTTTTATATAACCACTAACCGTGTATTTCGTATGGAGTAAATCAATAATTAATATATGCAATTATAAATCAACACCAAGAGAGAAATATCTATTTATTAGCATTAATACTCAGGATACTAAACTTATATGAGAATCCTGAACATATTCGGGATCCCGAGCATATTTAGGATCCTGAGATGATCCAGGATCCTGAGCTGATCACAGATTCGACTATAAAATTTGGGCCCTAACAATTGTCCCCAAAATTTGACAGCTGTTTTTTTTACCAATTTCAGCTGTTAAATTTTCTAATGATAAACTGTTTTCCATGTAGCACCAAAATTTTATGTTTTAGCACCGGCTAAAGTTGACATCATTACGAGAATAGATCAGTCCTTCGAAATCCCTGTTGTTGTTATTAAATCCAGAATCATATAGCAATTAACCTTGATAATGTCTAGACCATTTTATCCTTGTAATAAGATCATTTTTCAGGATGTTCTTTTGATTCTGGGGATATACTCATAGATCTGCAATGTTAAAATAATCCTGAAAATAAATTCAGAAATTCTGGCAACAAGGCCCAAATAAACCGGCGACAAGGCCTAAATAAACTAGCGACAAGGCCTAAACAAACTGGCGACAAGGCCCTTACAAGAGGCGAAAACCCCTTAATCCTTAGGAATAAACTGGCGACAAGGCCCTTAGAAGAGGTGAAAACCCCTTAAACCTTAGGAATAAACTGGCGACAAGGCCCTTAGAAGAGGTGAAAACCCCTTAAACCTTAGGAAATGGTACGTCTACCATAAATTTGAGATTCAAACCAATAGCTGAGGATAACGAGGTAACAAGTCACTATATTTCATGTGCTGGCCCAGTCTCTCGCACTACGGCCGAATAAACATGCGCTACAGGCGATCTTAAGAAGAGGTGAAAACCCCTTAAACCTTAGAAGGCATTGAATAATACCTTAACTGGCGGCAAGGCCCTTAGAAGCTGGCGACAATGCCCAAATAGACTTCATTCCATGTGGGGATACCACATATCTTCAGGCTATAAAACACTCAAATCTAGGTGAGGGGTGGGTGTTAGCCTTGCTAACACCCCTCCGATGCTTAAGTCAGTACCATAATAAAATAATAATAATATTGAAAATGAATAAAAATATAAATTCGAATACATACCTTAGTGGTTTAACATTACTGTTAAATTATCCTTGGGATAGAAGTCTTACATAAAATATTTTTTGAGGTGGATAGCGTTCCAAACCCTTGGTAATAAGTCACCATCTAAAGTAGACAATCTGTATGCCCCCTTTTCTTCTTCTGACTCAATCAATTAAGGGCCTTCCCACTTTGGTGCAAGCTTTCCATCTGCAGGATTTGTAGTATTCTGAAAGCTTTTTAGAGAACCAAATCCCCTTCTTGAAATCTACGAACCCTGATATTCTTGTTGTAGGAATTTGCTATCTTCTGCTGATAAGAGGCCATTCTGATCTTCGCTAAATTCCTGAGTTCTTCTACTGCATCTAAATCTTCAAGTAGACTTTGAGTGTTATCTTCAGGATTCTGGTGACTGACTCTAGCTGTAGGGATAACCATCTCTGTCGGGATAACTACTTCAGCTCCAAATACCAATGAGAAAGGATTCTGACCAGTAGCATTCTTTGAAGTGGTCCTATCTACCCAAAGAACAAAAGGTAGTTCTTCGGCCCACTTTCCTTTCTTAGACCCCAACTTTTTCTTCAGGTTATTGATAATGATTTTGTTGCTTGATTCGGTCTATCCGTTAGCCTTAGGATGGACAGGTGTCGAAGTGATCATCTTGATTCCCCAACTAGCACAAAAGTTAGTTGTTCTTTTGCCGATGAATTGCGAGCCATTGTCACACACTATCTATGCCGGGATTCCAAATCTTGTCAGGATATTGTGCTTGATGAATGAGATAACTTCTTTCTCTCTGACTTGAACAAAAGATTCGGCCTCAATCCACTTTGAGAAATAATCTGTCATAACCAGCTTAAAGAATTTTCCTCAAAGAGCTCTTGGTAGCTTTCCCACAATATCCATACCCCACTTCATGAAAGGACAAGGGGATATAATAGGATACAATGGTTCAGCCGGCTGGTGCAGAATGTTGCTATGTCTCTAGCATGCATCACATTTATGAGAATAATTCATAGCATCCCTCTTCATCGTTGGACAGAAATATCTTGTTCTCAGGATTTTGGAGAATAGTGCTCTGCCCCCAGTGTGATTCCCGCAATCTCCTTCGTGGATATCCTGAAGAACTTCTTGAGCTTCTGCCTTCTCCAAGCACCTAAGATATGGTCCTGCAAGAGATTTTCTGTATAATATATCATTCATTATAGTATATGGGATTACCTTTGTGCGAAAAGCTCTTGGGTTTTCATCCTTGGGGATAACTCCGTCCTGAATATATCTCCTGATTGGGATAATCCAAGAATTTTCATTATCCTCAGGATTCTTGACTTTGATATCTTCATCATCTTCTGATATTTCATTGACACCTTGCTCTTCTATTGCGGGGCTCAGGATATGTATGATAGGAATCTTGACACCTTCTGGTATTCTGAAGGATGAAGCTAAGTATGCTAGGGCATCTGCTTCAACATTCTCTTCTCTAGGTACCTGTGAAATATCAAACATTTCGAAACACTTTGCTAGTTTTTTTACTAGCTCTAAATATTTCATTAGTTTTTCTCCTCTAACAGCATATGAACCATTAAAGTGATTAGTTAATAATAAAGAATCAACATGTACTTGAATAAACCTGATTTTCATGTCGATTGCTAGTTGTAATCCTGCTATCAAGGCTTCATATTCTGCCACATTGTTTGTGGCTTGGAATCCGCAGGATATGGATTGAGGTATAATGCCCCCCTGTGGAGATTTCAGCAGGATCCCAAGACCTGTTCCTCTAACATTTGAAGCACCAAAAAGATCCGAGCCATCGGATATCTTGAGCACTTCGTTGTTTCACCTGCAAAATGTAAGAAAATACGTCAGCAACGAATGCTGGTGAATATGCTGATGTTAAAAATATTTTCTTTACTTAATCACCCCTCGAGACTATATAGGTCTCGGTCCAACGTGGCTTAGGAATAATCAAGTTAAAACAACACAATTCATAAACTCAAGTCTCTACACTCAGTTACCCCAGCAAACACCGCAGCATTCGACTAGTTGAGTGCCTATACGTATACACAAGGTCATACTCCCCGCAGGCGAGCATAATTGTGACCAGGTGTGATGTGACCATCACATAAGGATCCAGACAAACGTACACGATAGCTTGATGCCAGTGTTTACTCTTGTTTATAAATGTTTTAGAGACACTTAGTCTCATGTAAACCTTTTCATATAACATGTTTGAGTCGTTTGAAAACAAGTTTGTAAAAGTTGGGGCGTATTCACCTTTTGATTTAGATCGGCTTCAAACACCGTCTGAGGGTCTTTCCTGTTGCTATCTTGCACCTATTGTACGAGTATAACCATTTGTTAGCCGGATATACAATCCGGCTTAAGACCTTTAGTCTTGTTTTATAAACTTTACCTCGATGAACCTTTATCTCAAAATCTCTTTTTACTTTAAAACCTTTAGTTAAAAAAGTAATATTATAAACTTTTAGTTTATTTATAAAACCCTACGTTTCTTCTTTTCTAAGAAACATATTCTTTTCTTTTTCTTTTATTATTTAAGAATAATTATTTATTCCTTAAATAATATTTATAACAAAGAATTTCACACACACACACACACACACACACATATATATATATATATAATCACCAATATATATAATATTCTAAATTTCTTTCTTTTATTCTTTCTTTGTTATATTTTCTTTTATTTTATCGAGGTATCGAGTATAACCTCGACTTAAGGTTTAAGCCTTTATAATATTTTATTATTATTTTATTCGGGAATTATGCCTACCTTTGTCTGCTTATGAATACCCTAAATACTTGAGCAACACTTCAACGCCACTTTTCCTTCTTTATCTTCTTGTTCAACCCTTTCCACCAGTAGTTTGGTCTAAGATTTTGTTACATTTTGTCACTATCGGGGTGCATCATGTACTTGGACTTATGAGCTTCGTTCATGATTTTCTCACGTAAGTCTCCAACGATTGGTACCCAAATCCTGTTACCGAGTCTAAGGATACCATCGTCACCTTTAACTAACGAGTCAATGGTGCCGTTACTTTTTTCGTCGTAGATCTTGTTTTCAATGATCGCTTGAGTTTGAACAGATTTGATTTGTTCGAAAAGATCAATTTGAAGTTCCTTCCTTAATGCTCGGACTCTTTTTGGCTTTTCATGCTCCTTACGACCTAAGGCATCGGCCACGACGTTGCTTTGCCTTCATGATAAACGATCTCGCAGTCGTAGTCGTTGAGAATTTTCATCCAGCGTCGTTGGCACATGTTAAGCTCTTTTTGATCGAAAATATGCTGTAAACTCTTATGATCGGTATATACGATAAATCATACTCCATAGAGATAGTACCTCCATATCTTAATGGAAAGAATATGGCGCCTAACTCTAAATCGTGAGTTGTGTAGTTCTTTTCGTGTACCTTGAGTTGACGAGAGGCCTAAGCAATCACTTTCTGACGTTGCATTAGTACACATACCAAGCCGGAATGAGATGCGTCACTAAAGACAACAAAGTCTTCAGTACCTTCTGGCAAGGACAGCATAGGTGCTTGGGTGAGTTTTTGCTTGAGTATATCAAACGCATCTTGTTTTTTGTTCCCCATTCATACTTGACGTTTTTGCGAGTTAGAGAAGTTAGGGGAACGGCTATACGAGAAAAATTTTCAATGAACCTTCGATAATAGCCGGCCAAACCCAAGAAACTGCGAATCTCGGTTGGCGACTTTGAAAATTTCCACTTCGAGATGGCTTCTATTTTAGCGGGATCGACTTGAATACAATTGACGTTGATGACGTGCCCAAGAAATTGTACTTCGTGCAACCAGAACTCGCATTTTGAGAACTTGGCGTACAACTTTTCGGCTCTAAGTTTTTCAAGTAAGGTTCGAATGTGATTATCATGATCATCCTTAGACTTAGAGTAAATGAGTATGTCGTCGATAAAAACAACAACAAATTTATCCAAGTAAGGCTTGCAGATTCGATTCATCATGTCTATGAACGCGGTCGGCGCATTAGTAAGTCCAAACGGCATGACGATGAACTCATAATGGCCATACCTTGTTCGGAACGAGGTTTTCGGAATGTTCTCGGATTGGACTTTGAGTTGATGATAACCAGAACGAAGATCGATTTTGGAAGAGAAACTTGCACCATGGAGTTGGTAAAAAAGATCATCGATTCGAGGGAGTGGATAACGATTCTTGATTGTGACTTTATTCAATGCTCGATAGTCGATACACGTCCTCATGGATCCATCCTTCTTCTTGACGAATAGTATCGGCGCTCCCCATGGCGATGAACTTGGTCGAATAAAGCCTTTCTCGAGAAGCTCGTCGAGTTGTTTCTTCAGTTCTTTTATTTCAGTCGGCGCTAAGCGATACGAACTTTGGCGATCAGAGCAATACCGAGAATAAGGTCGATCCTAAACTCTACTTCACGATCGGGAGGAATTCCATGAAGTTTATTAGAAAAAACATCAGAAAAATCAGAGACTATAGGTACGTCATTTATCTCTTTGGGTTTAGATTATTCAGTGACGTAGGCCATGAATGCTAAGCATCCTTGATTTAAACATTTGTTAGCCCTAATCATGAAAATTATGCTAACTTGGCCAGCGTCTTTGTCCCCTTCAATTCGAATGGTTCATTTATCAAGGGCTTGAAGTTCGACAGTTTTGCTATTGCAAGTGATACGAGCATGGTTGTCGGATAACCAATCCATACCAAGTACAATATCAAAACCAGCAAGAGTCATTGGTAAAAGTTGGATGGGCGGAATATAACCAACTAAGAGAATTTTTCCGTTTTCAAGGGCTTCGGAGATTTTGACTATTTCGCCGCTAGCAGTCTCGACGCTTAGAGTTTTATTTAACTTTGTTAATGATTCGTTTAATAGACTACAAAAGCTATAATCTATAAAACTTAAATTGGCACCCGAATCAAACAAAACTCTAGCATAGGTGTCGTTGACTAGAAACATACCGGTGATGGTTTCTTGCGTGTCAACAGCCTTTTTCGTGTCGAGCACGAAGACTCTTGCGTTTCCTTTCTTGTTTTGACCACTTCCACCTGCACCACCATTCGCGGGTTTGTTCTTGGGACACTCTAAGCTTAGATGTCCCATCTCCTTGCAGTTATAACATGTCATCTTTTTCTTCCAACAGTCGGCCGTTGCATGGCCAGGTCTTTGACAAGATCCACAGGTGGTTAACGAAACATGTCGCCATTGCTCGGTGGCCCTTTCTACAGATCTTGCAAAATGGAGCGTTTGAGTTAAATCCGGCTCGACTTTAATTTGCACCCTTGCCTTTGAAGTGGGCGCTTCCACATGTTCTCTCTTCATTATTGGTTGTTGACACCTTCGTTTCTTCCTCTTTGTTGTGGACAAGGCCGCCCATCAGATATCCAGCTAACTCCATCGCGGAGTCGGCCGTTTGAGGAAGATGAGACCTCACCATATCGCGGATTTCCCGCGGCAATCCCCAAATATATCGTGTGACTTTGCTGGACTCAGGGTTAACCAGCTGGGGAACCAGGCGACAGTACTCATGAAACTTTGTGTTGTATTCTTGGAGATTTGTCCCTACGACCTTATGATTAAGAAACTTTGTTTGAATTTGGTCGGTTTCGTGCATCGGACAAAATTTCACCATCGGCATCGCTTTGAACTCTTCCCATGAAAGGTTGTATAACACTTGACGTCCCTTGCTCAAGATTAATGTGCTCCACCACTCTAACGCCTCACCTTTGAACATTTGCGCGGAGTATTGTATCATTTCTTGACTCGAACACTTGCTTATGATAACGATTGATTCCATCTCCTCGAGCCATATAACAGTAGTGATAGCTCCCTTATCTCCATGAAATTCTTTCGACCCAAAATACTTGAAATCTTTGAACGAACAGCCACAAATGTTCAATTTCTTAAATTCTTGATGGATTCCACCATCAGCATTCGATTCGTGAACACTCTCCTCAACAAGGGATGGTTTCGGACGGGATTTAACGGATTTACGGGAAAGATCAACAGATTGAGAATGTTTAGAGTGTTTCGATTGAGATCTAGCCATAGATTCTCCCCTAACTGCTTCTTTAATCATTCTTTGTATTTGACTCATATATTTATCGTGAATTGGTTAATCTTGTTTATTCTCGGGGTCTTTCCCCTTTTCTTTTCGATTTTCAACTTCTTTCCGAGCTTTTTCGATATTATTACGTTGTTGAGACATTTGTTCTTTTTTTCACGTTTTCTTTAACTGAAATATTAACAAATTTTCTCTTATTAAACATACATTTTATTTATTTAACATATGTATATATCATATATGATACATACATTGATTATTACATCACATACATATATATACATCCATAGTTGATGTATATATATTTATTCTTATCCATATATTTACATATCACATAACACGACAGGATTACATTAACACACACAACTTTTCCCAACTTGTTCTTCTTTAATCTCCCATGAACTTCTTCACCACCTTGGTCAGTTTGTTACATTTCTGAAGAAGCGCCTCTCCTATCTTCTTCTTTTTCTTCCCATCAGCAGCTATCTTCTTCCTCAAATCATATGTTTCATGCAAGTCTCGGTCCAAGTGTTCTTCTTGCGATTGAGGGATCTCATTGTGGTATCCGTACCTTGGCGGAGGGTCGCGGTAACCCATCATGACTACATCGAAATGGTTCTTCGGATCTGGATACGGAGATGCGGTCATATCGGATGAGCAGTTGAAAAATGCCTCGGCAGCTTCGTTTTGTTGGCGGATTTCATCCGCTTGTTCCTCCTCCGTTGGGATCTTGCCTTGGTAGGGTGGAAAGCTTGAAGATGCTTTGTTTCTCAGTTCCTCAAGGTATTGTACATACGGATCAACAGAGCCGTAGCTTGGGTTTTGGGGAGAGAGTGATTCCTCCATTGGTGTCGACACTTCATTGGGATTATCAGGGTATTCCTCTTCCGGTTCCTCTTCGGATTCTTCCTTCGGATCCTCCTCTTCTTCCTCAGGTTCCTCTTCTTCCATAAGTTGAGCGGTTTCTTTCACAATCGGGGGCATTCGGAAACTTTCGTATGACATCATTACTCTCATCCTGGGCTTACGGGATGGTCCTTCTCCATTGTTGGGACGGGAGTCAACAGAGTCAAAAGCAGAGATTCCAATGTGCCATCTACGTTGGTCAGAATGGCATTACATCTAGTCAGATGAGGGAGATCTTGGTTCCTCCTTGATTGGTCGTTTGGAGAGGAAAGCATATGATGGGTGAGGATTTGGTGGCAGGTATGTTGGAACTCCAGTTGGGTAATACGGCGGTATCTCGGATGGTTGATATGTGGGGATCTCAGATAGGTGATATGGTGGAACTTCGGATGGATGGTACATGGGTATTGTTAGTGGGTGGTAGCTTGAATGCCTTGGGGGTTTATTTCTTGTCATGGGTGGACTATCGGGTAGGTTAATTAGGTAATGTTCGGTTCCGGGAAAATATATCGGCTTGGTTCAGTCATGTTCCACGTCTTGATCGAAAAATTCTTCATAATAGTCTTCACTCATATTATCTTTGGGTAGAGGTTCGGCGATTCCAGCCTCCTTTGCTTTTCGTACAAAGTTATCCATCATGCTCTTGAACGACATCTAATCCATTAGGTGGTTTAGAGTGAGGAGGGTAAGAAAAGGTTTACCTGCCTATCTTATTCCTATTTCAAATAAGCAAGTAATGAAATTATTTTTCCTATACTTGGATCGAAGCGTAGGTATTATCTTGTAATACCTAATTCGCTAAGATCGATGGCTCTGATATCAACACTTGTCACACCCCAAACCACGGCCTAGGGGTATGACACATATGTTGGTACCACAATTGTAATTAAATCATAGTTACGTTTTAATAGCGGAAGTCTTGAAAACTTGTGGATTTAAAATGTAATATTTACAGATACAAAAGACGGGATTTAAAAATTTCCAGTTGATGTTTAAGGATTACTTGTTTTACTTTACAAAACCACCATTAACATTATATTAAGTTTAAACAAAACGATCCGAGCCATCAGATATCTTGAGCACTTTGTTGTTCCAAGCGCTAACCTTGATCACCTGCAAAATGTAAGAAAATACGTCAGCGACGAATGCTGGTGAATATGTTGACGCTAAAAATATTTTCTTTACTTAATCACCCCTTGAGACTACGTAGGTCTCGGCCCAACGTGGCTTAGGAATAATCAAGTTAATACAACACAAGTCATAAACTCAAGTCTCTACACTCGGTTCCCCCAGCAAACACCGTAGCGTTCGACTAGTTAAGTGCCTATACGTATACACAAGGTCATACTCCCCGCAGGCGAGCGTAATTGTGACCAGGTGTGATGTGCCCATCACATATGTAAGGATCCAGACAAACGTACACGATAGCCTGAGGCCAGTGTTTATACTCTTGTTTATAAATGTTTTAGAGACACTTAGTCTCATGTAAACCTTTTCATTTAACACGTTTGACTCGTTTGAAAACAAGTTTGTAAAAGTTAGGGCGTATTCACCTTTTGATTTGGATTGGCTTCAAACATCGTCCGAGGGTCTTTCCCGTTGCTATTTCGCACCTATAATACGATTATAACCATTCGTTAGTCGGATATACAATCCGGCTTAAGACCTTTAGTCTTGTTTTATGAACTTTACCTCGATGAAACTTTAGTTCAAAATCTCTTTTTACTTTAAAACCTTTAGTTAAAAAGTAATATTATAAACCTTTAGTTTATTTATAAAACCATACGTTTCTTCTTTTCTAAGAAACGTATTCTTTTCTTTTTCTTTTATTATTTAAGAATAGTTATTTATTCCTTAAATAATATTTACAACAAAGAATTTCACACACACATATATATATATAATCACCAATATATATAATATTCTAAATTTCTTTCTTTTATTCTTTATTTGTTATATTTTCTTTTATTTTATCGAGGCATCGAGTATAGCCTCGACTTAAGGTTTAAGCCTTTATAATATTTTATTATTATTTTATTCGAACATTATGCCTACCTTTGTCGGCTTATGAATACCCTAAATACTTTAGAAACACTTCAACGCCACTTTGCCTTCTTTATCTTCTTGTTCAACCCTTTCTCTTGACACTCGTCCTTAACACACAACATGATGAACACCAATACTTCACCAATCGTCGGCACGCTTTTCAAAACTAATCACCACGGTGTCAGAAGTGGCAAACTCCTTCTTGGTTGGTACATCGGTGGAATGTGGCACGGAAAACGAGGAAACGACACGATAATCGAGGAATTGGTGACACGGTTTTCGAGGTGGATCGATGAAATGTTTATGAAATTCTAGTGAGATGTTAGAGATACATTGGAAGGCCGAATTGTGGTGTGAAGAATGAAGATCCCGGACTTGCTATTTATAGGCAAAGTCGGGAAGCCCATCGCGATACGCGATGGCCTCCTAGTCACTGGTCGCGTATCGCGACGTAGGTCACGCCAATCACCATATAGGTCTGCCACGTGGCGGACGTTGTGCCACGTGGTGGGACACATGGGGAACGGTGTGCCACGTGTGGCCACATGGCAGGCCACGTGCCTCTTTGTCAAACAACTCATCACGATACGTGATGGGTCTCTCTTCTGATCCATCACGTGTCGCGATGGGTTAGGAAAATTAGAATTTTCATTTTGAACCCTAAGGTTTGGAATTTACGTATTTGATTCCTAAACTTTGGTATTTTGACATTTTGAACTCGAAATTTTGACGTTGTTACATCATCGATGAGCAATAAATTCATAAACACATTATATCGAATTGTGGTTGATGAGGTATGGATTTAAATTAATAAACTTTGATGTATATGGTACGCATGTTAGCATCAAAAGTAAAAGATGAAAAAAAGAGTGTGAATTACTCACCTTAATTATTTAGGTGAGATAATAAAAAAAATAATATTAAACGAGGAAATTAACGTGTCAACTGATCTGACACAAAAAGACCTGCAAATTTTAGATAACAATCTAGAGTCAAAACCGAGAATAACACCACTGGAATCACAGCATACGGATAAACAGTTGTCGAGGTATGAAATAAACAAGTTTTAAGCGAGCTGATGCGGGTCAAAATGCGAATAGAGAATCTGAGTTCAGGTTATGGTCCGTCAGATGTAAAACATGAAAATAAACATAAAACTTCTCTAGACCGAAAGCTGATTTTGACCAGAAGATGTAGTAATTGAGAAAAAAAATTTTAACCCTTAGTGCACCCTAAACGGGTCGGGCAGAAATTGACCGACAAAACCCCATTAATAATCAAAATTGATAAAGGGGTTTTGTTCCTTATATGATTTGCAACAGAAATTGTTCACAAACTTACTTGAGAATCTAAGAAGAACTAGTGGATTAGGTGGTCAACTCTTGAAGAACACTTAGATTGAGCTTGAAATCGGGATTAAGGTGCAAATTTATGAGTTGAAATACACGTTATGAACTACCAAATGCTCTTGTATATAAAGGAGAACGGATCTAGGTCGTGTTTATCACGAATTTAGAGTAAACCCACTTTAAACTTGAACCAATGATAAGATAAAACACAAATTTGAGATAACGTTGTAAATTCGGGATAATATTCAGTGTTTTAGGATAGGATTTCACTTAGAATTATTCTCAAAAGCCAGAATTTGAATTACCAAGATGATTGGATAGGAATCAGATGACAATCGAGCAAAACCGAACCCAAACGAGCTTAACCAACAGACATGGACCAGTTGTTGATCTGCCGCAAACGAGCTAAACCGAACCCAAACGTGATATGCGGTTAAGCTCGTCACGTTACGCGGCGGGGTGAGCTTCCAGCTTTCACATATTGTCAAAACTAGTCCCTGTACTTACCGAAATTGCATTTTTAAGCCGAAATACATGTTTTTAAGGAATTTTAACATGTTTAAACATCAAAACAATATAAAATAAATTAAATAACATAAATTACTAATAAAAACTTGGTTTCATAAATAATAAGAATCCGAATACGAGCCGGGTTCAGGTAAACAAATAACCCGAAATTGACGAATGTCACATTTTGTGTGCATGAATGAGAGCTGGAATGGAATGGATCATTATGATGGAAGAATTAAAAAATGTGTTTAATTGTTCAATGGAATTGAATCACCAATTACCAAATCCATTGCATTCCCTATACATTCCGCACACCCCTTTGTTTTTTTTTTTCATTTTATCCCTGTTTCACACTAAATCGCATCCACCACCCTCCCACCACTACTACCCATTGCCCTCTCACCATCGACTCCGCCGCCCGCTATCACCCACCATTGCCTTCGTCGCCAGCATCACCACTTCCCGTTGCCACCACCCATCACCACTGCCACCACCCATCGCTCCCGGTCATCACCACCACCGCCCGCCACCCGCCGCTTACCACCGCCACCGCCACCATGCACCAACAATCGTTCATGCCCATCGCCATCGCTGCCCACCACCGACCACCACCATTACTCCTCGCCGCCCACCACCGCCACCACCAACCATCGCTCCCGGCCATCACCACCACTCTCCACTTACGACCGCCGCCACCACCACCAAATATCCCCACCACCTGCCACCACCAACAATCTAACCCGCCCACTACTGTCACCACCCACCACCACCATTACTGCTCGCTGCTCACCACCACCATCCCACCGCCACTCGCTACCATTTTTATTTTATTCTGGCTTTTTTTAGCTTACCAAAAAATAAAAACTAATAATTCATGACATTCTAACATGGTAACCAAATATGTCAATGGAATGGTAATGAGCCATTCCATTACCTCGTCCTTCTATTCTCTCGCTCATTTTATTCCATCGTTCATTCCATAACTCATACCAAACTACTGACTTGTGGTGTTGACCACTTAAAAAAATGAGAGAAATATTGTTTTTCATTTAGATAACAGCTTTATATTATAAGTTAAAATGTGTTATGGAGCTCTCATAATTACCTAATTATATATACAGAGATAAATATAAGTGGTCGGTGCCCAAAGTTATTTTTTAGTTTTTTTATTAGTTTCTTAATGATTTTAGTTAAACCATTATGAAATCCTACCATATATGATTGTTTGGCGTGTTGGTAGTTTGCAGTAAGTTGAACGTGGGTTCGACCCCTGTATGTCGACATGTGGGAAAGATTTTTTTTTCTTTTGTTGCACTTGGTTCTTTTTTAGAATTGCATTTGTTTCTCTCTTTTTTTATGTTTTATATTTTATGTGTTTTAAATAACTTAATATGACGATATTGTTATTTGGGTTTATTCCGAAACCAACCGAATTCATGTCGGTTCCTGTCGCAATGTCGGGCAAAATTTTTGACCATCGAATAAACATCGTTTTAAATATATTAATTTTTTTGTTTCATAAGTTATACGAGTGTTGCTACTATTATCGGCGTCTATAGAGGTACCATAACGAACCAAACCAATACCGATCAAATTAATGTCATTTTAATCATAAGTCATACGTGTGTCGAAATCGTTTTGGACGCTTGTAGTACCAGTGTTGTAATGAACTTAAGTGCACTGACTGAGTTCACGTCGTAGCGCCGCTGCAACTTGACGGGTTGTTGCCTGTTAGAATAATTGATAACTTTGATGCCACAAAGTATGTTATTTTTGTTGTTTTATATATGCAATAATTGTTTTGTATTTGAGCAAATACATGTTGGCTGGATGGTTATTTAGATTGAGGTTGATGCTTGTGCCGGTTTGTAGCACTAGTTCAAATCTCTAAATCATCCCCAAAAATGGGTTAGGGTTACATTGATGATGGTTGCTGAAGAAACACGGATCTGATCCCCTGGTATGGGTCCTGGATCCAATGAGTCCACAGGGTAAAATACGGTAACCGCTAACACAATATGAGTACAACTTCCCAAAGTCCAATGACCGGAACCTGCAAAACAGACACCGTGAGTCTCGTTAGAGGAAGGACAAGAGGGGGGGTCTTCCTGTAACCACCCTCCGGCGTGAGAATCAGTAACGTTCGTAGAGGAGAAAGTACTGAAGTAAACAGACTAAGTGTAGTCAGAATATGAGGGAGTGAATGAATATCTCATACCGTTTGACAAGGTATTTATAGCCGAAGGATGTAGGAAGGTGATTAGGCCAGCTGTCCTCCTCTAGAAGATCCTTGATAACCGTCTGGACGCGTGTCCTCTTAAGATAGGTTGAGCTACACGTCCCATGTGCATGGGTATAACAACCTAGACACGCGTCGCCCAATGATAGGACGGGTCATACCCTAGCCATGTGCACGGTTATAACAACCTGACCAAGTGTCCTTTGCTTATTGGTTGATAGGTCACGTATCCCTCAAGTAACAATCGCGGACATTCTTCTAGAGGGTAGTTAATTGGTGACAGCTGTCCAGTTGGCATTGCCTTCCGGTCATTTTGGCGAATATATATTTTGCCCTGCGGATGACTTCGGAGGGTGCCAGGATGCTTCCGCGTTTGGTATGAGGACGTTCCTTCTCTACCGTGATATGCGGGTGATCCATATGTCCCGCGCGTGGCATATGAGAGTTTCTTCTGTGACCCGCAGGTGGTACTTAAGGATATTTGGGTCTTTTTGGTACCCTACCTCTATAAGTCACCCGAGTCCAGTGTTTCTTCCGTGTGAAGTCTTTATGCGGGTGAAATTCTGGACTTAATGTATGTTGGGGATTTTTGAATTTTGAAGTTAGGTAGAAAATATCTTCTGTTGGTATGGATAATCATGAAAAAAGGACAAGTTGACCACTCGCAAGCGCGTGAACAGATGATGGAACGTTTTTTATGGCTGTCACTGTACCCGACTGTGCAACTTTTTCGCTTTTTCGAATTTCCCACGTGACGTGGCGGTTGCTGATTAAGCGATGAATTTCTCTCTCTACTGTTCATATCCCATCGCATTAATTACGATGGGTATAAATAGGGAGAGATATCTTTTACTTGAAGTTTTATCGCCTTCATTCCCTGATTATCCTCTTGCTTTCTTTCTGATAAAGCATAGAACTTTTCTCACCTATCTTTCCATCAAACCTTTATAAAATGTCCAATGTTCAAACCGAGATTGACGAGATAGAAGTTTCATGGGACTATACTGAATATGAAAAATTGCTGGAGACTTACGGTATTCCATCAGAATGGGGACCGGAGTTTCCTTCCCTTGATTCTATAGCCAGTTTCCCACCGCCTGGTAAAATGGCTGTGTACGCTGACTATTTCGTTTATGGGAATTTTCGTTTTCCCATAACGAAATTTCTCATGAAGTTGCTTACTGCTTATGGGATTCACTTGTCTCAGTTACATCCACGTACTATAATGTAAATTCGCCATTATGAATTTGTATGTATAGCACGTGATGTGGTGCCACACCTTGACCGGTTCCCTGTCTTCTACCGTCCTTCCAATCGTAATGGTTGGTATACGTGTCAAGGATTTTCCGACCGAAGTATCGGATACGAGGTTGAAAAGATATCCGCCGACTGGAGAAATAAGTTCTTTTGGATTTCGGAGGATGTGGTCGCTGTTGCTATGATCCGTCGTCTAGTTAACTCTGCCCTTCCGGACGTTGTCACGGCCGCTCATGAGGGTCGTGACTGGTATCGTACACTGATGGCGGAACCGACGCCAATGCGAGCTCTTCCTGAGGAAGCCCTAGTGTAGGCTGGCATGAGCCGCTTATGGCCCTCAGAATTTCTAGAACATATTTTCGTTGATTTGAACGAATGTAAGTTATCTTTATTGTCTCTCCTTTCTCTTGGATTTTTTTAATGACTGATTTTCTGTCTTTTCAAGTCGGAGTTCTATGATTAACGCCCTTTTTGAGGATAGGAGTTGTGTCCGCAAGAGAATACGAGATGCGGGGGACCAACCCATCCTTGAGAAGACCAAATCTCGATTTCTTTTTCCAAAGAAAGTGCGAGTTGAGCCGATTGTCTCGGACACGACCTTTGAAACAGGTGCGTATGTTCTAAATCCTCATCCACTTACCGCCATTACTTCTGACGGGATGATTGCCATTCTATCATCACGTGATGATGATGGTGACACTTCTGAATCCTCCGCCTCTCAAGAAGAGGGGGACTTTGATGTCGATACCTCTGAATTTTTTTCGGTCTCGCACTTATTGGCAGAGTTAGATAAGAAAAGAGGATTTTCGTCTATTCAGGCGAGTAGTGCAGGTCAAGCGGATGCAAAGACTGCGGACATTGAGGCGGGACCTTCGAAGAAAAAAACGAAAAACTCATCGTCCCAAGAAGCCACAGTACAGTCTTGCCGATCGTATTGATACTGTAGAGGGTATGTATTGACCTTAAGGTATTTTATTATTTTAGGGTGTTTCGCTAAGTAAAGCTTTTTATGCAGATCCGTTGATCTTTGGGGAAGACATATCCATGAGGTTGCCTACACCAACTCCTCATACTGAAAAGCAACCATCTCCTCCTCCAGAGGGAGAGGCGGGAGACAAGCCTTCTACTCTTCCTAGTGATATTAATACGGAAAATCGGCCGACCTCCCCTCTGATTGAGACTACTGTAGAAGAGAGGACGCCGACTACTCCGATTGATACTTCAGCGGAAGGACCCAACAACCAGTCTGAAACTGATAATCGCTTTGACTATCTTTTTCAGACTGGGAGTGTTGCTGGTGACCAGCAGAACAATCCTGCTGTTAATGAGGAGGGTTTCAGGACCGAGGAGTCTCCTCCTCGACCTTCTCCACAACAACCTTTCTCAACCCTAGTTCGCCTTCAGGCTTCAGGTTCCCGCTATTATGGGGATGCGAATTTGGGGGATAAGTTTGTGTCATTTGTCCCTCCATGGGATATTACTAATGGATCCCAGTATATTGATCCCGGGGTCTGCATGACTTTTATTAAACACTGCGTGCCACCAGCCGAAATGGTGCACCAACGTGATCTTTCCCGCCACGACCTTCATTCGGACTTATCCTACCACTTGGCTAATGTTTTGGCCGGTAGTCAGGAAGTCTTACGTGAATGGCGTACTATGGGCGGGAAGCTAGGTGAATCCTCCCGAGCCCTTGAAGCTGCGATGAAGGAAACTGAAGAGCACCGTTTTGGCGGCCAGGACTGCTAAATGGAAGAAAACAGATGCAGAGAACGCCCTCAAGGGCGAGCGGGATCGAAATGTTGCCGCTGCTCGCCAATGGAAGGAGGCTTGCGAAAGACAGAATTCCCTTCTTGAGGCTGCCTAGGCGAAGACTCAATAAGAAAAAGATGATTTGGCCCGGGCTCGAGACGCAAACTCGGCCTTAGAAAATCAAGTGGCCCTTCAAGGCACTCGAATCCAAGAGCTTAAAGCGGAGCTTAAGTTGCAGTGGGAGCAGGTTGAGTTTAAGGACAAAAGGGCTGTTGAGATTCAAGCTGCCTATGACTCCCTCCTGCAAGTTCGTGAGGAAGCAACTATGGAATCCCAAGGGCTTCGAATGTGGGCTAAAAGTGCAGAGAAGGACCGTCAATGGTTTCTTACTCGGGGAGTTGATGCTATAAGTTTATTCAACTCTACTGGTTCATTCCCTATTTTGCATTTTTGTCATTAAACACTTGTGTTTTTATTTTGTAGATCATCCGCCATATCAAGGGGAGTGCGGAGTTGACTGACAGCTTTGCCAACGTGATGGTTGCTCTTCCTCGCTTGGACGCGTTAGGGGTTTTCATGAAGGAGTGGCTTATGCTCAGAGTAATCGCACTTTTAAGGACCATCCTCTTCATGGCCTTGACGTCAAGCAGGAGCGCACAAAGAGCATGATGACCTAGTTTTCCCACTCCAAAATATGCTTCCGAAGTTTGCTTCCGCCCCTGATGGCATACAACAGTTGAAGATTTATCTAGGTGATAAGTCTAAGGTTGATTCTTCCAAGGACACTTCACCAAAGGCTCCGGACGATACAGTAGCCTAAGTCCATAGACTAGGATAGACTAGGTTTTAAGCCTTGTAATCTTTGTAATTGTCTTTTGGGTATTTAATGGAAATGAACTTTTTTACCTTTTGTGAACATTCAACTGTTTGAAGAAAATATCCTTATAAGATATTTTTGAAATTTACAACTTTTTGAAATTTTTGAAAGTTTGAATAACTATGATGACGTGGCGGAGAGAGAAACTTCCTGGGGCAACTGACAAGACGTGCATGACGCCGTTGACAGCCTGTTTACACTTTCTTGAATTTCCCGCCTGACGTTTCGATCATCCGGCGGTCCGCGGTGTCCCTCTCCACTGCATTCAATCCGTCGCATTAAATGCGATGAGTATAAATAGACCACTTGCGGCTTCCATTCAACTTTTATCACTTTCAAATTCTCTTTCTCTCAAATATTCAAGACTTTAAAACATTTTTGAGATTTCTTCATCTTCTTCTTGCATAAATGGCCGGAGAGAAAAAAGGGACCCCTACTATCAATGAAGTCGTCGTAGCTCTTAAAAAGAAAGATTTTGTCGACGTCGTGAACGTATACGGATTGGCCCCGGACTGGGAACCAGAACGTCCGGCGAGTGGTTGTAACACCCTTGGCAAACACAACATCGTCCCACTCTTAGGATATCCCACATCGGCCGTGGACATGAGAGATCTTTGGTTCATATGTAATGGCTTGCCTCTTAACATCACCAACGCGTTTTGGGCAACCAAAAACAAATCCGTGAGCTCTTCATGGGCAGAGCGGACAATATTGGTGGTACGAGAGGCCGGGGTGTTACAGGTGGTATCAAAGCCACTCTTGTGCCGTTCGAGATTTTGGGACATGCCTCATCGAGGACGATGAGTCCAAAGGGGGGTTGTTTGTAACACCCTTGGCAAATACAACATCGTCCCACTCTTAGGCTATCCCACATCGGCAGTGGACAAGAGAGATCCTTGGTTCATAAGTAATGTCTTGCCTCTTAACATCACCAACACGTTTTGGGCAACCAAAAACAAATCTGTGAGCTCTTCGTGGGCAGAGCGGACAATATTGGTGGTACGAGAGGCCGGGGTGTTACAGTGGTTCTATTGCTAACAGCCCTCCTCCGAAGAAAATGGTTGTATACATAGACCATTTTACGACGGGTAACTTCCGGGTTCC
Source organism: Bidens hawaiensis (assembly GCF_021521415.1). Lineage (NCBI taxonomy): Eukaryota > Viridiplantae > Streptophyta > Magnoliopsida > Asterales > Asteraceae > Bidens > Bidens hawaiensis. The sequence goes on from NW_027492650.1 coordinate 48,058, forward strand.
CGTGACAAAGTTCGTTCAATCGATCTTGACAACTTATGGGATACATCTTTCACAGATCCATCCTTTCGGGATGTTGAGAATTCGACATTTTGAATTTTGTTGTCAGTCACGCAACCTTGATCCATCTGCCGGCATGTTTGCCGTTTTTTACAAAATGACCTTCCGCGACGGATGGTATAGTTTTGCATCCGTTGAGAAGAGGGTCATAGGTACGGAATGGATCCGTAGCCTACACAGCTGGAAGCCGAAGTTTTTCTGGATCCGGGAGGAAGTTGTTCCTTTCGTGATGGTTAAACGTAAGGCAGAGGACGCCATGCCCGTGGTTCCGACCGCTGCTCATGAGGGTCAGCCGTGGTTTAAGACGCTAACCTCCACGCCGACTCCTATGCGCCCTATTCATGAAAGGGCTATGGTGAGTGCCAAGATGAGTCTTCTGTGGCCGTTTCCCAAATTAGAGCCTTTCTATGAAAGAACCAACAAGAGTAAGTCCGATAACACTCTTACTCTTCCTTTAACCAGATGTCCAATCTCTGACTTTTATCATTATTTGTGTAGGTGAAGGTTCCGCCTTCGATACTCTGTTGGATCGGGAAGGGGGAATGATGGTGCGCCGCCCTATTGATCCAAGGGATGTGCCCTTTTTAGAGCGCACCAGTTCTAACTTCCTGTTTCCCACTGAGTTTCGCTCGGAACCAGCGGTTTCTAAGGCGATGTACGCTCAAGGTGAGGAATATGTTAAGGAATGCATCCAGAAAGGTGAGGGCATTCTACAACCCCGACCTATGACTGCTATTACTTCCAGTGGGGTGATTGTACTCTTTTCGTCCGGCGAAGAGTCCTCACTTTGCGGAGAAGTTTTTTCAGTTGATGCTAATAAAGTTGTGGACTCAACTGCAGGTCTCACCCGCCAAAGAGCCACCACCAGCCAAGCAACGGATCAGGACGCTGTTAACGTTGCTGCGGAGGGTAAGCGTCCCGCATCTGAAGATGTCGCCACTGAGGATGGGCATCCGATTGCTGATAAGGGTGCTTCTAAGGCAGCTGGCAAGCGTAAGGTTAACCCTGCCAAGGCCGCTCCGAAGAAGAATTCGAAGAAGGCAAAGCCTTCTGTCTTGGAAGCGCGTCTAAATCAGCTTGACGCGGAAGACGCTTCCTTAGGTAAGTAAAATATTTCTCATATTTGTTAACTGTTATAAGTTGAACATATTTTCTAACCAACTGTTAATGTTATTCAGTGGACCTGGAAGACCTTACTGAAGGTGCTTCAGTTTTGAAGAGTTAGACTCCTCTTCCACCACCACCTCTTAATACTGCCAATGAGCCAATTGAGGTGGCGGATGACTCTCCTTTGAAGGATAAGGAGGCTGACAATACTGATCATGTCAGTATGTCACCTTCTTATAGTGTTCATCATTTTAGAGATAAAGGAGGTGTGAGCATGTTTCCTCATGCTCCTCAGACCACTCCGGTTCCTCAAGAGAAGGATACTACTCCGCATCGTCCACATTGGTCTTTACGTCGAGGCTCAACGTTCCGTGATGTGGACATATGCTTCGAGTATTTGCAGGAGAGTCTTCCTCCTGCTAAGAAGGAGCGTCGTCGTCGTAGTATTCGCCAAGAGTTGTTGAATTCAAACTCTTATCACTTGGCGAATACTATTTCCACCAGTCGGGAAATAACTCGAGACTGGTTAGCGATAAACGAGGAATGGTATGAGCTGGCGGCCTCTGCTTCTAATGCCAAAGAGGAGGCTCTTAAAGCTATAAGTGAGGCCCAAGAGAGCAGTCAAGCGCTGGAGGCAGAGAAGATTGCTCGTGCCAATGCAGAGGAAGCCAAAGCCGTTCTCCAAAAGCAACTGGATGAACAAGATGAATTGTTAAAAAATCTTCAGGCTAAATCAGCGACTAACGAAGAGCGCTTGACTAATCTTGCTACTAAAAATCGAGAGCAAGCTTTGGAGTGCGCCGGCCACAAGATGGAGCTTGTCTGGGCCAAGGCGGACCAAAAATGGCTGCTAGCGGAGGGAATTCCCAAGGTATGTATTTTTCCTTTGTTTGTAAATAATCTAAGTGTTTGAAGTTACTTATATATATTTATTCCAACAGGTCATCGCTGACGATCGGGCGAGTGATGAACTTGGGAACTGTGTAGCTATTCTCCTAAAAGCTTCGAAGCAAGCTGGTCGCCAACTAGGTTTCCAGGAAGGCTATAAGTTCGGTTCGACCTCCAAGCTTCCTGAGGAATACATTCTGGCTGGCCAAGATACTGATGCTGTCCTCAAACAAAAGACTAAAGATTTCGATACTTTGAAATTTTATTTGGCGGAGCAGATATCTGAACTTTCTGACAAGGAGGACAGTATCCAGCAATTAAAATTCCTTCTTGACCTTGATGAAGAAGATGAAGAGAGTGTTGGTGATGCGGAAAGCAAGGACGCTGAATCTAAAGAAGCAGCGTCATAGATGGACTTGTCCTTTGTTTTTTGAATTCTCTTTGCTGTAATCTCTTTTGTGTAAATAAAGAAGTTTCTTTTTGCATCCTATACACTTTGTCCTATTTTTTATAATATAAGTGTTTGTAGACCTTCTTTGTGTGTCAATAAAAGATTACATAGAACTACATAAGACGTAAATGACCGAAATAAAACTTTTCATAAAGGAGGCGTAAGCCGAATTACACAAAAAGAAAGTACATAGCTTGTGACTATCTATTTAGGCACGCATGCCAAAAAAGGAAAATACATTACATATAACATTTCTTTAGTTGGGCCCCGTTCCAAGTTCTAGGGATCTCAGTCCCATCCAACTTTTCTAACTTATAGGCACCTTTAGATAAAACTTTCTGAATTCTATAAGATCCTTCCCAAGTTGGGGCCAACTTGCCCGGAGGCTTCATTGTTGCGGAAGACAAAGTCTACCACATCGAACTCAAGGAGGTCAGGGTTCATCCGGAGTTCATGATCATTATCTTCAATCAAAAGAACTCTGGTGGATGGAATACCAATCTCGGCCGGAATCATAGCCTCTGTGCCATAGGTTAAACTAAAGGGGGTTTCGGAATTACTGGAATTCCTTTAGGTGCGGAAGGCCCACAGTACATGGGACAATTCATCCACCCAACCCGTCCGTTTAGTTCCTAATTGCTTTGATTCCTTCCTTGATGGTCCGATTGGTTCTCTCAACCTGACCGTTTGCCTGCGGGTGGGCTACGGATGTGAAAATTTGAAAAATCTGCAATTCTTTCAACCATTCCTGTAGCCCACTGTCCGCGAATTGAGTTCCGTTGTCACTAACGAGCTCTAGAGGGAGGCCACAGGAATTTCTTAATACTTGCTGCTGTAATGGAAGCAACCGGCTTGGCTTCCACCCACTTCGTGAAGTAGTCGATGGCTACTATTAAGAATTTGACTCGTCCGGGGGCTTCAGGGAAAGTTCCCATGATGTCAATAGCCCATTTCTGGAACGGCCAAGCTGAAGTGACTGGAACGAGTTCGTTCTTTGGTCGCAACGTGTTAGGAGCATGGCGTTGGCATGAATCACACTTCCTGATTTCATGCACATTTTCGTCCAAATGCATCCCCGGCCAATAGTATCCGGCATTCATTAATTTTGCCACGACCATGCGCGTGCCAGCGTGAAGACCACAGATGCCTTCGTGAACCTCTCTGGTTAAATAGTTCCGGTCCTCGGCATCCACATCGAAGTAGTGGTCCGAGGAAAGAACGTCGGTATAAAACACCGTCATGTATTTGATAGTTCAAGGCTTTGTGTTTTATCTTCCGGGCCACGGATTTTTCTTCTGGGAGGGCTCCGAATGACAAGTATGCTGTAATGGGTGTCATCCAAGATTCCACTCCGGTTTGAATTACCAAAACTTGGTGTTGCGGAACAGATGGGCGGTCCAAAATTTCGATACGGGTGTCTTTAGCAAAGTGTTCAAAGTTTGTGGAAGCCAATTTGCTAAGAGCATCTGCTGATTTGTTCTCGCTTCTTTTAATATGAATGACCTTGCATGAAGAAAACTGAAGCATCAAATATTTCGCTTGTGACACATATGAAGCCATTATGTCATTCTTTGCTTCATATGTTCCATTGATCTGTCCTGTAATCAACATGGAGTCCACACGGGCTTCCAAATGTTTAACCCCAAGCTTTTTGGCTATCCGTAAGCCTGCCAAGAAAGCTTCATACTCTGCCTCATTGTTAGTACTTTTGAAGTCTAACTTTATGGCGTATGTAAACTCATGGCCTTCGGGATTGACTAGCCTGAGGCCTGCGCCAGATCCCTCATTGCTTGAAGCCTCGTCCGTGAATAAAGACCAAATATGTCCTAATTCCGGAGGTGCTTGGGGTTCTTGCTCAATCAAACATTCCTTCTCTTTGTGTCGCGGGACTTCAGTGACAAAGTCCGCTAACACTTGCCCTTTAATTGCTAGTCTGGGTTTGTATTCTATCGCGTGTTCACCCAGCTCAATGGCCCATTTTGCCAATCGCCCAGACAATTCCGGTTTACTGAGAACATTCTTGAGCTTGTATCCGGTTAGAACATTGATAGGATGCCCTTGGAAGTACCTGCGGAGGCGTCGGGCAGCATAGACCAGTGCCAAAACAAGTTTTCGAGCATGGAATATCTTGTTTCCGAGTCTGATAACGTTCTGCTGACATAGTAAATCGGTGTTTAAACATTCTTTCGATCTGTCAGAAGGACAGCCCCGATGGCAATGTCTGAAGCCGACAGGTACAACGTTAAAGGTTCTCCCGCATGGGGTGCTGTAAACGTGGGAAATTCCATCAAACATTTTTTAACCTCCAAGAAAGCTTGTTCCGCTTCCGCGGTCCATTTGAATTGGGCTATCTTGAGGCAATTTCTTAGTGTTGAGATAAAAGGATGAGATTTGGCTGCATGGTTCGCCAAGAAATGATTCAAAGCAACCAATCGACCATTGAGTGTCTGAACTTCCTTGAGGGAAGAGGGAGAAGGCATGTGGGCTACAGCTTGAACTTTATCTGGGTTAGCTTTGAAGCCTGCACCCGTGACAATTACTCTGAGGAATTTTCCTTCCTCCATCCCGAATGAACACTTAGCTGGATTCAGCTTCATGTTGATACTCTTCAAGTTTCGAATGTCTCTTCAATATCTCTCAACATCTGGTCTTCCTCAACACTTTTGATCATGATATCATCCATATAAACCACCAGGTTTCGTCCAATTTTTCCTTTAAATGCTATGTCCATTAATCGTTGATATGTGGCTCCCGCATTCTTCAGTCCGAAAGGCATCATTTTGTAGCAAAAGGTGCCTTGATCGGTACGAAATGCTGTTTTGTCTTCATCGCCCGCTGCCATGTGAATCTGATGATAGCCTTTGTAAGCATCCAGGAAGCATTTGAATTTGAATGGTGCCACAGCATCGACCTTGAGGTCTATTTCCGGCGGAGGGTAGCAGTCCTTGGGGCACGCCTTGTTTAGATCCTTGAAATCTATACACATCCTCCATGTCCCGTTTCTTTTGGGGACGATAACTGGATTAGCAACCCAGGTCTGATAACGAATTGGACGAATGATTCCAGCCTGTAAGAGGTCCTGAACTTGCTCATTCATTGCCTTTGTTTGTTCTGAACCCATCTTACGTTGTTTTTGAACAATTGGTGTAAACAATGGGTTTACCCTTAATTTGTGTTCCGCAATGTTCCGCGGGACACCAGTCATGTCCGTAGGTTGCCATGCCAAAACTTCAATGTTTTTTTATAATAACTATTTCAGGAAAGTCCTTACTATCTCAGAGATAGCAGGTCCAATTGTTACAGTTTGATCAAGAAACTTTTTGTTCAAAACCCCTTTTTCTGGTTCAGTTCTTAGAGATTGTTTTGGAATCTTGCTGGGTTTTGAGCTTTCAGTTGCAAAGCAATGTCTATTAACATGAATTATTGCTATGCCGGTGCTGGTTGGGACCCCAACCGTACCGTGAGCCATAGACGGATGGGCATTGAAGTCACCAATTGCTTCTCGTCCTAGGATGATGTCATGTTTTGACGTTGCAGGCAAAACCAAAAATTCGACCTCCTCTGTCCTTGAATGGGTTCCGTCGCTCAAAATTACTATAAAAGAGATTACCCCTCGTGGGTGCATTATCTCTCCTCCAAATCCAGATACTGGAGCGTGAATAGGCTTCAACCTTTCCTTATCATCTTCGTCAAGTTGCTCAAAGCACTGTTCGTACATGATATTTGATGTACTACCAGTGTCGAAGAAAACGTAATGGGAGTTATAATGACCGAAAAGAGCAGTGATGATCAGAGGATTTTTATTATTGGGACCTCCTTTAATTCGTGGAAAGATCACTGGCTCATACTTCCATTCTTCATCGTCGGACTCTCTTCTCTTTTTTCCTATTTTGCATCCGCCTTGAATCATGTGTACGTTCAAGTCCTTAATTTGCTTTTTGCTTGGACCCTGGTTATCCCGTGCTGGAGCTTTACCATTGTCAGGTTTTCCATTTTTCACCAGGTGTCCTAGTTTTTCAGACTTCACAGCCACCTCAATTTCGTTTTTTAATGCTTTGCATTCATTCGTGTTATGACCAATGTCGTCATGATACGAACAATGCTTCTTGGCATCAAGGAATGACCTTCTTGAGAGTGGCTGGGGTTTTCTGAAGTTCACATTCTCTGTAGTGAGAATTTCAGCAGGGGTCTTTAAGAGAGGAGTCCAACTGTTGGGACCTCGGTTTGAAGGTCCCGCTTTGTTTTTATTGCCAATGAGGGATCGTGCATCAAATGGCTTTGACACTTCCGCACTTGGCTGAAGTCTTGACCAGATGGGCCCTTTTGCTTGTCTATTGGGCCGCGGAGTTTGAAACTCGAATTTGAACTTTTGTTTTGGATTGCCATTCCTCAATATTTTTCAGTGTTGGCATACAACTTCGTCGCGATCATAAGATCGTCCCATTCCTTTGGCATTCCGTCTTTACCAGTAAGTGTGCTGTAAGGCCCCGTAACCGGTAGCCCTACTTTAACATTAGATTTACTCATAAACGCAGTTCTAAATTTCAGAGTTAATAAACGCAGTCCAAGGGGTAGAGACAGTTAATGAAAAATTTTATTTTCATTAACTGTCTCTACACATTTTCCATTAGGATTTTGAATCATTAAATAATTTGCTACTTAAAATCCAATGGCTTCTTTGTAATTAAATCGTTCTTTTCTAACTCCAGGGACTATTCTTGTCATTCTGCCAAACTCCTCGTTCGTTACTTATCCTTAACGAACTGACTTGTCATGACGAACTGGTTATTTTAACGAATTGAACCCTTCTAACGAACTGGACCCTTAACGAATCAGTCCATAGCGAACCACTCTATGTAACGAATTGGACCATTCAATTCGTTATCTTTTAACTATAGCGAATCAAGGGTAATTCGCTATCCTTTCTCCTTAACGAATTGAAGTTAGTTCATTATGTTTACTTAGGCGAATCAGCTAGCGAATCACTTTAATTCGTTGGTTATTCCTTAGCGAACTAGGGTTAGGTCAGGGAATGTCATAACATTCCCTGACATCCCTTAACCTCGTACATACTTTTCTGGCGCCGCCTTTGCCGAAACGCCGCCGGAAAACCGCGAACACGTCGGAAAAACGAGTTTTAACTCGTTTTTCACCGTTTTTCGTCTCGTTCGATCCAGATCTGAGCTAGGGTGACCCCTAAGCTCATCATAGGTTCGGTTTATACCCGATTCCACCCGGATCTCGTGACTTAAACGGTTTAAAGGTGTCGGCTCGTCGTTTCGTGTTTATATCTAACGGGTTTCAGCTCATACAATAAAATACTATCATACCTTGGGTCGGGATCGGTTTCCTTCTTGGTTTCGATCTAGAGAGAGAGAGACTAGAGAGAGAGCTTAAGTGTGTGTTTTGGGAGGTGTATGGAATGTGTGAAATAAATGATTAAAGGCCATTTAATGACTTATATAATTATGGATCATGGGCTTAAGCCCATGGTCCTTTCCTCTTTCTTTCATAGCCCAAGTCCATAACCCATATCCATTTAACCCAACACTAGCCCGACTCATAATAACTTGTATTTTAATTTATTAACCGAAACCCGAAAAACAGGATGTTACATGTGCGGACCAAATCATCACATTTGACATTCTTGCGAAAGGCACCGCAAAGCATGTCTTTGCTGATCCCACCAATATTCAGACTTTCTTCATTAAACCTGGTAATAAAATCTTCTATGGACTCGTTATCTCGTCGGATAACATCCAAAATTTCTGACTGGTCACGCGTATGCTTCTTCTGCTGGCTGAACTGTTGAGAAAATTTTTTCACCAGGTCATCCCAGCTAGAAATTTCACCGTCAGGTAACTTATCAAACCATTCTCTCGCTGCCCCTGTTAGTGTCAATGTGAACATGTGGCACCAATAAGGGAGCGTCCAACCACTAACACCACCTACCGCCAAAAAGTTCTGGAGATGATCACTTGGATCAGTCATACCGTTGTATTTACCTACCGATGTATGTATTTTAGCATTAACAGGAAAGGGTGCTCTAGCAATACTTGTTATAAACTTTGATTTTTCAGCAAAAGCTGCCGGGCGGTATGGTTTAGTAAAATCTCTCTCAGCATTACTATGGTACTCTGTGTGGCGGACTACGTCCTGCGGACGACTGTTTCTCGCGCGCGAGCTCATCCTACTGTCACCGGTATACATACTGTAATCATCCGGTTGGTAAGTTGAATCGTAGCTATCAAATTCTTCCAAGTAAGATAGCAACCGCATGTCTATGCGAGGACGAGGGCGCAACTTCGGTAATTCGCCAAACTATGGTTCCGTCTGTTGGCTGTAATGGATCTGACTTCCTCTCACTGTTGGTGAAGGAGATCTTCGAGGAGATTCTCCATAAGTCAGAGTACGAGCATGGAATCGTTCGTTACGTTTTCTGCGCTCGTATTCGGCTACCAGATTTTGTTGTTGTGCGTGAAGCCACTCCTCTGGGGATAGTGTTCCTCTAGATCTGGAATTACGTTGGTGAGATCTCACCGAGTTAGAATCACCTGAATCTTCTTCAAGATCCAATACTGACCGATTTCGGCGGGTCTCTCCGATAATTCGCCTGAGATCCCCCAAATTGGAACCTTCCGGTATCGAGACACGTCCCATGTCTATGGGAGTGGGACCGGTTGGTGCTGTAACAACTTCAGGGGTGATACCTTCAAGTGCTACGTTAGTGTTCCTTGACCCCGAAAATGTGACACGTTCGAGAGAACGGCCACTTGAAGTTGTAATACGTGCAAAAACACTTGAAGCAAAACCCTGAGGTGCTTCGGTGTTAGTTACACGTGAATCAGGTGCAGGAGTTCCCGTCGGTCCTTCAGGAAGTTTACTCATATCGAACGAACCAAAAAACCAACGAAAACTTTTGTTGTTCTAACACCAACACGGATGGCGCCAATGAAAAAACACGGATCCGATCCCCTGGTATGGGTCCTGGATCCAATGAGTCCACAGGGTAAAATACAGTAACTGCTAACACAATATGAGTACAACTTCCCAAAGTCCATGTAAGGCCCCGTTACCGGTAGCCCTACTTTCGTGTTGGATTTACTCATAAACGCAGTTCTAAATATCAGAGTTAATTAAAACATTCGCGGAATATAAAAGCTTTCATAAAACATTTCATAACAAAACACGTCTTGTCTTAAAACATCATTTTGTCTTTCAAAATAACGAAACATTAAACTTAAACGTCATGAGTCTTCCGATGCCAGCCTCTTATTCAGTGCCACGTGTCTCCTCAAGCGAGCTGTCTCATCCTACTCACCTGCGTGCATACTAAAAGTCAGCTACGCTGAGTGAGTTCTAGTTAATCATACACTATACAATACACATAAACTTAGATTCTTTCATTCATACTTTCATACTTTCATACTTTCTTTTGTATTAACTTACTTTCATATCTTACGTTATAAAGAGCATTACGCCCTACATTCCTCGAGTATTATTAGGGCTCGGTACCCTCCTTCCTCGAGTATTATTAGGGCTCGGTACCCTCCTTTCTCGAGTATTATTAGGGCCCGGTACCCTCCTTCCTCGAGTATTATTAGGGCTCGGTACCCTCTTTCCTCGAATATTAGTAGGGTTCGGTTCCCTAGTTCTCGAATATTAGTAGGGTTCGATTCCCTCTTCGTTACCATACAACCATACATCATACCTCGAGTATTATTAGGGCCCGGTACCCTCTTCGTAACCATACAACCATCATTTCCTTCTTTTATTAACTTTATCACATTCATTCACATAAACATACATATCATACTTACCTTATACTTAGCGTTACAACCTGACAGTACGTGCAATATCCGAAGATTGTTCACGTACTGTCAAGCCATCATTCATACATATCACATCATTCACATAAGGCATACACTTATCTCTTAGGATAAGCGTATTAACAAACATATCGAGTATGCACACAGCCCCGAAAGCATAACACATAATTGGGGCTAGAAACTCACCTGAATCATGTTACGCTCTCCGTTAATAGTTATTCCCTTCTTGAGCTGTGCACGGCTAACTGTATAATATTTACACGTATCAATTAACTACTACTACTACTCATGTTGTATTTCTATCTTTATATGACCCACAACGAACGGGGGTCCGGGGGCAGCGCCCCTGGCAGCGGGGTCTAGGGGCGGCAGCCCCTAGCAGGGTCCAAGGGGCAGAGCCCCTGGTTGGGGTCGAAGTTAAACCTTAAGCATTTTCCATTAGGTTTTTAATTTATTTTCTAAGCGAACTTAACTTTAGGCGAAGTTAAACCTTAAGCGAACTTAGCTTTAGGCGAAGTTATCAGTTAGGCGAACTTGGCCTTAGGCGAAGTTATCAATTAGGCGAACTTGGCCTTAGGCGAAGTTACCAGTTAGGCGAACTTGGCCTTAGGCGAAGTTATCAATTAGGCGAACTTGGCCTTAGGCGAAGTTACCAGTTAGGCAAACTTGGCCGTATGCGAAGTTAAGCCTTGAAGGCGAAGTTAAGCTTTGAAGGAGAAGTTAAGCTTTTGCAGGCGAAGTTACCCAGTTCAGCTACGGGTTTAGTTTTTATCAAGCATTTTGGCGATTTTAATACCCTTGTTATGGTTCGACATCACCCACTACGTTCCCTAACCGTTTTCGGTCGTATATATATCCCGTATATACTATAAAGCTTGGACCTTTAAGTAAAAACGTTCAATACTACGTAAACTTTAAAGGTCAAGAACATACCTTTAGCGCTCGTTCGATCTTGGTTAGCTTGTTTATGCACTCTAGATCTCGTGTAATAAGATCTAATACCAACTAACGTTTACTCTCTCTCGGATCTTGCTCGTTTATGGTGTGGGTGTGTTTGGAGTGTGTAGGGACTATGATGGAAATGAAATGAGGGTTTAAGGTTTTAGGTTGGTTTAGGGGATATTTATATCCCTTAAAGCCCATGGACCTAAGGCCCATTCTCATTTAACCCATCTCAATTAATCTAAATCCATGATCCGTTCTTTACTCGATATTAATTAATTAATAACGCGAAATCACTAAACGTAACTTTCTTTATTCAACATTATAAATTTTAGGATGTTACAGTCCAATGACCAAAACCTGCAAAACAGACACCGTGAGTCTCGTTACAGGAAGGACAAGAGGGGGTCCTCCTGTAACCACCCTCCGGCGTGAAAATCAGTAACGTTCGTAGAGGATAAAGTACTGAAGTAAACAGACTAAGTGTAGTCAGAATATGAGTGAGTGAATGAATACCTCATACCGTTTGACAAGGTATTTATAGCCGAAGGATGTAGGAAGGTGATTGGGCCAGCTGTCCTCCTCTAGAAGATCCTTGATAACCGTCTGGACGCGTGTCCTCTTATGATAGGTTGAGCTACACGTCCCATGTGCATGGGTATAACAACCTAGACACGCGTCGCCCAATGATAGGACGGGTCATACCCTAGCCATGTGCACGGTTTTAACAACCTGACCAAGTGTCCTTTGCTTATTGGTTGATAGGTCACGTATCCCTCAAGTAACAATCGCGGACATTCTTCTAGAGGGTAGTTAATTGGTGACAGCTGTCCAGTTGGCATTGCCTTCCGGTCATTTTGGCGAATATATATTTTGCCCTGCGGATGACTTCTGAGGGTGCCAGGATGCTTCCGCGCGTGGTATGAGGACGTTCCTTCTCTGCCGTGATATGCGGGTGATCCATATGTCCCGCTGGTGGCATATAAGAGGTTCTTCTGTGACCCGCGGGTGGTACTTAAGGATATTTGGATATTTTTGGTACCCTACCTCTATAGTTGCCAACATTGGTTTTACTTTCTTCTTCTTTTTTAAGTGTGTTATTATGTTTTTATATATGATAAAATGGTTTTCAATATTAACTTTGATGTGCGCCAGATGGTTGTGTTGTTAAGTGTAGCCGACCAAATTCGTGTAGAATCATCGCAATTTTTTTACGTGCGGTACCGTAACGAAACCCGACCGAATGTCATTTTTGTTTTTTTTTTGTTTTAGTTTCGGTACCGTAATGAACGTGGGAGACCGTATTATATAATAAGCAATAAGTTAAAATGTTTTATGGAGTTTTCATAATTCTCTAATAAAGTTGATTATGCATTCAATGAACTTTTTTACGAAACATGTTCAACACATAAGAACTTTAAGTAGAGAACCATGGGCGACAGTTTCATCTGATATCTTACAACTGGCTAGACTCGATCACTCTTTTTTTCCGATACAATCCCTCCACCATGACGAAGTATAATTTTAAACAAGTTTTTATTGGTAAAATTGGTTTTGACTACACATGGTCTAACTCTAATAATTCGATAACGTTATTTATGTATTATAAAAGACGTACATCTTTTGAACCATAGGTTCAGGTCCGGCTTATAATCATCTCCACTCGGTTAAACCCAACCGAACCGATAAAACCAGAACAACCGATCAAGAACCCGGTTTCAAAACGAACCAGCTTGTACTCAACCCGGTTTTAACCTTTTGTTGGCCGGACCAAACGAGTAATGCATGTGTGCCACATCATGGTCTCGTACGTGGGACTCTTGCTCACAATATGTTGACTTAATTAAACTCCATGATTGCATACATCTAGCCTCATTTGTTTCTGTTGAGTACTAATTCCTAGTTTGTGTAGTGAATTAGTGGCTTGTGGTCTAATGTATATTGGTTTCTTTTTGTTTGTGTATAAATAACTTAAGTTATGAGTCTAAGGGATACCAATTAAATGAGTTATAATCATAATTTCTATCTATTATATATATATGTGTGTGTGTGTTTAAGTTCAAGAAAGAAATGAAATTACTGCGAGAAATGCGAGAAATGGATATGAGCCACTAGTTTTATTTTAGGTTTTAAAAGTTTAAATATAAATGAAAAAAATATAAATGCAACAATAAATGCACACACTCTCTCCAATTAATACAACTAATATAACCATAATAAATCTCTCTCTAACTAATATATCTACATAATTTAACTAAAATAATCAAAAAATTAAAAACACTAATTTAAATTTTATAAATAATAAAAAAATGTCATACAAATGTGTCCATTAAATGTAAACAATAAATATACAACCTACATAAAATTACATAACCTACACTTGTTTTGAGCAATAAAAACGTACAATATACAAAAAAGCATATAACTTACATATTAAATTTGAAATCAACAATTATATAAATTACACAAATATACACATATCCTACACGTGTGTAGGTTATATGTTTTTCGTGTGTAGGTTATGTTTTCTTATTCATAGAACACGTGTGGGTTATTTGTTATTGTGTAGGTTGTATATTTCACATTTAATGCAAAAATATGTAAGAGGTTTTTGTATTATTCATCACAATGCAACTACGTGTTAATGAATATTGATAAGTTGAGTTGGAAGAAATTGGTTTTAAATAGATTTTTTTTTAATGTATGAATAAATTGTATTTGTGTAGGATAAAGTTTTCATGTGTAGGTTATATGTTTTCGTGTGCATGTGTATTTTATTGATGATGAATTTTGTGTGTATGTTATATGTTTTCTTATTCTCATAACAAGTGTAGACTATATATTTTTGTGTATGTTGTATTTTTTTTGTTGATATTTAATGCTAACACATGTAAAATAGTTTTTATATTATTTATCACAATATAACTACGTGTTGATGGATATTTATATATTGAGTTGGAAGAAATTTGGATAGAAAGAAATTTTAACGTATGAATAAAGTGTACTTGTGTAGGATAAACTGTACTTATGTAGGATAAACATTTGGATAGAAAATAAATTAATTCTTAATATTTTTCAATTATAGTAATTTGATTAGTTATATTAATTTAATAGATATATTAATTGAAGAGAGAGACGCATTTATAGTTTCTTAATTAATCTTGAAGCTTTTAAAACCTAAAATAAAACTAGTGGCTCATATTCATTTCTCGCAGTAATTTCATTTCTCTCTTGAACCATCCCCTATATATATATATATATATATATATATATATAGCTTCTTTTCTATTTTCTTGTTGAATTAATCAAGAACCATATCAATATATCAACCAGCTCAACCCGAACCGGTTCCTTATAATTTGTGTTTCGAAAACATCACGGCCAGAGAGCTAGACGCATTGGGGGGAACTTTAATCGAAGGTTTCTATATCCGAACGCCATGTCCATTGTCTCGGTTATGTAGTTTATCCCTTTTGAAATCACGTAAGTATCGATCGAACATGTTCACGTAGACGAGTCGTTCAACTAGCTAGTTGTGTTTGAGTTGAGATTAATATCGATTCGAGTGGAGAATGATCGCGGTGGAATAGAGGGACGGTTGGCGGTTATGGTCGAAACAGCGAAATATTCATAATTCTATAAACTAGTTTAAAGAAGCAAACATTTGACTCGTCTTCTTCTCCTTAATTGGATCAGTAATAGATCTAGATAATTTAATTATTTTGAGAAAATTAGTTGAATTAATGTTGGACTATTAACATAATAAACAAACAAGATCCCCTAAAATTTCAAAATGTTGCAAAAGATCATCATCATAATCATAAATTCATCATCATCATCATCATCAATATCGATTCAATTAACGTAATAAGTAATCAATTAAGCTGTTATGAAATTGATGAATCATAAAACGCAGTAATCAATCTAGCTAGATGTATAAATTGATCAATCATATAACACAGTAATCAATCAAGCTGTATAAACCTATGAATCAATTAACGTACGCAGTAATCATCAATGAAATTAACAGAAAATGAAATCAGATAGGTACTGATCTGTAACATAGTAAGTAATGAAGTAGCTGTTTGTTATTTAGTATATTGACGATAACTAAAGGAAGTAAGTACAAATGAAGGTAAAATAAGCATCAGCATTGCAAATCAAAGCATCCAGATCCAGATATCATTCACATTCCCGCCGGATTAGCATTAGCATCAGCAGCTTCAGCAACCGCCGGAGCAGCAGCTGCAACCACCGGAGCTTCATCAGCAACCGCCGAGCAGCAGCATCAGCTGCCGGAGCAATAGCAGCAGCGACTTCATCAGCTCTACGAGCTAGCATATCATTGAGCTGAGTTCGGGCTCTACCTCAGAGACGAAGATAGTTTAAACAATACCTCTTGTGTAGTGCAATGTCGGTGTGGAGGTAAAGTCCTTTGCATCCCTCACACTGCATAATTGGAACGGTGAAGGTGAGTTGATTGATTGAATGATTTGATGTGAGATGAATGGAATGAATATCTGATTTCAGGGTGACGTACTATTTATAGCCTAGGGGTGCGTACTATTTTAGCAGCAATCGCCGGAGCTTCAGCATCAACCGCTGGAGCTTCAGCTTCAGCAGCTCTATGAGCTAGCATATCTTTTAGCAAACGCATGAGCTTCCCCACAAGTGCATGAGGGTAGAGTATTAGTTGCATTTAACTCATCCCAGTTAGACTTCATTTTTGCAAAATAAGTAGGAATGTCATTGTTTCCATGGGTGATTTGACAAAGATTCTTTTGCAACTTATAAAATTTTGCCCCGTTTGCTTGACCATAACGAGCATTGAGCTCATTCCATAAAGCTTTGGCAGTCTGAGCATACAACACGCTGTCGCTTATATCTTGTGTAAGAGTATTGAGAATCCACGAGATAACCATATCGCTGCATCTTTTCCAAACAGTCATCTGTTGCTCATCACTTGGCATGACCAACGTATTATTAACGAAGCAAAGCTTATTCTTGGCATGACCAACATACATATACGCCCGTATATCATGTAAACGTTTAAGGATGATAAACATGTATGAAGAAGAAGAAAATATAAAAGAGAGAAATTTTATTATTTGAATTACAATCCAACTGAACTGATAACAAACACAAACTATATATATATACACACACACACACACTTACACGGCCGTATATGAACATACATATACGGCCGTATAAGAGCATACACGGCCGTAAATGTACATGCATATATGCCCGTATGTACACCCACAATTTAAAACAATGATAAGTATGTGTGTGGTATAGCCATAGGTTGGTTGAGTTATCATAATCCAGTATTAGTTTGTTCTTGTCTCTTTTAAAACAAAACTCATGTTTAACAAAACATTAATGGATCATTTAGATCATTAATTTATAGTTTGTTTAATAACAAGAAGGTTTAGGAAATATACATGGATGTATGATCTATTACTCTGTTTAAGCTATGAACATTAGTGTGTTCCTTCGTGTATGATAACACCATTAGTTAAAACTTATTTTGCGGCACATAGACTATTAGATTTCACTCTCTTGCGGCATTTAGACACTTGTTAAGATAAGCCTTTTAACCAGCATGAGAGATTATAAGATTTTGAGGTGAGTTGCATAAAGGGCGACACCTCTTTTTATACTAGTTTACAAGGCCATCTAGAGATTTCTACACATATATATTTCATGGAATTCTCTAGGATTCTCTAGGTTCATCTAAGAATTGTGAACATTTTATGAATAATATCTTGGATATTTATGCCCATGGACTTGAATCTTCGAGACTCTGGTTAAAAGTTTCCGAAATAGTTGAAAAATAAGAGGTATGTGATAATGTGTTATGTAAATCAGGTTTAATAATTTAAAAGGTGGCCACGCATAATATAAAAGGGAAGATGAAAATAAATGTTAAAAAGATTTTAGTTGAAATTATTACTTATATCTATACTATACTAGCTTTTGAACCCATGTATCAAAATTTAGGTATTTAATCATACATAATTTATGGATTTTCTTTTTAATTTATAGATTAATTTTAATATTATCACACACACGTGCTTCAGATGCTACATAATAATTTTTTCATTTTTTTAAGATTATAATAATGTTTTAAGGTGGCATAAAATAAAATATTGATGATTACCTAAATATATTAAAGATGTTTTATTTGATCAATACGAATGTAAGTTAAATAGTGTGTTACAAATTGTAAGATTATAATTATAAATTTTGTATTTATTCAATGGAATTTGAAGTACACACATAATTAAATATCTATTATAAACACAGGTCATCAATTATTATACGATAATAGTTCACAAATTATTACTTAACTAATTTAATTTTACATAACTAATTTATTAATTCACTGTTTGATTTTAAACTTATTATAGATATTCAATGGTTTATATGTTTTTTTAAATCATGTCAAACTTTATATATTTAATAGTAAATTTAGATGTAATCGAATGGATAGTAAAAGTTAGTGTGGCATACCAATGGACCCATGGATACTTTAATTAAAACATGTAATGTGAATATGTGATATAAAAAGTTAGTAAAATTAAATGAAATGGTATTAAATGACATTAGATACTTTTTTTCATATAGGTTACACCTAATGGTCATACCAATTGGACCATGATCTATGGATAGCATGGATTAAGAAGAGTTGAGATTAGAAAATATGATTAAAATTAAAGTTAGAATTGAATGTGGTTAGGACACGTCATCATTATTATTTTTGTTTATTAGTATAGGTAGATATAATACACTAAACAAGGACAATTAAGACATTAGATTTTAATGGATTTACAATTGCTTAAGCACATGGTACAACTATAAAGAGTGACAAATTGGTAATTGAACACTCAAATATCACGTATTTTACATCTTTCTCTATGATAGTTACAATCTTAGTAATTCAAGTTTTTATAATTTAGAGAATAATTACAAATTTAATCAATATCTTTTGTCTATTTACTCTTTTTAATTTTACTTTTAACCCAACTTCCCCCATGATTTTCAAACGCTAATAACTTTTTCGTATGATAATATTTTTCTTTTAAATTGCACTATAAAAATGAGCGTTTTATCCTCTTCAATTTAAGTATGGTATTGCCATAGTTTGTTTAAGTTATAAAAATGACATTTTTTGTGGTTCAATTTTGATCGTTTTGAATTAAACCGTGAGCCAAATCATTAGTAATGGTATTTTGTCGTCAAAAATTGAAACCGGTATGTTGAAAATTGAAACCAACCAAACCGAATCATTATCAACGATTTGGTTCCGATTTGGTTTGTACTTTGATTACAATTTGAGTTTAAAATAAGAATGATTAATCCAAATATATCAACAAACGGTTTCACAATTTCAAATAAAACAATAAACACAAATATATTACATGATTACTAAGGTCTGTGTTTCCCGCTGCATGGCGGGGGCACCCGTCTAGTATATATTAAAATGGGGATTTCTTCCCCCTCACATTTGTACTATTCAATTTACTATTCCTAATGTTTTTTCTTTTTTTTTACTTTGAAAAATTAAGTATATTTTTCAAACCTTAAACGTTGGCAAGTGTCGGATTTACATGTCTTATTTGTCGGTAAAAATTTTCTTAAACTTTGTTTTTATATTTGTATGGTTGGTCTTTAAAATGACCGAAACTTTTTTAAAATTTAAAATTATCCAATTATCACATGTTTTTATATTCGCGTTTCAACGTTTGATACCACGCCTTTAAAATTTGATTTTTTGGCTTACTAATTCATGCTTACCAATATGTGTTGGTACTGCCGATACTAATCGAATTTGCATCGATTCGCAACTATAACGTGCCGGGTTTTTTTCCATATATGATAGTTTGTTGTATTTTGGCATTGACAAGTTTATTCTTTTGTTTACTTTCGATGCCGTAACCCGATGCGTGTTAATTTCAAATCGACTCAACACTTTTGTTGTTTAATATTTTACGCATGTTTTTTTGTATGGTTTAATGGTCCCGTCGCGAAGCGCGGGGTCCTAAATCCTAATTATATAAATATATAAAAGTTAAATTTGATAGCAAGGAAACAAGAAACCATGTCCGAAAACGGTTAAAGTGAAGCATCTTTTAAACAAGTTGGTACGAACGTTACAGGTTGAGCGACAAGGACAACACCACCCAAAATCCTCCAAAATGGAAAGAGACATAACGTTACAGTTGATATTAAATAAATAAATAATTAACTAAATGTATGCTAACTTTGATAGCAAGGAAACAAGAACCCATGTCCTGAAACGGTTAAAGTGAAGCATCTATTGAACAACATGGTACGAACATTACAGGTTGAACGACAAGGACAACACAACCCAAAATCCCAGATTTTTCGCTGACGACCCCACAACCTTCTTCTACCCTATTCATTTTTTAAATGAGGTTTTTTACATGCATTACTTAACACTTCAACAAAAGCCTATAATTAAGTTGACGCCTTGGATCATGGTTAGATATGTATACTTGTAGGGTCTTGGGTTCTAACCTTGCACCCACCTATTTTATATATGCAAACTCTGTATATCAAAATAAAAAGAAAAGATACGCTACGTCATAAAAAGTAAACAGTTAATGATATATTAGATTGGAATTGTTATTATTAACATAACAGAAAGTTAAGATTGTCACTAGTAAAATTGTTATTAGGGATAATATTAAAATTATAAAATTCAATTTATCTCAACAAGTATTGCACATAAAATAGATCCGAAATGGAGAAATGTTACACTTTTCGTATAAATAACACTTACTGAAAGTAATTACTTTTAAGAATCCATTTCGTTATTTTGAACAGCATGAAGGACAAAAGTTAGTTACTCTAAAGATAATTTAAACTTAAGTTATAGGCAGTCATGATAATCACATGATATATGGACACAAGTTATGTCACTCTAAAGATAATTTTAATTTAAAAAATATAGCTAGGCAGTCATGATAATCACATGATATAGGGTTTGGCATATAGGATGATATTCATGATGATCACAAAAATTATATGTATGTAGTGTTTGGCATATAGGGTAGGCGGTAATAACTTAAAAGTAAAAGACTCAAGACACAAATATTTATGCAATTCTCATAAACATCTATTTTGATTATTTTTTAATATGAAAGAGATATTTTTTCATTATTATTTGTATATAAAAGATAAATGGAGTTTCCATTTCTTTGTTTGTTGTTTTTTTTCTTGTATTTGTTTTATGGTATAGATGTTTTCATTTTGATTTTCTCATATATATATATATATATATATATATATATGTATAGAAAAAATAAATATGAGGCTGTTAAGCACCTAACCTTACACGTAAACCCATCAAAACTACGTAGTTTTGATGAAAAGTTTCTAAAAATACCGTTTTTATTCCTTTCTTGATTCTCTTTCTTCTTCCTTGCATTTAGTAAATTTAGAGAAAAACCCCCCAACTCATAATTTTTCATTGTAGGTGAAAGCATAAGATGAAGACGATTAAAATATACTTCATCCGTCTTATTAAAAGTGTTAGTGTTTAAAAAACTTAAAGGTCAAGGTAGATTAAATGATTACTTTTCTGCTTAACAAATGACAATAATACCCATGTAAAGTATGAATCATGGGTTTTTTCTAAATTTACTAAATTCAAGGAAGAAGAAAGAGAATCACAAAAGAAAAAAAACAGTATTTTTAGAAACTTTTCATCAAAACTACGTTGCTTTGATGGTTTTGCATGTAAGGTTAGGTGGTTAACAACCCCATATTTACTTTCCCCATATATATTTCAGTTTATTGGCTGGTAACCTTTCATCTATTGTAAAGAAAATTTTCATTGATGAATTAAATATACTGTGTTTTAGCAATATGTATGGGTTGGTTTTAGGTTTTCAGCTCAAAACAAACTAAACCAAACCAAAACCAGAAATTATGAAGTTTTGAAAGGGTCAGGCATTTATTTCTTAAGTTTGGTTTTGCTTTCGGATTTAGATTTGAAAATTCTTGGCACTTTTTTATCTAAATGAGTTTAGATATATTTTTTGTTTTTAGCTAATATTTAAATGATTAATACACATGTGAGCTATAATATTTGGCATGCTCTACCTGTTAAACTCTCATAAATTACTTAGCATTCAAAAGTAATAATGAAAATCTGTACACTTAGTTGACTAAACCATCGATTTTCGTTTGTATTTTGGTCATGTCGTTTGCATTTATATTTTTTTATGAAGACATTACTGCTTTATTTAGATTATAATACATTGTAAATTCAGTTTTAGAGCTGTACATAGTAATTTTACGACTATACATTTAACTTTAAAGTTTGGCGTGACCTCAATCTTGTTATATTTTGTTATACAGTGGCGAGTCTTTCAGGTTGCCCATGGGTTTTAAGTGTGGAATCAACTACCAAGCACCATCAATGGTCCTCTGTGGTGATCTTGTAATTTACAAGATTAGTATCAATACTACCGTTAGCGAGGTTTTCAATTGGACTGACCACAAGTTCGACCTAATGTTCCCAAGACGAGCATTCACACGTTGGTATGCTGATGAGAGAATGGAATGTGAGTTTTCAGAAATAGGAGTGATATATACCCACATACATTTATTTTGAAAAACTACATATTTACAAATAAGATGAGTTTGGCAACATATATAATAACAAGGGCCGGCTCTGAAAATTCACGTGCCTCGGCCGAGCCGAAAAAATATGCCTCTTAAACCTTAACATACTAAATAATGTAAACACATTTTTTATACGCCGATTAAAATTATAGCGATTAACATAAAAATTAGAAAATCATGATATTATAATGAGTTTATGACACGCTTAATAGATTAATAGCTAATTGAGGATTTGTGAAGCTCTTATAACATTTTTATAGCAAATTGGTGAATTAACTCTTCGCAATTTATGCTCTCTAATGTTCCGTTCGTGATAACTTTCATCGCCAACCTGCTAAGTCTTTGTTGAGGCATTTCGGGTCGAAAATAGGATTTCAATAACTATAATTTTGAAAAACTCATATTTTCATATGCTACCGTGACTGCTTGTGTTCGAAGTCGACGTGGTTGCTGGTCTTCGAAGTCGATTTTGCTATTAACGCGCCTATTCGTTTATTCTATTTATTTAACTTATATTGAATAATTAAAAGTACTTGGCATTTTTCAAATTTTAGTGGGCCTATAAGTCTTTGGTTAATCCAAAAGAATGTGGTCTAAAAGGTGTTTGAGTAATATAAAAATAATGACTATAAACATTCGGGTATTCTACATATATAACATCGGGAATTTTCAAAACTTTTGTGCCCCCAAAGAAAACTTGCCCTGGCCGGTCGCCCGCTTTGCACACCCCAAGAGCCGGCCATGATAATAACACTATGATATAGCCCGTGTAATACACGAATAAAAAATAAAAATACAAAAAAGAAAATTTAATTTAATCTCTACTTCATTTAATACAACATTTAAGTTATATGTGTAACTTTGTTAGCAATTAAATAAATCAAAAAGGTAGATTATAATTAAATAATGTATAAATTATAATTTTGAAAATTGTTGAGGTGGAATTATATGTGGGAAGTTTAGTTAAATGTCATGTGAAAATTATGTTTTACTTTAATATAGTAGTTAGATTATATTATAATATTTGAAAGAAAAAAAAACAAATATACCCGTCGTTGCAATTTCTTTTGTGTATAAAAGCATTCTCAATCCATTCTCTATCTTCATCTCTATAACTATATTAAAAACACTATTCTTTTCTTTTTCATTTTCAATTAATTTTTTTATACTTTTATTATTATCTTTTCTCTCTCATTCACTCACTACCACTTTCAAAAATCATTAAAAAAATTATAGAGGAGAACAGTGTGTTTCTTCAAATTTAACCATAAACAGTAACATTTTTTTTCTTTTTTACTCTTACAACCACTTTTAATTTGAAGAATAAATTGAGAATACTCTATTGTATGGTCAAAACATACCAACATATATAGTGTTCGATTAAAACATCCATACCAAGAATAAAAACAAAATGCACCACAAAAAAAGAACAAAAATGCTAAACCAAAATCCATGCTAAACCCGTTTTTCTCAAACAATTGTTCATTCACGAGATCCAAACTGAAACAACATCGTAAAACTTAATGATTTGCCTTAGCAACTCTCTCAATCTCATCTTTCTTCTTTATTGCATAGCTACAAGAGAACACATACAACATTTGATATTAGATATTCGAAAACAGCTTCACAAAACATCACTATTACAAATCAAAAACAATTATTTTTCATAACAAAAAAGTGATAACTCAACTCGAGTTTGTTTTATCTTTACAAACTCTTGTAATGTTGATTGTTTTTGAAATATGCAGTAATGTTCTTGATAAGTAGATTAGGTATTTTGAGTTTAGTTTTGATATAATTGGCATTGATAATTAGATCTACATAGTTTGTTAAATTATGAATTTGTTCAAATTTTATAATCACACATTCATTTCTCATAATTCTAAGAGATTTCATGCTCTTGACACCGAACCAAACATTTGTGGAAGTATTCTTAGGTTCCCTTGAAGGTTCCGCAGTCCATAAACACTCACGAGGCATCGGTATGATCTCTATCCTATCTTACGCATCATACACACACTTTAAATTAAAACTTAGAATTCCACAAACATGAACACTTACTGATTTTATATTAAAAGCAGAAAGTAAAACCCTTTAAAATAAGTAAGACGATGTGGGGAAACTAACAACGGGCATCCAAAGTGTATGTCTGTTATAATCATAAGGTACACTTATAATGCACGTTTTTATGGACCTATGAACGATGAAAATAATATTAAAACACTAAATATATGTTATTAGGATGTTATTTGGCTAAGGGCCTGAGGGTTAGGTTAGGTTGTAGATAGTCTAAACGGTTAAAACCACAACTTATACGTTAACCGTAAAATTAAACAACTAGACTTATATTATTGTATTATAAAGACATTATTTACCTGTACATATCAGTTCTCTTTTTCTATAGTTGATTAAAGGTGAGGTGGAGAATGGTTTGAAAGTTCGTTTCTAGATGGATGTTTGGCTGGATGAATTAAGTTCCGCTAACAAATATATTTCCTAATCCTTTTGCTTTGGAGAAGGATATATAAGGGTTGTTTGGTGGTGGATCGATGCGTAAAAAAGAGATGATGTAATAATGCTAAACTGGAAATCAGGGCCAACTGCCAAGAACATGACATGAAATATGATCTCAACTAAGATCGACTCTTTCTCTGCTTTATTATAATTCTTAACACTTTACAGTGACCCCTAACCCATCTATTATACTAAAATAGGCATACTAATAACTCAAATTAAACGTAAACTTAACATACTCACATTCACCTTTGCATTGGGTTTGGATCAAATATAAATACTTTACCAAATAACGGTTATTGTACAGGCATTTATGGCTTCTGAAACTCATACTAAATACTTTACCAATCAATTCAATCATTCATCCGTTATATTATTACAATACCATCAAACTTTTGGCCAAGTACATTTACCTTTGTTCGTTTAATAAATGAATGAACATGTATAAAAAAAATATCTATTATGTAAGCTTAATGAACAAAAACAAACAGAGACAATGTTCGTGAACGTTCGGTAATATGTTATTTATCTGTTTACGTGCGTCCGGTTAGGTTCATTTATGTTCGTCTTGTTAGGGTCATGTACTAATGTTTTACTGTTATTAACATTTTTAATTATTCGTTTATGTCCCTCTCTGTGGGCTGCATCCGCGCCGCTGAGTTCCCGGCCAATTCAAAACCAAGCATAATTCAGCGGTAGATCGGGAAAGGGCGGGTTCGACCCTAATGCTATGAAGTTGATAGTTAATCATGCATAATTAGAAACAAGAAGCTAATTCACTAATTAATGTACTATTAGTCTATTACATGTGTTTCATAAAGAAAAAATAAACAAAAAAAAACTTATTATTGTCAAATGTCAATCAAGTCTGCATAAACAATGAAATTTGGAAAATGGTCCCGAAGTTTTCATTAATGGTTTAAGCCTTTAAAATTGTTAGTCACCCCTCGAACATTGGGTAAGAAATGACAATCGTTGTCTCTTTTTATTTCATAAAAGATTAAAACGAATAAAAAGACTTACATGTGACCTACCAATGCAATATCATTAGAGAAGACTTGGGAGTACTTCTACCCACACATATAACCCTTTAAATTTTGTTTTATCAAGTTTGAAATAATGACATGACATTTAAGTAAACGTAGCGTCACGTATAATCTAAAACATTAAATTTAAATATCTAACATATATTACATCATAATTAACTTGTAACTAAGTACAAAATAATTAGAAATAGTGCACGTAATTCAAAATTTTTCACACAATATTGTTTTATACACACATATATATACAGGAAATTTGCTAACTTTTGATTAATTTTTATGATTTCCTACTTTCATTATTAAAAATCCTAACAATCTTGCCAGGACTGATGTACGAGCTTTCTTTTGGGGACATGTCAGCCTCACACCCATAATTTCGTACTGAAGAAATAGAAATAGTATGGTAGGTTGTTGGCCTGTTAATGATCAAAGTTGTCGTTAAAAAAAACTACCTTTTTAGATATTATACTGGGAACCAAACATATAAATTTCAAATTTCAAACAAGCGTGTCAAAATTGTTAGGAACTTCCACTCCAATCAAACTCGAATTTTGTAACTACTACAAACATACCCTGTTAGAAGCGCTTTTTTCTCTTGTTGAAGCGGTATCCAACCGCTTTTAAGGGCATCGCTATTAACAAATTCATTGTTTCCTTTAAAGCGGTTCCAAAGTTGTAAATTTAATTAAAAGCGGTCCTATGTTTAAAGCGGTTTCATCAGCACCACCGCTTCAAACATTACATTACAAATAAAAGGTTATTTTATTATAAAATAAAAGCTGCTATATTAGTAACCAAAACCTGCTATTTTACTATAATAACAAAATGATACAAAACTTGCTATTTTACTATAATAACAAAATGATACAAAACTTGCTATTTTAGTTATCAAAACTATACAAATTTTCCGACCAAAAGTATACAAATATTATTCAACAATACGAAACTTATACAAATTATACGCATTCAACAACATCCAAATACATGGATCTAATTTGACGTGGGCATTATTCTCACTATCATATCGTCGATCTTCGTGAGCGTAGCAAATCCCGATTCTTGCTAAATCTAAATGACAAACAAATAATGTTAGAATAACCCGAACAAACCACAATCTAATATCTAAGAACCCGAAAAACGTCAACAAAATAACCCGAACAAGCCGACTAGTAGAAAAACCCGTAAACAACCCCGAAACAAAAACCCGAACCTTTATACTTTTCATACCGAATCCGACCCAAACTAACACAAGCCCATTACGCGAAATATTCATTGTGGTTTTTACCAAACAATCTTAAACATTTACTGTAATTGAAAATTGAAAACTGATTACTTTAGTTTATTGTGGTTTTGACCATATTTAACTAAATCGCTCAACAAGCCACGATTTTCGTATTGATACAAAAAGCACCTAAACGAATACGCTATCATACCAATTTGTTCCGAATCGCGATTTCAATCGCCTGGCACATTGTACCTATACGAAGACAAACCGAATTGAAATTATGAATATACGGACCAAATCGCAATTTCAATCGCCTGGAACTCGTACTGGACCTCATTTTACAGTTTCTTATACTTAACCTAAAATGACCTATATACTTAAATTAAAAGTCCATATAGACCCATAGTTTTATCTATATGACAGTCCGTACTGAATATGTCACCTCTAGCGAACTGCGTACCCGGTCCGTGTTTTAGGTAACTATAGTTTTGACCATAGTTATTAAAAGCGGGCGCTTTTTGCGCTTAAGCGCATTTAAAGCGCCAGGCGCATTAAGTGCGACTAGCATGGGGCAGATATTTAATGCGCAGTGTTATTTTCCCAAACCTCCCATGCGTATTAAATTCTCTTTAATAATTTTATATTCTCTATGAGTCCCTTAACACTCCACTATTTAAGGGATTCCATAATCAATATTATATCACCCAAATAATCAAGAAACTAAGAATTACAGATTAGTTTTGTTCTTATTTCCCTATTTTCGGATTTCTTTCTTTACTATGCACTTTTTGTTCTTTGTTTTTTGTTTTTGGTTGTTTTCATAAACTATTTGAAGAATGAACGTATTTGTTCTTCATAAGATGTTCTATTTAAGTTAACTTTTTTGTTTTTTGAATGTGCGCTTTTTTTTTAAAATCGGGCGCTTTTTTTGCGCTTATCGTCTGGGCGCTAGACCCAGCCTCAACACTTTCGAGCGCTTATCGCATTTGATAACTATGGTTTTGACCAAACAAACGTAGGTGTCAGTTCAATCTTAATGCAAAACAAACAATACTATAAGTTTTCACTTTATCATGTTTTAGTGAAAAAGAACCATAAATTGTTTATATATTATGATGAAAGAACAGCTTGCCTTAGTGATTTATGGTAGGCAATGGGATCATCTCCAAGTTGTTATGGTCTTTGCAAATGATCCGATATATAAAATAGAGATGTGTGGAGCAAAATCTTGAATACTTGGAGCGCCAACTAGAATAGATCCTGAAATTTAAATTCAGCTTTAGTTTATTAACAGCCCCTTTTATTTTAACAACATTCTGCAATTTGTACTGATAAAATCATGAAATCCGATATACTTTTCAAATTTCAAAAATTTTCCCTTCGCATGTCAATCTTGCATATTGCTTTGGTGGTGTTTATCTTCAACTACAAGAAGATTTACCAAAACCACAGTACAATACATTTAGATCATTATCTAGAAAAAGGCAAATCAGACCACTTTTTAGAATAGGTGTTCATACTGATAATAGACGAATTACGCTTTAAATGACATGAAATGGCTAATGTTATAGTTAAAACTTAAAACAATTGTAAATTCAGTACCATTTCTTACAAACAGAAGTAATGAATATAGTTAAAACTTATACACCTTCCAACAAAGTCAAACAATTGTAAATTGAGTACTGAATAAAACTATCAAACAACAAATATGAGTGCACCTGTTGGTAACTCTAAATCAAGAGAACTAGAATCTTCACTTCTATAATTCTATAGATTCTAGATAAAACAAAGTAATTAAAAATCTTTTATTTAATTGAGTTTAAACTTTAAATCCTACACCATGCCACCCTGCCTCTTCCCCATATGTTAAATTTGGCTACAAATGCATACCGACTATTTTAGATTATCCTAATTAAGGATATAAGGTCCATTTAACAATGGGCACTCTTAAGGTACAAAAACTTAGTCTACTCAACATCACATAACCTAAAAGACTAATTAGATACACTTGCAATTAAACCTACAAAATCATAACATTATCCCCAAACAAGCAAAATCATCCCAAATCCAGTAGTAAACCAGCCGATTTAGGCGCCGTATGTGTAATTATATGCAAACAACAAATTGATCTACCTGCTCAATCCTCAGTAACTACCCATAAAAACCTAACTCAAGTTGCAATCCATGTTTAATGTACAAATCTAAAATAATCAAATTAATTGATACCGAATAACACTAAGGGGATCTGAAGAAACAAATAATCAAAGTACCCAATAATTCGGATGTTTGGATCTCATAGCCCTTAGAAGTTTCTTCGTCTAGGGTTCTCTTTGGAGGAGTGGCACATAACTGTCTTTGTTCTATGTTTAGGGTTTATGTTAAAAACCGCTTTTAATCAAGGGAAGCGGTTACACTTGTAACATAATATCTGGCCCGCTTCAAAATAGGACCTTTTGTAGTAACTAGTACAATAATAGCATTCATATTCTCTTGAGACAATTCCCCCATTAACACCACATACCACATAATGACAAAGAAAAACCATCTTGACCAATACGAGCACCTCTAAACATACCCGTCCGCAACTACCGTTTCTGACTTTCTTCTTTCAATGCCAATAAGTCAACAAATCTTCCACTCTTCCAGTCCAGGGGTTGCCACAAGAATTAATGTACATCATATGCCATAATTTCAATATCAAAACTAATGATTGATGATATCATAAATTAAATAATATAATGTCAGTTTAGTTTTCAGTATAAGCAAATAATTTGCGAGCTTCCGCACGTATCTGCATGAAACACAACATCATCAGCCTTCTATATGTATGAAAGGGAAAGTTAACGTAGAAATGAAATTAACGTGTGAATCAAGTAGAGTAATTATATATACAAGCAGAGTAATTATGTAATGGGGAAAGTGAATATGGGGTTGTCACACATGCAAACTTGCATACGAAACTCTCCGAAACTACGTCGTTTTAATCCAATATACTTAAAAGTTATATTTTATAAAACTATTTCCTAAGTTATCTCATCTTTGTTCCTCATTTTCAAACTTACACCTATTTACACCATGATGAAATCATCTCGTAATCTGGCATCAATAGTTTACATATATTGGAGTACATATGTTTTTTCTTTGTAACTTCACATTTTATACGAAGTAATAATCAACTATGTGTATGGCCAAAACAAAAAATTGAATTCAAGTACATATGCAATGATGTACTCACCGCCCCCAATATAAAAATATGAACTTGCATATGATTTTATTAATTAATATTATAATTACATATGTGAAGACTTTTGAAGAAAATTCTCTAAAAGAAAATATGAAAACCACTATTAGAAGGTTACTTGGAGAAGGCCAGCGATGAATTTGCATAAAAAGATATGAAAGTGGGTGCATGTTTGAATTGAGGAAGACGAGATCATTTAGGAAATAGTATCAACTAATTTAGGTAATAATATATTTGTGGAATATAATCTTTAATTATTTTTAATTAAAACAAAATAGTTTTGATGTTCATTTGGACAAAACGACGTAGTTTTGAAGAGTTTCACATGCAAGCTTGCATGTGTGACAGCCCCATATTTACTTTCCCCAAATTACGTCATAGAGTAATTACAATATTACTCCACTTGTATATATAATTTAAGAAAGTGGGTCATAACTCATAAGAGAAAATTCGCCGACTATGCTATACTATAGAATACAATAGCCAAAACACCCCTTTTTTTAATTGATCCATTTCGACCCATGACCATTTCGACCCAGCCCAACCCATTTGCCACGTACCCCTTGTTGTGATTAGGGCCGTCTAAACCGCTCGTCGCTCGAACTCGCTCGCCGCTCGCTCGGAAATTGCTCGTAAAATGCTCGCTCGTTTTTTCGCTCGATTGAAAACTAGCCGTTTTGCTCAATTCGATTTGTAAACGAGCCAAGCTACGAGCAAAGGCCTGCTCGGTTCGGTTCGGCTCGAATATTTTTAATTTATTTTATATATAATTAGTTATATATGAAAAATATATAAATATATAGACAAAACACATAAATATAAGCTTACAATTATTTTTACTCATGTAAATTTTTCATATTCCGTCAACTTTATTGTTTTATTTGTTTGATTCAAGTTTTTAGAATAATAAAAGTTTGTTTACATCATCATTATATCTCACTTCAAACTTATTTTTAATAAAAATTTAAAATATCTTACATGTTTGTCTAAAACTACGAATTTATTTATAAAATATATTATTTACAACATTCAAATTTGTTTATTTTAGAAAATGAAAATTTTAAAGTGAAAAAGAAATGAATAATGCTCGAAATCGCTCAATGTTCGATCGAAAAATGCTCGATTCGATTTTGGCTCGTTTCGGTTTTCGCTTGGTTCGAATTTCAGCCATTCGGTTCAGTTAGAAACGAGCCAAGCAACGAGCAAACGTTCGATCAGTTCGGCTCAACTCGTGAACAGCCCTAGTTGTGATCTTCTTCAGGTTACATTTAAGACTAAAACCTTTCACCCAAACATTGACGCCAATGGTAACACATGTCCAGAAATCCTCTATTAAAAATGGTCTCCGATACACACAGTCTCCAAGGTTAATTTCTTATTTGCTTTTTTCCTTCATTTTGTTTTGTTTGTTTTAACTGGTGTTTGTTAAAATCACCAAAAAATCGCTAGGCGATCTAAATTTTGTTCAGAATCTGTCGGTCATTCAAGTATTTGAATAAATATACTTACTTATTCAATCTGATTAATAAGTTTGTAAAGTTATTATATATAAAATCCCTAATTCAGTTAGTTTTGATTAGTTATCCTTACAACCCCACCGCCCACCTAGCGATTGCAACCATGATTGTAAAACCCTCAAGTTTCATAGTTAAATTGTGTGTCGTGTGTTTTGCGGGTGTTGCCGTACATTTGCTCTATGTTGACCAACCCGAATCCTAACGGCATTATGAATCCTGAAGTCATTCTATCTCTTGTACA
The DNA here is from genome assembly GCF_021521415.1 of Bidens hawaiensis. Classification (NCBI taxonomy): domain Eukaryota; kingdom Viridiplantae; phylum Streptophyta; class Magnoliopsida; order Asterales; family Asteraceae; genus Bidens; species Bidens hawaiensis. The sequence continues at coordinate 79,775 of NW_027492650.1, forward strand.
GAACAGGCAAATCCTTGTATGAAGCAACTGCTCGTCAATGGACACTGATGCACGCTAGAGATGATCAACAAAACCGGTTCTTGGAACCGAACCGGTGGACCCGAACCGGTTCCTACCCGTTTTTTGTAGGAACCGGACCCTATCTGATTCAACCCGATGATTCGTGACCGGTTCTTGCATTTCTGAGTGGGGGCGGGTAGGAACCGGAACCGAACCGGAACCGAACCGGAACCGGTTCTGGAACCGGAACCGGTTCCTAACCGTTTTTTTGGCCGTTTTTTGACCGGTTACGGTACAGGAACCGGGTTAGGAACCGGTAAGAACCGGTTAGATAGGTTAGGGGTCCGAGGGTGGGAGAACCGGTTCGGTTCCCTAACCGGTTCGAGCCTGGAACCGGTTTAAAATGTGGTTTTGAATATAGGAACCGGTTAGGAACCGGTTCCGGTTCCTAGTCCCAAACCGTTTTGAACAAAGTCAACCATTGCAAACGAATGCTGAGACGCAACACTCTCTAACGTCGGTTTATCAGGCAAGTCGGAAACTATAACATCTGAGTACTCTAATTTCTGCTTCTCAAGCATTTCTCGTCCTTTTGGATGACTTATCACAATTCTTGCACCTGCCCAACGACACGGTCAAACTCAATTAAACAACCACTTCAAAGCTCACATGTCAAAATAGTCAAGGTTAGCGTGTAAGGGCTTAAACAGGGTATTCTCGGATTGAAATAGGTTGACCCGCTAACACTTTTTTGTCCAATTGTTAAATATAGTTAAAGGAGTTAATTATGATTCCAAAACCAATATTGTGACAATTCAAATTGAAATCTTTTAATAAAGGAATTAAAAAGTTTATATATAGACATAGTTTAGCCTCTTTATCCTCTTTGACCCCTACCCTTTTAAGCTAAATTTGTCGATTTGACCCATTTCAGATGGAACTCCTGACTCCACCCATTTTTAAAGGTCAAAACCACTAATTTCATACTTAAAATTCCAAGTACCAAGAGAACCGGAGTTCTTTTCGGCTTTAGATAATTACTCTTATCAAGTTGTGATCATATTTTTCTTAAAAACTTCAAGAACTCGTATCAAATTCTAAGCTGAAATTCACTCATTTGACTCATAATGCAATACTAAAACTAATGAGAAAAGAACAATATTCATAATATAAAGCGTACCTTGCGAGCAGACCTTTGAAAGAGCACCAAAGATTTGACCGAGGTCAAACGATAAGCCGGGAAGAAAGTAAAGAAACACAACATCAAATGGGGCCCACTTATCAGGAACATAGAGCAACTCTCCTTGCCAACATTTAACCTTATCATACTTCTCTTTAATGCACGCTAACGCAAACAAAGAATCATGAACAACAAGCAACTGCTTGCAAGAACACGTTTCCACCACTCGGTCAACAAACCCTTCGGAACCGGTTGAAATCAGAACCTTTGAATCTTCTCCAACTTTCCCAGCAGATATTATTTTATCAACATTTTGTTTATAAAGTTGATCAGAGTTTATATCATCTGCATCAAGAAATGACCAATCTTTCTCCACAAAATCCTCAAAGTTGATGACGGAAACGGTTCCTTTGGTTGATTTAAGTGGATTGAAATGAAAGCGACGAAAGCCGGTTATTGTTGAAAGAGAATTGTGATAATTGTTTATAAGGCTTAGGGTTATGGGAAAGTGATGGAAGGCATGAGAGGGAAGATGGTGAAGATATCGAATTCATAATGACGCGCGAGAGATATCAACACAATGGTGATGGCATTTCACAATAATCTGATAATATTGTCAAAATAAACAAATGCTAATTAATCTCTAATCATAAAGTATTGAAGCAACTTATTATGAAGATTTCATCAACTTGGGGTACATGAAACCGAAAGAACTGATCCACAACCGAATCAAAAACAGTTTGGTTTTATATTTTTGTAAAAACAGAACTTATGGTTCAATTTTGGTTTTGCATTCAATTAAATTCAAAAAAACAAGCGAACTGAGTTTGTAGATTTTTACCTTTTATTGTAAGTAATGTATAAGAATTTAATCAAATATGTAATTCAAATATATAATAATCAACTAGTTATTAATTAACGAAACGATGTTGGGCCAGTTTTTTTTTTCAGCCCAAAAGCTTCAAGCTCAAATAGCAAAACCAAACTGAACACAAAACAAAAACCTAAAAACTGAAACCGAACAGTTTTCAAAAAATTCGAAAGGCAAAGCTTGGGTTGTTGGTTCAGTTTTAGCCCAAAGCGAACCGTACAAACCCATGGCATCAAGGTATTTGTAAACGGTAAACAACAAAACTTGTAATTAGAGTTTATGAATATAGTAATTGAGCTTCTAAACAACAGGTTTCAATAATCAATAAAATTAAAGTAAGATAATTAAAACGACGTCGTCATTTCATCACAGAAAGCCCTAAAATTAACAACTACTCATTCAGAATTACAAATTTCAGAGTAAACATATTACCACTGCAGCTCCACCGTAGCACCGCCGTAGGAAACAGTCAGCGTTTGAGTTTCAGGATATTATCATCATTATTATTATTATCTTCAAATATGGATTCGGTAAGTTACATTTTGACCCATCAAGTTTGTAGCATAACCCAGTGGCGGACGGAAGTTATCCCACTCAGATGCTTATGAGATGGTGTACTTAATAGAATTCATTATTGACAGAATTACAAATTTTGTCCTTTAAAAAAAGCCAAATTACGGTTCGTGTCCTTTTCTAAGTTTCCTTACAGGCGGTGTACTTTAAACTTATTTTTTCTACACGTTATGTCCTTTACGCTAACTGGGTTAGAAAAACTCAGTTAAATGCCCTCACGTGAGGCGCATGTGAGGGCATTTTTGTCTTTTCGTCTACCCTGCAACTTCTTCTTCCTCTTTCCCTATGTTTCTTTAATCTCCCTTTCCTATTGTTGCATCATCCTTCCCCCACTCAACCCACCATTATCCGACCACCATTTTTTCCGGTGACCACCACCAATATTCAGCCATCATCTCCTCCAGCCACCATCTGCAACTTCCTGTCTCTCGCCCTCCCTTCTTCACTCAATTCGACCATTACAGCATCAGCTAAAAATCGTCGGCCACCACCTCCGACACAACAAAACCACCTGAAACCTGTACTTACCCACACTATATCTCCTAATTCATTCGATTTTAAATCTGAGCAAATTAATTTTTAGATCTAATTTTTGTTTTCGCCCCCACTATTTATCTTTCGGCGTGTTTCAAGCAAACATCAATTGAACGATTATATTTCAGATCTGGTGAGAGAGAGAAAGGAGACTGGACGGATGATCTTTCCCAGCCGGATTTGGAAAAAGGAAACAAGTAGAGAGAGAGAGAGACATGAACTTGCAGATGGTGGCGGGGGATAGTTGTGGTTGCCGGAAACGATGAATGTGGTGGCAATGAAAGATGGCCGAAAACGGAGATGATGGTGGCGGTGGCTCAATCCGATGGCGTTATATCAATTCCAGGAGCCGAAAAGCGAGTAGTGATATACACAACCAGCCTCCGGATCGTCCGGTCAACCTTCGAAGCCTGCCGTACAGTCAAATCAATCCTACGCGGCTTCCGTATCTCAATCGACGAACGAGACCTGTCAATGGACTCGAGGTTCCTACACGAGTTACAAAACCTCATGTCAGAGTCTGGTGACGTGGACGTTGACCAGTCAAAATTGGAGTTACCTAGGGTTTTTATCGGTGGTGAGTATATAGGCGGAGCAGAGGAGGTGAGGCAGTTGCATGAGACAGGTGAGTTGAAGAAGTTTGTTGAGCGGTTGCAGGCGGTGGCTGCCGGAGTTTGTGAGGTTTGTGGTGACTTTAGGTTTATTATGTGTGATGAGTGCAGGGGGAGTCGTAAGTGTTACAGTGAGAAAGGTGGGTTGGTTTGGTTAGGTGTCCCTTGTGTTAGTGTCGTTGGATTGGTGGGGTTATTGGGACGGGAAATAACGCCGGAGATTCTTCGATCGATGGGTCGGGTTCCGGTGATAGGGATCGTTTGCGGTGGCCGGAGTTTATGGTGGCCAGAGTTTATGGTGATGGTGGTGGCTTAGAGAGAAAGAAGAGAGAAATGAGGGGATTATATATATTTTCTTTTTTTTTAATTTAAAGATACACTAAAATTACAATTATGCCCATCACATGTCTGGCACATGTCATACTTAACTGAGTTTTTCTAACCCAGTTAGCGTAAAGGACATAACGTGTAGGAAAAAAATGTTTAAAGTACACCGCCTGCAAGGAAACTTAACAAAGGACACGAACCGTAATTTGGCTTTTTTTAAAGGACAAAATTTGTAATTCTGTCTTTATTATCGGGTAATTTTGGTTAAAAACAAATTTAGACCCCCTTTCTTTTTTATTAGGCCCTTATGCTCTACAATCTTTCATGTTTTAACCCAAAGAACAAGATTTAAAAGCCCAGCCCACGTGTATTCCGGCTTGTTAATGATTGATTAAAAGAAACGAGAACAAAAACCTAATGCTCGATTAAACGAAGAAAACTGTTCATGTTAACTATTTGTAAAACACTTAAAGAAGTTTTAATTTATTATAAATATGTTCATTTTATCTTTTTATTTATGATATTTGAGTGTTTTTTAGTGAATGTTGTTCCAAAAGAAAGTTATATCAATGACAGAGGTACATCTAAGAGACAAAGATACAATATCAGCAAGTAACATTAGTATATAAATATATTTTTTCAAAAGTTTTTTTTTATTATATTTTAATTGTTCTAACAGAATGTCGATATGCTAATCCAAGAGTTTGGTGAGGGTTTAAATGAGATTAAAACAATGACGGCTTTCATTTGGTATGACTTGTTTTCTAAGTTTTTATTCGTTGAAGTTGATGATATTGTGTGCAATTTTCAATATGAAGCTTGTGTAATTTGTAGCATCGAAAAAAAAGTATTCGAAATAGTTACGAATTAAGTTATAATTGACCATTTCCAAAAGATGAAATCACGTAGAGGAAAATTGTAATAGGTATTTTGCGACGTAATATTTAATGAAGTATGTATTTTCATTTTTATGTAGTTTATTTTTATCGATTACTTTCTGCCTCCACTGAGTTAAACTTTTTGATCCACCACTGACATAACCACTTATAGCTTTAAAACTTGAGAAACATTTTACTCATTAATAGTTAGTTCTCCTTAGTTATTATGCATGTCCTAAGTCTTAGCAATAAACATTCATTTAAAATAGTAAAAAATTACCAAAATAACTATTTGACGGATCAACCTTACTGAATGACCTTCCTAGTTTACACTAATAAACATTGACATATGAAATGAATGAGATAACATGTTGACATCTTTGAGCAGCGAGTTTATCGCATCACATCTTCATTGGCGGATCCAGCATACAAACGGGTGGTTCCCCGGAACCACCCGAGTTTCGAAATAATAGTGTACGGATATATAGAAGACGCGTAGGAACCACCTTATAAATTAAGAGGGAACCACCTAAAAAAAATTCCTGGATCCGCCACTGCACATCTTCACAATGATTTTAAGAACAGCCTAAAAAATAAGCCATGTCGCATCTTTGGGGCTAATATTGGTGGAAAAAAAACTAATTCTCAATCATAATTGCTTAATAAAGCAAAGACTAATAGCCGAATGACACTTAAAATTTATTTCACATTTTGTTTTCGACGTTACTCCTAGAGTCAGAGATTACAATGACGTGTTTTCAAGTTGTACGAAGTTCGTGTCAACCCTCATCATTAAATGTTCTATTAGTTGATGCTTATTAGTGAATGATACAAATGTCACAACTAGACAATTGTCGGTGACGAATGTCACAGCTTATGATTCATGGAATTCTTCAAAAAAATAAATGAAAAGGTTCATTGTGATTTGAGAACCGGTGATAACGAATATCATCACGACATTCTTGAAGTTAGCTTCGTTAGTGGAACTAGCACATATATCCTTATATAATATCCAGTAAAAAATGAAGAGAGTAACCAGTATAAATAGAAAAATAAAAATAAAGCATTTCAATCATTGTATTCATCATCTTACCAATCCAACTGATATCAAACTTAAACATTAGAAATATAATTAACTTCAGACAAAAATGGGTAAACCCATATACTTATATTACCAAACCAAAACACATGTCAACACATTAATTATAATCCTTAAATCTATGCGAAAAATGATAAACATACCGATCAAATATCAATCGGTACATTTATTTTAGAATCCAGTTTAACTAGTCCCAAGCACTCGGTACACCACCACCGCCACTATAGCCGCCGCCACCACCATATCCACCACCACCACCACCATAGCCGCCACCTCCATAGCCACCACCGCCATAACCGCCACCACCATATCCACCACCACCATACGAGCCTTCCTTTCTAAAGTCACGGCCACCAAACCGCCCACCTGACCGTCTATTCTTACCGCCACCATACAAAGGTCGACTGGCATAGCGAGTAAGCCACGCGGGTACTTCTTGATTAGCTTCGTGGATTAAATCAGCTAAGCCTTTTGCTAACGACATATTATTCTCGTTAAAGAAAGCAGTAGCCAAGCCCGTTTTCCCAGCCCGGCCCGTTCGTCCTATCCGGTGCACATAGTCGTCAATATCATTAGGAAGGTCAAAGTTGACCACGTGAGAAACATGAGGGATATCGAGACCACGAGCCGCCACATCTGTTGCAACCAGTATCGGAGTGTTTCCGCTTTTAAATGATCTCAGTGCTTGTTCTCTTTCCTGCATAGATTTCAAAAACAATATGTGACTTTTTATAGAAGTCATACAGGCAGAGTTGACCATGTGGAATAGCATATTTGACTTACGGGTTGTGATCTGTCACCGTGAATTGTTGTTGCGGGAAACCCGTTACTGTAAAGCCAATGTTCAAGTGAATCAGCTCCCTTCTTGGTCTCAACAAATACTAATGTAAGAGGTTGCTGCAAATATTTAAATTTAGGTAAGTTGTAATCATATATTATTATGTGTTAAATGTTTAATGTGCATTTATATGAATCTAGAATTATATATAATTAAGCTTGTAAACAAACCGAACGAACACGAACGAAGCATTTACGGGTTCATTTGTTTAACTTTACCCGAACAAACAGAACATGAACTAAACAAATGGGGTTTTCATGTTCAAGGCCGTTCGTTAAGAAAATTTACATGTTCATGTTCCTTTTTGTTTGTTTTTGTATAAATGATAAATGAACAGTTCAAGAACAAACATAACTAACCAACCATAGATGAACGGTCATAGCTGAGCTAAAACTATTTAAATGTAATGTGTTGGGACTTGGGACTAAAAAGTTACAAAAACTACACTTAGTTGTAATGGGCCAGAAATTTTAGATAAAATATATTAATGAACTCTAAACAAACGGAAACTACTGAACATAAACGAACTTACATGAACGACTGTAACCAAACGAACATAAAGAATTTAAATAAACAAACGTTCACGAGCATACATGAACCAACGAGACATGTGCGTTCATGTTCTTTCGTTTAACTAAATGAACAAAAATTTCTGTCCATGTTCACCAAATGAACAAACTTCCAGTGGAATGGTTCGCAAATTGTTCACTAAGTGTTCAGTTCGCTTACAAGCCTATATATAATATGTGTTTAATTACTTCATGTTACCTTTCCATTAGATCCCGCATCCCTTTGAGCATGAAGAAGATCCATAAGATGGCTTCTTTTATCGCTTTCTTGAACAAACTCTACTCTTTGAACAATCAAATCAGTACTTGAACCAACTCGTCCGACCGTTAGAAATATGTAATTAGAAAGAAAATCAGACGCCAATCTCTACACAACAAACAAAAGTCATGAAAAAAAATATTTATTTAACAAATTGAATTATTGATGATGGTGAAGAACCTGAATTTCACGAGGAAATGTGGCACTAAACAACATCGTTTGTCTTTCGCCCCGAGGCGGCATATCGGTTTGCTCCACAATCTTTCTAATTTGAGGTTCGAATCCCATATCGAGCATACGATCGGCTTCATCGAGCGCTAGATATTTTATCATTTGTAATGACACTTTTGCCCTTTCCAATAGGTCAACCAATCTTCCGGGAGTTGCCACAAGAATGTCAACTCCTCTCTCCAGTTCCCTTAGCTGACCACGCATCATATGCCATTAAATTCAAGATCAAAATCAATGATTGATGATATCATAGTTTAAGAAAATGATATATATAATATGATCAGTTTTCAATATAAATTACCTGTTGATTAATCGGTGCTCCACCATAAACGACCACCACCTTGACACCTGTCTGATAAGCAAACTTTCGAGCTTCTGCATGTATCTGCATGTGACACAACATCATCAGCCTTCTATATAAAAATATGTCAACATTATATATGAATAAAACTTAACAATGTTAGTCATGACCCATAAATGATAAATTGTAAATCAAACCTGACTCGAGAGCTCTCTAGTAGGAGATAGAATAAGTGCAAGAGGGAAAACAGTCCTAGTGCCACGTGGCTTTTGCATAGGTGGTTGTCTCATAATCCCACTGATAATAGGAAAGCAAAACGCAGCTGTTTTCCCCGAACCAGTTTGAGCACACGCCATCAAATCTCGGCCCGCTAACGAAATGGGAATTGTGTAACGTTGAACAGGTGTTGGCTTAACATATTTGCATCTCCTAATGTTTAGATTCAAAGCATCTCCCAAATCAATTTCTGCAAACGTATTAACAGGTGGCGGTACGTTTTCCCCGGTCGTTTCCACAGGAATATCCTCATAAGCATCAAAATTGATGCCATTATTTTCTTGTTCAGTTTTAGTTTCCTCAACAGCTTCTATTTCATCATTACCAAATGGGTTGGGTTCAAAATCTCTACCACCTCGACTTCCCCAACCACCACCGCCTCGACCACCACCAGTACCGTACCCTGGTCTACCATAATCTGACTTAGGTGCACCCCACCGTGAGCCACTTGTCTGACCACTTTGTCCTAACCTATCATTCATAGGTGGTAGGCTACCATTGGATATAGCAGGAGCTTGCTGAGATGCAGGTGGTTTGTTACGAAGATGAGGTGGCACGTAAGCGGGCTTAGCAGGAGCCGCTGAAGGGGTATTTTCGTAATTATCAGATCCGGAAGCTGCACTTTCTACAACGTCTGCCCAAGAAGTACTCATGACGTATATAATATAGCCTCAACCTTACCCAAAATCAATATCTCCAATTCTTAAGAAATGCCAAATATGTTGTTTCAGATTGCTCAAAACACCAATTGGATACAAAAATTAACCTCCTAGCCAAAAGATCAATCCCTGAAAAGATAAAACAAGAAACAAGAGCCAAAAAATCAGGAACGTAACAATATAAAGCTTTATCTCTAACAACAAAATTACACATCATGTGTTTACCTAAAATTCAATATCTCATGCAAATCAAGATATCATCCAACAAATTCAAACTACTAAAACAGAAAATGCAATCCAACTGGATGAATGCTAGAATCTCAAATACATGAACTGTGAATGCACAGACTACAAACAGGCTTTGGATCAAGAACACAAAACCATACAGCCTTCACCAAAAATCAAAGCAGTAAACTTCTGATAAAGAGTTCAAGCGTTTAAACCTATATATGGAGAATGACTAGCTCCTAATACAAAGAATCCAATTCACATAAGAACACATTACAAACCTGATTTCATGAAGCAAGTAAAAACACGAAGTTTTATATCTTTCGTCAAATTATAGATCACACATTTACCTAAAACTCAATTTCTCAGGCAAATCAAGTAATCTTCGAACAAACTCAAAAGTTTAAACTACGCTAAAATAGTAAATGCAATCCGATTGATGAATAAAAGAACCACAAATGCATGAACTGCATATCTACACGAACTATAAAGTATAAACAGATCTTCAGATCAGAAAAACTAATATACATACAGATTTTATTTAAAAAGCAAAGCAATAAACTACTGGTAATGAACAAGTTCAAGCGATCCGAATGCAGAAATCAGAATGATTAGCTCTGAATACAGACAATCAAATACACACAACAACAAACTGCGTACCAGACTTGAAGAAGTAGGTTAAAAATACATAGCTTTACTTCATCCGTTAAATTATATATCACACATTTACCTAAAACTCAGTATCTCATGCAAAATCAAGTAATCATCGAAAAAAAACTTGTTTAAATACACTAATATAGTAAATGCAATCCAACTGATGAATAAGAGAATCTCAAATACATGAGCTGCATATCTGCACAGACTATAAACAGGTCTTCGGATCAGGAACACTAATATAAAAACAGATTTCATCTAAAAGCAAAGCAATAAACTTCTGATGAAGGGCAAGTTCAAGCGATTTAAATGCATAATGATTAGCTCCAAATACAGAGAATCCAATACAAATAACATATCTGATTTGATGAAGAAGAAGAAAACGCATGTAAGAAATACATAGCTTTACCTCTTCCGTCAAAATATATTTCACACGTTTACCTAACTCTCAATATCTCATGCAAAATCAAGTAATCATGCAACAAACTTTATACTTTAAACTACACTAAAATAGCAAATGCAATCCGAATGATGAATAACAGCCTATAAACAAGTCTTAAGATCACGAACACTAATAAACATAGAGATTTCATCTAAAAGCAAAGCAATAAACTTCAGATGAAATACAAATTCAATCGGCTCAAATGCATAATAACTAGCTACAAATACAAACAATACAATAAACATAACATAAAATTATATACCTGATATCACATGTTTACCTAAAACTTAACATCTCATGCAAAATCAAGTAATCATCCAGCACATCTAAGCTACAAAAACAGTAAGTGCAATCCGATTGAACAAAAACTAGAATCTCAAATGCATAAACTGCACATATCTACACAGACTACAACCTGGCCATCTGATCAGGTTTAATGAATAACTACTGATGAACTAATTCAAGCTATTCAAATGCAGAACAATTAGCTCCGAATACACGTTTACCTAAAAAAACTCAATATCTCGTGCATAATCAAGTAATCATCCATTCAGCACATCTAAGCTACAAAAGCAGTAAATGCAATCCGATTGAACAAAAACTAGAATCTCAAAAGCATGAAATGCACTTATCTACACAGACTACAACCAGGCCTTCAGATCAGAAACACTAAAGACCATATAAATTTCATCTAAAAACAAATAAATAAACTATGAATGATTAACAAATTCAAGCTATTCAAATGCAGAACAATTAGCTCCCTAAAACACTCAACATCTCATGCAAAATCAAGTAATCATCCAGCAAATCTAAGCTACTAAAACAGTTAATTCAATCCGATTGATCAAACACTAGAATCAGATAATCTCAAATGCTGCAAATCTAAACAGCCAAAGGTACAGATTTCATCTAAAATCACGGCAGCCGAATCAATTCAAATGCATGAATAACTAGCTACAAGTACAGACAGTCCAATACACGTAAAAACAAATTAAATCATGCGTTAACCTAAAACTCAATTAACTGGTGCAAAATCAAGTAATCATCCAGCAAATCTAGGCTAGTAAACAGTAAATGCAATCCGATTGAACGAACACTAGAATCAAGTCATCTAAAACAGGTGGAGATTTCATCTAAAAACGTACAGATATGATGTAAAATTAAAGGAATAAAGTTGAGGAGTTGAATCGATATACATGCAGAGTGATAAGATACAGCAGCTACAGAGGATCTGATTATTGAAGAGATTGATTAGGTTACCTGATATGATATGAAGAAATGGATGGAAAGTGTAAAGAAGCAGCAGCTGTAGAAGAAATGAAAAGAAAAGAAATTAAGGAGAAGAGAAATAAGTTAGAATTAGAAGAAGAAGAAGAAGAAGAAAAGAAACCCTAATAAAAAGGGTGAATGGGGGCGCATTCAGCATACAAAACTATCACGACTTTTTTTCCTTCTTTTCATTGAGGGTTCTATTTTGTCCACGTGTTTATTATTTTCTTACTTTCTTAAATCACAACTAAGAGCCCTATATATCTGAGGAGGTTTTGTAAATTATGGGTTATGGTTATTGGAGATTGTAAGTAGAGGAGAGAGAAAATGTTATATGGGAAAGTTAAATTTGGGGTTTTACTATTCATACCGTATAATATTTTAATATTTTTTAAAAGTGGTTGTGAGTGAAAGAGAGAGAATTTATAATGATAAAGGTATAAAATGTATTATTTAATTAAACAGGAGAGAGAAAATACAGTGATTTTTAGTGTAATTATCTATAATATATATAAACGAAAACATAAAAATCCAATGTGTCGCGATGTGGTCGCTCCCATTTTTTAGGAGTCACCAGATTTGCTTGATTTTAAAATGGAGGCTTCTTGTGCATTTGACCCGAATTCACATGTATGGGACTTACCAACCCAGATGTTTCTTAAACGGGTTATAACATCTCATTAAATTAAAAATTATTCTCACTAAATTATTGATGTGAAAATCCTATAAAATAGGATATACTAAAAATTATTATACGATTATTTTTTAAAAGATATTATTTATAATTAAGAAACAATTTTATAGTAAAAAAATAAGCGGGTCTTGGGTCTCACCCAACCCAGATAACTTTTAAACCGGGTTATAACATCTTAGTTTTTTTTTAAACCTTTTTATCATCAAACTTTAAGTATATTATAAATTTCCTTACAATAAATAAAATTAAACTTCAAAAAAGTATATAAATATTAAAAACGAATAATGTAAAGCAACCCCCGTAATAGAGGGAAAAACTAGTAATATATATAAACGAAAACATAAAAATCCTACGTGTCACGATGTGGTCGCTCCCCCCTTTTTTGGAGTCACCAGATTTGCTTGATTTTTAAATGGAGGCTTCTCATGCATTTGACCCGAATTAATGGGTATGAGTCTTACCAAGACCCAGATATTCCTTAAACGGGTTATAACATCTCATTAAATTAAAAATTATTCTCACCAAAATTATTGTTGTAAAATCTCATAAAATATGATATACTAAAAATTAACATCTTATTTATTTTAAAAAAAGATATATATATATATATTATTTTAATTAAAAAACCAATTTTATAGTAAAAAAAATAAACGGGTCTTGGGTCTCATCAAAACCATATAGCTTTTACGGGTTATAACATATCATTTATTTGTAAAACAATTTATTATCCATAAGTATATTATTAACTTTCATATAATAAAAAAATATAAATTCAAAAAATAAATAAATATTAGAACAAACATTAAAAAACCACCCCCGTAATACGGGGGATAAAAACTAGTATGACATACATATATATATATAAATATATGTGGTAGGGAATGGGCTGTGAATGCTCTAATAAAAGTCTAACTAACTGGTGGACAAATAAACCGGTTAATTAAATCAAACTGGTTTAAAACCGATTATACATAATTCAGTTTAGAGCTGACTGAAACCATATGTTCAAAACCGGTTTATAATTTTCTTCACCAAAATCAGTTCCAAGCCGGTTAACCAAACTGAGCAAAAACAAGTCAAAACCTTAACCAAAACCGATCATAAGTTGTTTTTGACTTTTGTTGACCAAAACGAACCGGTTTGTGCTGCTCGGGTAGGTAGTCAAGCTTTTATTCGCTTTGTATGGCTTTTCAAAAAGCTCGCGACTCAAAGCTCGTAGCTCTCTCGATAAAAGCTCGAATAAAACTAGCTAAAGAAACTTGATGTGAAACGACCTGAGCCAAGCTTGCTTATTTTTGTAGCCGAGCCGAACTTTGCCCAAGCTCGGCTCAGATCATGGTTCGGATCATTGGCTCAATCTTAGGCTCGTTTAACTTTAAGATCGAGCGCGAAGCAAGCTGCCTCATTTAATTTCGAGCTCAAGCTTAAACCCCACCATGACTCGACTCGTGAACAGCGTCCCAAGGTAACTCAGTGTTAAAAGGCAGGTGCTTTCGTCCGCAACTGTATAGGTCCAAAATCTCATGTTCCAGGGAAAATCTGTCGTCTAAAGACTCACTATGGTAAAACCCGATTGAAATTAAATTCTACCCTGAGAGTTGAGACCATGTTTCTCCAACACAAATCTCTAGTTTCTCTTTAGTGCCGGTTGAAATATAGATTATTGTCTACGTGTTCTTGTTATTATTATATTAGTAGTAAAAATAAGCAAGTGAGAAATATCAAGAAAATAAATAATACTTTTACATAGAGAACGTGTTAACCATTATATTGTGAAGTTAGATAGATCCAAAAATACAACTAACATATTTTTACCATGTTATTGGTAAAATCACTTAGAGTAGTTGATCACTTGAGTAGTTGAGTTGAGGTCGAGTGTGTCTAACCTCGAGTTCAGTTTATTAATATAAAGAGAGTTTGGGTTCAAACTTTAAGTCTACTTTGAGTTCTCTTATGAGTAAACTTTTATTTTAGGCTTAGTATGGGTCGGCTCGAGTCGTTTATTATTACTAGAGGTGGCAAATGGGTTGGGTTGGGTTGGGTCGAACGAGTCATGGGTTGAAATGAGTCATGGGTCAAAACAAGTATGAGTCAAAATGAGTTTGGGTCAAAATGAGTCAATTAAAAAAAGGGTTGTTTTGGTTTGGGTCAAAATAGGTTTGGGTCAAACCGGTTTTTTTTTTTTTTTTTGTGAACGAGAATAACGGCGGAAACATTTTAGTTTTTTTAGATTTTTCGTTTTTTACTTATATTTTAAGTTATGATTTTTTTAATTATTTTTTTTGAATTTTTTTAGGGGTTTTCTATTAAGATCAAAACCCTCAAAAAAAATATTCAAAAATAATAAAAAAAAAATTATAACTCAAAATATAAATTATAAACAAAAAAAGTAAAAGCACTAAAATGTTTCATACGTTGTCCTCGTTCCATAAATAAAAAACCATCTAGAATCGAACCGAAACCGAAAGAATCGACGAAAATGAAACAAAGAAACAAAAAGCCAAAACCGGACCACATCAATCGAAATAGAAAAAATCAATCAAAACGAAACTAAAAGAATTCAAACCGAACAAAAACAAAACTGAAAAAACGAACAAAAACGAGTCCGGAATCGACCAGAAAGAAATCAAAACCCAACATGTCACGGGTGAACACTCGTGTTGACTTGAAACCTGAACCGAACCCGTTCCGATCTGAAACCCGTTTCGTGCCGAAACCTGTCTTGTACGAAAACCCGTTCCGATCCGAAACCTGTCACATTTTCTTAGGACACTAACCCACATCGACCCATTTCTTTGAACTTGTCGACCCATTTTGACCCGAAAATAAAAGAATGGAATTTCAAATGACTCATTTTGACTCATTTATTTAAAACCTTTTACCCAAACCAACTCATTTAACTTATAAAATAACTCAAATTGACTCATTTGAAAGGGTTTGGGTCAAGATTGTCACCCCTAATTATTACTAATTATTTTGTTTATACTAGTGGGATATTATAAAAATGGATTTTAACATGCAAATTGAGCTTAATATGCAAAGCATTAGAGTGGTGTATTATGTGACACTTTTAACTGACAAAATAACCAACATTATATAGTATTTTTTTTAGTGTAATAATCATTATACCACAACAAAATGAAAGTAGCGTAATACTTATTTCACAACTTTAAATTTAAAACCGTTGAATTCTTACTCTATTTACAAAAATTTAACTTTTGGCTTGTCCCTTCGCTTCATAGGATTCACGCCGAAATTTTTATTTGTGTTCGATTTAAGCCTTTATTTATAGTTGTGATTATATAAATAGAAGATTTCTTTTAATAAAATATATATAGAACAGCAGTTTGAAATTATATATTTATTATTTATTATATAAAATAAAACTTGATATATTCATGCTTATCTAAGATTCGGTAACTTAGTGCCTTAGTCAAGCCTCGTATATTTAAGTTGCTCACAACTTCATAAGGAATCAACCAAAAGACATAACTAAAGTACTGAAATAACATCTTTATTTGAAAAGTTCCATAAAAGTTGTATCAGATTCTTTTGACACATGTTTGGTGCTAAGAAAATTCAAAAAAAAAAAAGTCAAATGCATCAAAGTAAACTAATTAAAAGTTGGGAAAAATAATAACTTCATAGTACAAGTTATAAAGTCATACTACATGAACTAGGGTATAGCCCGTGTTACACACGAATGGAAAAATATGTCAACAAATATAATAAATTTTAACAACAAATTCAAGAAACACAAAACTTCTTCAAACTTTCTGTGACAATCGTCAATTTCAGGTTAACTCCGTTAACGCAACTCCGTCAATTCAAACTTTAGATTTATTGAATCTATAACGCAAACTTCATTACATTTAAACTAGGGTTTAAATGACGCTTAACACTTACTACATGTGTAGTAGTCTTTCGGGATTTGCACCGAAACGCAAACGATTGATGAATAAATGAAACACACTAAAACACTAATGATGTGATAATTATGTGTTAGGATTATGTGTTATGTGATAATATTATTGTCATGTTAATTTAATGTGCAAGTTATGATAGAATGTTCTAGAAAAAGGAAATACCTAATGTTAACTTAATGTGCAAGTTATGATAGAATGTTCTAGAAAAAGGAAATACTTAATGTTAACTTAATGTGCAAGTTATTATAGAATGTTCTAGAAAAAGGAAATACTTAATGATAACTTAAGGTGCAAGTTATGATAGAATGTTCTAGAAAAAGTAATACTTAGGAGTTGAGGGGCCAAGGTGCAACATATTAGTCTATAAATACATGATAAACCTAAACCCTAACTCCCATCCCTTTTCCCTAACCCCAAATCGGCCAGCCATCCCCTCTCCCCTCTCCTTGTGATAGATCAATATACACACACACACACTCAAGATCTTTCAAGTTTGATTGAAGATTAAGGTGCTAGGAAGGTATAAACAACTATTCTATGCATCCTCTATGTTTAATTGTTAGTTTTATTGGGTGTAATTTATGTGCATGGATATTGTTTATGGAGTCTAGAGTGTTATGTGAATGCATGATAGTTCATAGATTGTTAAATTGTTGAGTTTTGATGTGAACAGATTCTGGACAGAATGTATATACGATGTTTAACTGACTGTAACGAAGTGTAAACGTGAAAATTGATTGAGATTGTGGGTACTGCAATAAACTAGGTTGAGTCTAGTTTCTATGAAGTATAAATTCGTAATTTTTGGATAAGTGGAAGTATACTTTTATGATTTTACAAAAACGTGATGCAAAGCTGAGCTGTTAGACCTGCTGTTAGGTTATGTTGTAAATGTTGTATCTCATGAACTACGAGACCAATTGGGTTGGTTCCACTTCTGGAAGTTGACTCACTGAGTTAGGAACCAAACTCAAGTGGTCTTGCATTTATTGGATTTTTCTTTTAACGGGAATTGCAAATAACATTCTGATGTGCATGAATCTGACTGATATGAGTTTTCTGTAGTGTTTTGATCATTATGAGAAATCTATATGGAATAAAAATAAGATAAAAGATGTTCTGGAAACCTAAGATATGTATGCTTCTGTGGTAATTTTTGGTGAATTAATTGAGATGATATGATCGGTGAAATAGCACAATCTTTCAAGTAGAAATTCTGTCATAACGAAACTAGCTGCTGAGTTGTATAGGAATGCATGAAAAATGATAGTTTTTATATAATTGTTGTATTTTGACCAAAATACCCTTGCGGGGAATAGTTGCTAGTTGATTGCCATGAATTGACCAAATTGCCCTTATGGGGAATAATGGTTAGTTAGTCTTTGTTTGTTGACCAAAATGCCCTTACGGGAATAATTGCTAATAAGTATGTTATTAATACATGACACGAAAGTAATTGCTCACTCATGTATCGTATCACAATTGTACTTGTTTAAGTCACACACGATTCACAAACGAAACACGAAACATGTTACGTGCATAGGTATTATGTGCCGAGTCTAGAGACTCGTTAAACGTTCCGATACTTAGAAAATCTCTTTGTTATTTTAGAACGCTAGAGAGTTTTCTACGACGCGCATCACTTGGTGATCTAGATCGGATATTCTTCGCAAACAGTGAGTTCACTTACCCCACTCTTAAACTGTTTTCAAACGTTTTTCACTTGGGGGAGATAACATACTCCGATAAACATATTTTCTGAGATAAACGCATATGAAAGATTTTGTTATAAATTATATATCACTTGTAAAGGCTAAGCGGCACATGTAACATTTGAAGTCCCACACATCGGACCGGTTAATATTTGGAATAGCGAGTCACTTTTGGGTAGTACTACTGGGTTTGACAAACCCCACCCGACGCTAAGCTCAACTGGAGGTTGAGTGGGTGTAATTTTGGCTAACACTTACCATGGTCTGGAGGACCTGGTGACGGGCACTTGATAAACAGTCAGCTTCGGTTGCGAACCACTTAGCGATACTTGTTGTATAGATTAGCTACCTATCGATATATAATTTGACATAACACTATCTGGTAATTCAAAACACTTAAACGCTGTAACGAGGTTACACACTCAAACGCCGTAACGGGGTTACGCAACACTTAAACGCTGTAACGTGGTTACACACTCAAACGTCGTAACGGGGTTACGCAACACTTAAACGCTGTAACGTGGTTACACACTCAAACGTCGTAACGGGGTAATGCAAAACACTTAAACGCTGTAACGTGGTTACACACTCAAACGTCGTAACGAGGTTACGCAAAACGCTAAACGATTTATCTTATTTTACTTGTGAACTCACCAACCTTGTGTTGACACTTTTAGTATGTTATTCTCAGGTAGCCGAGGCGGGCGCGCGGTTTAGGAGCATGCATTAATTGAAAACATCTTTACTCTGCAAACTTAATTTTAACATTTACATTTGGTTTTAAGTCGTCCTGCGTGACGCAACTTTTGAATTAAGGTTTTACGCTTCCGCACTTACTTTCATTTAAACGTTTTTCTTTGGTTTGGTTATAACTAATGATTCCGATCCTGCCAGTTCACACCCTCTGACGGTAAAACTCCGTTAGTGGATTTTGAGGGTGTGACAGATTGGTATCAGATCCATTGGTTATAGCGAACTAGAAGCTGCATGCATACTAGACTATAACCGCGACGACCCATTAGTTATAATGATACGCACTGCATAGGTTTGTGTAGTCTTGAAATCTTATTTCTTTACCTCCTTCACTCATACGCGCGCATATACACGGCTTACCTGTAGAAATGTCGACGCCACCCTCATCATCATCCGATTCGATGACGCATGCCCACGGGAAGGAACCGCAGTTACCTACTGCCTCGCCACCCCGTGTAGTCCCGGAACTCGAAGCTCCTGCACCGAAGAGGTACCGCCTATCCGGAGGCCTGTATGAAAACGACGTTAGCTGGGAGTGGTACCCCAACATGATCAGACGTATGGTCTATCGCGAACAAGTTCCCCCGTTGCCTCACCCGAACCATCCTGCTTACCCTAACACTCTACCACCTATAACCGAACCTGTAGAGCGAGTTCTCGCAGCTGTCGTTTCTTGTTTGGAGCGTGATGTGGGTTACATGCGCTACACTAGAGAAAATGTTGCCAGACTGTTTAAAGATGGAACCGAGACTCAGGAGATTGCCCGCATGGCAGCGGCAATGAAAGAAATGCAAGAGACTAGTGAGCAACAAACCAAGGTTATGATGAAGATGCAAGCCGAGATGATAGACTTGCAAGAGCAACTCCAAGAAGCAAGGACCCGAACGGAGATAGCGTTAGAACGTTGCGATATCCTACAAATGCAACTTGCTCAGAACGCATCAGAACCTGAGGCAGAGCCTGAGGCCGAGCCCGAGGCAGAACCTGAAGTAGAGGAGCCTGAAGAAGATTCCGAGGAAGATCCCGAGGAGGAACCCGAAGAAGAACCGGAGGAAGAACCGGCTGAGCCAGAGGCACACTCAGAGGTGTCCACAGACGATGTACGAATGTGCAGATCCTTGGATTGGAACTGGCTAACGCGATGAACTGGGAGGAGTTCAAAAACATGATGCGAGAGGAGTACTGTCCGAGGGAAGAAATTTCGAAGTTAGAGTCGGAGTTTTGATCGTTGAAAATGGTGGGTTCGGAGATTGAAGCCTACACTACTCGTTCGCACGAGTTGGCAGTGATGTGTCCGCGGATGGTGGATCCGCCGAGCAAGAGAATAGAGATGTACATTGATGGGTTAGCACCACAGATTCAGGGTATGGTGACGTCTTCCAGACCAGCCACGATCCAACAAGCGATCCGTTTAGCTCACAAACTGACGGATCAGGCTGTGACCCAAGGTGCGTTACCACCTAGGGGTTCGACCACTAAAGCCCGTGACAACCCGAGTAATGACCACGTCAGCAACAGCAACAACAACAGCAACCCGAACAGCGGGAAGAGAAAGTTTGACAACACCAGATCTTCATCCTCAAACCTCCCACAGCAACACCACTACCGTAAGCCCGAATTTACTCGGAGTTTCAACACTCAGAATCACAACAACAACAACAACGGTAGCGGGCAGGTTTCGAGTGGATATGCTGGGAAATATCCAAAGTGCAACAGGTGCAACTTTCATCATGTTGGTCAGTGTGACCGTGTCAAGTGTCAAAGATGCGGAAAGATAGGTCACCAGGCGAAGGAATGTAGAGGAGACCTTGCGGCGAAGGGTGCTCCTAAGCCACCGATGACGACGAAGGGATGTTTTGAATGTGGACAGGAAGGTCATTTCCGGAAGGATTGCCCCAAGCTGAAACAGAATGACAATAATGGGGGTAATGGAAGTGGCAGTAATGGTGGAGGAAATGGCAAAGGAAGAGCGTTTGTGATTGGATCGGGTCAAGCCCGCAGAGATCCGCATGTGGTGTCTGGTAAGTTCCCTGTAAACGATTGTTTTGCTTCTGTTTTGTTTGACACTGGAGCTGATAGGAGTTTTGTGTCGAAAGCCTTTAGCCAACTTTTAAACCTTACTCCAACCCCGTTAGACGCTAAGTTTCCTGTTGAATTAGCTAACGGTAAAACTGTAATAACAACTCATATACTTGCGGGATGTAAGTTGAAACTGTCAGGTCATGTCTTTGACATCGACCTTATTCCTTTTACGCTTAGTAGTTTCGATGTCGTTGTCGGCATGGACTGGTTATCCGAGAACCGAGCGGAGATTATATGCCATGATAAGATAGTCCATATTACCACCCCTTCCGGCAAGATCATTTCGGTCCGAGGCGAGAAAAGCGGCATGACCACCAGCGTCATTACCCTTATGAAGGCACAGAAGTATCTACGGAAGGGTCATCCGGCAATTTTGGCGCAGATTGTTGAGAAACCCGCGGAGGAGAAACGAATTGAAGACATACCGGTTGTGCGAGACTTCCCGGAAGTTTTCCCGGAGGATTTGCCTGGACTCCCTCCTATTCGACAAGTCGAATTCCAAATCGAGTTGACACCCGGTGCAGCACCCATAGCACGAGCCCCGTATCGGCTCGCACCGGCGGAACTTCAGGAGTTGTCCACCCAGTTGCAAGATTTGTTGGATAAAGGTTTTATCCGACCTAGCTCATCGCCATGGGGAGCCCCTGTCTTGTTTGTCCGAAAGAAAGACGGGACTTTCCGAATGTGCATCGACTACCGGGAGTTGAACAAGGTGACGGTCAAGAACCGTTATCCTTTACCCCGAATCGATGATTTGTTTGACCAGCTTCAAGGATCGAGTTACTACTCGAAGATCGATCTACGATCTGGTTACCATCAGCTAAGAGTGCACGAAGAAGATATCTCTAAGACGGCTTTCAGAACACGGTATGGTCACTACGAGTTTTCGGTTATGCCTTTTGGCCTAACCAACGCACCAGCCGTATTTATGGATCTCATGAATCGAGTATGCAAGGCGTACCTCGACAAGTTTGTGATTGTTTTCATCGATGATATTCTCGTCTACTCCAAGAACGAGACTGACCACGATGATCACTTAAGGGTAATTTTGGAACTATTAAAGAAGGAACAACTGTATGCTAAACTCTCGAAATGTGAATTTTGGCTTCGCGAGGTTCACTTTTTAGAACATGTGATCAACGAGAATGGTACCTATGTCGATCCCGGTAAGGTAGAGGCCATCAAAAACTGGGAAGCACCTAAGACTCCGACTGAGGTGCGGCAATTCCTAGGACTGGCCGGCTACTACCGGCGTTTCATCGAGGGATTTTCAAAGATTGCTCAACCCCTCACTGCTTTGACTCACAAAAGGCACTAAGTACAATTGGGGTGACGCGCAAGAATCCGGTTTTCAACTGTCGCAAACCAAACTCTGTAGCGCCCCCATTCTAGCCCTCCCCGAGGGAACGGAAAATTTTGAGGTACACTGTGACGCATCTATACAAGGTCTCGGTTGTGTGCTGATGCAACTCGAGAAGGTTATAGCCTATGCCTCTCGACAACTACGGATTCACGAGAAGAACTACACGACCCACGATTTGGAACTCGGAGCTGTGGTGTTTGCTCTTAAGATATGGAGGCATTACTTGTACGGTACCAAGTTTACCATATACACCGACCACAGGAGTCTCCAGCATATCTTCGATCAAAAGGAGCTGAACATGCGACAGCGTCGTTGGGTCGAGTTGCTTAAGGATTACGATTGTGCCATCAAGTACCACCCTGGCAAGGCCAATGTAGTGGCCGACGCCCTCAGTAGAAAGGAAACCGATAAACCCAGACGAGTGCGAGCATTGCAACTCACAATTCATGCCAGCTTACTCGACCATATTCGCGATGCACAACTTGAAGCTTTGAAAGATGATAATCTCCCATCAGAACTCATGCGGGGCATGGACAAACAACTTGAAACCAAATCGGACGGGGTCCGATATTTTGAGAACTGGATTTGGGTTCCACGATACGGAGAGTTGAGAACTCTAGTGATGGACGAAGCACACAAGTCCCGATATTCTATCCACCCCGGCTCAGATAAAATGTACCACGACATAAAGGCACTTTACTGGTGGCCGAACATGAAAGCCGACATCGCCACCTACGTGAGCAAATGCTTGACTTGCGCCCGAGTCAAGATAGAATATCAGAAACCATCTGGTTTGCTGCAACAACCAGAACTTCCCATGTGGAAATGGGAACAAATTTCAATGGATTTTTATCACGGGATTACCTAAGACACCAACGGGATGCGATACCATCTGGGTGATCGTTGACCGGTTGACTAAGTCCGCGCACTTCCTAGCGATTAAGGAATCGGACAAAATGGAAAGACTGACTCGCGTTTACATGAAAGAAGTAGTGTCTAGACACGGAGTGCCTGTCTCAATCATTTCTGATCGAGATTCTCGTTTCACTTCGCACTTTTGGAAGTCACTACAAAGCGCCCTAGGCACACGCCTTGTTATGAGCACAGCCTACCATCCTCAGACGGATGGGCAAAGTGAACGAACTATTCAGACCTTAGAGGACATGTTGCGTGCATGCGTGTTGGATTTCGGAAAAAGTTGGGAACCCCACTTACCTTTGGTAGAGTTTTCGTATAATAACAGCTACCACACAAGTATTAAAGCAGCGCCGTTTGAAGCACTGTACGGACGGAAGTGTCGATCACCACTCTGCTGGGCAGAGGTGGGTGACAGCCAAATCACTGGTCCAGAACTGGTACTCGAAACTTCGAAAAAGATTGTTCAAATCCGAAATCGCATGGCAGCAGCACGAGATCGCCAAAAGAGTTACGCTGACAAGCGCCGAAAACTTCTCGAATTTCAAGTAAACGATCGAGTGTTACTCAAAGTCTCACCTTGGAAAGGTGTGGTTCGCTTTGGAAAGCGAAACAACTCAACCCACGATATGTTGGTCCTTATCGGATAACGGAACGCATTGGTCCAGTGGCGTACCGACTAGACTTACCAGCAGAACTCAGCGGTGTACACAACGTTTTTCACGTATCGAATTTAAAGAAATGCCTATCCGATGAAACTCAAGTAGTCCCTTTGAAGGAACTGCATGTTGATGAACAGTTACGCTTCATTGAAGAACCAGTTGAGGTTTTGGATTGGGAAACCAAAACGCTCAAGCACAGCAAAATTCCAATTGTTAAAGTTCATTGGAACTCGAGACGTGGACCGGAGTTCACATTAGAACGCGAGAATCAAATGATGAAAAAGTATCCTCACCTTTTTGAAGGGCTGACCAAACACAGAAAACCGCGAAACCCGGCAAACCGTCAGAAATCACCGGAAGTATGAATTAAATTTTGGGACAAAATTTCTTTCAACTAGGGGATGATATGACAAACTGAAATTTTTTTCTTACTTTTTCAGACACTCATCACGACTTGACTCAAATTTTCGGGACGAAAATTCTTTAACATGGGAATGATGTGACAATCGTCAATTTCAGGTTAACTCCGTTAACGCAACTCCGTCAATTCAAACTTTAGATTTATTGAATCTATAACGCAAACTTCATTACATTTAAACTAGGGTTTAAATGACGCTTAACACTTACTACATGTGTAGTAGTCTTTCGGGATTTGCACCGAAACGCAAACGATTGATGAATAAATGAAACACACTAAAACACTAATGATGTGATAATTATGTGTTAGGATTATGTGTTATGTGATAATATTATTGTCATGTTAATTTAATGTGCAAGTTATGATAGAATGTTCTAGAAAAAGGAAATACCTAATGTTAACTTAATGTGCAAGTTATGATAGAATGTTCTAGAAAAAGGAAATACTTAATGTTAACTTAATGTGCAAGTTATTATAGAATGTTCTAGAAAAAGGAAATACTTAATGATAACTTAAGGTGCAAGTTATGATAGAATGTTCTAGAAAAAGTAATACTTAGGAGTTGAGGGGCCAAGGTGCAACATATTAGTCTATAAATACATGATAAACCTAAACCCTAACTCCCATCCCTTTTCCCTAACCCCAAATCGGCCAGCCATCCCCTCTCCCCTCTCCTTGTGATAGATCAATATACACACACACACACTCAAGATCTTTCAAGTTTGATTGAAGATTAAGGTGCTAGGAAGGTATAAACAACTATTCTATGCATCCTCTATGTTTAATTGTTAGTTTTATTGGGTGTAATTTATGTGCATGGATATTGTTTATGGAGTCTAGAGTGTTATGTGAATGCATGATAGTTCATAGATTGTTAAATTGTTGAGTTTTGATGTGAACAGATTCTGGACAGAATGTATATACGATGTTTAACTGACTGTAACGAAGTGTAAACGTGAAAATTGATTGAGATTGTGGGTACTGCAATAAACTAGGTTGAGTCTAGTTTCTATGAAGTATAAATTCGTAATTTTTGGATAAGTGGAAGTATACTTTTATGATTTTACAAAAACGTGATGCAAAGCTGAGCTGTTAGACCTGCTGTTAGGTTATGTTGTAAATGTTGTATCTCATGAACTACGAGACCAATTGGGTTGGTTCCACTTCTGGAAGTTGACTCACTGAGTTAGGAACCAAACTCAAGTGGTCTTGCATTTATTGGATTTTTCTTTTAACGGGAATTGCAAATAACATTCTGATGTGCATGAATCTGACTGATATGAGTTTTCTGTAGTGTTTTGATCATTATGAGAAATCTATATGGAATAAAAATAAGATAAAAGATGTTCTGGAAACCTAAGATATGTATGCTTCTGTGGTAATTTTTGGTGAATTAATTGAGATGATATGATCGGTGAAATAGCACAATCTTTCAAGTAGAAATTCTGTCATAACGAAACTAGCTGCTGAGTTGTATAGGAATGCATGAAAAATGATAGTTTTTATATAATTGTTGTATTTTGACCAAAATACCCTTGCGGGGAATAGTTGCTAGTTGATTGCCATGAATTGACCAAATTGCCCTTATGGGGAATAATGGTTAGTTAGTCTTTGTTTGTTGACCAAAATGCCCTTACGGGAATAATTGCTAATAAGTATGTTATTAATACATGACACGAAAGTAATTGCTCACTCATGTATCGTATCACAATTGTACTTGTTTAAGTCACACACGATTCACAAACGAAACACGAAACATGTTACGTGCATAGGTATTATGTGCCGAGTCTAGAGACTCGTTAAACGTTCCGATACTTAGAAAATCTCTTTGTTATTTTAGAACGCTAGAGAGTTTTCTACGACGCGCATCACTTGGTGATCTAGATCGGATATTCTTCGCAAACAGTGAGTTCACTTACCCCACTCTTAAACTGTTTTCAAACGTTTTTCACTTGGGGGAGATAACATACTCCGATAAACATATTTTCTGAGATAAACGCATATGAAAGATTTTGTTATAAATTATATATCACTTGTAAAGGCTAAGCGGCACATGTAACATTTGAAGTCCCACACATCGGACCGGTTAATATTTGGAATAGCGAGTCACTTTTGGGTAGTACTACTGGGTTTGACAAACCCCACCCGACGCTAAGCTCAACTGGAGGTTGAGTGGGTGTAATTTTGGCTAACACTTACCATGGTCTGGAGGACCTGGTGACGGGCACTTGATAAACAGTCAGCTTCGGTTGCGAACCACTTAGCGATACTTGTTGTATAGATTAGCTACCTATCGATATATAATTTGACATAACACTATCTGGTAATTCAAAACACTTAAACGCTGTAACGAGGTTACACACTCAAACGCCGTAACGGGGTTACGCAACACTTAAACGCTGTAACGTGGTTACATACTCAAACGTCGTAACGGGGTTACGCAACACTTAAACGCTGTAACGTGGTTACACACTCAAACGTCGTAACGGGGTAATGCAAAACACTTAAACGCTGTAACGTGGTTACACACTCAAACGTCGTAACGAGGTTACGCAAAACGCTAAACGATTTATCTTATTTTACTTGTGAACTCACCAACCTTGTGTTGACACTTTTAGTATGTTATTCTCAGGTAGCCGAGGCGGGCGCGCGGTTTAGGAGCATGCATTAATTGAAAACATCTTTACTCTGCAAACTTAATTTTAACATTTACATTTGGTTTTAAGTCGTCCTGCGTGACGCAACTTTTGAATTAAGGTTTTACGCTTCCGCACTTACTTTCATTTAAACGTTTTTCTTTGGTTTGGTTATAACTAATGATTCCGATCCTGCCAGTTCACACCCTCTGACGGTAAAACTCCGTTAGTGGATTTTGAGGGTGTGACACTTTCGGACCAAAACGTTAACCATTTACTTTGTCTAGATATAAAAGTTAAAAGTTACAATAAGTTAATGTACACCGAACAAATAAAAAACATCAACAAAAGACATAAACATGTTCTTTCATATAAAAGCACCGTCAACTTCTTCGAACATTCTACAAAAAGAAACTCATTTTGCTTCACCACCTGAAAATATAATAAAACAATAGCATCCAAATTAAATATATTATAATAAATAATACTATTATTAGAATAAATTGTTAAACTTTTTCAAGAATTCTACCAAAAGAAACTCATCTTGAACACTTATTTTTTATTTTTTACCAATCTTGCAACAAACTTTTAAATCACTAACATTAATATTTTGTTAAACTTGCAAAACTTAAAAACGTTATACAATAAATGAATTTTCAAATAACTTTGGAAAGACTGTTTAAATTCATGTTGACTTTGGAAATGTTAACTTTATCATAGAATCGGCTGCTAAATAAGTATATATATATATATATGTGTGTGTGTGTGTGTGTGTGTGAAAAGGAAAATCAAACTCGAGCTGACCCATTAAAAATATGTATTTAATTCTAAAAAGTTTTGAAATATAATTTGTTATTATGGAAATGTCAAATCCGTTTTAAACTAATTTATTAACTGCTTAACAAAAATAGTTTGTAAAAACAATCAAGAATTTAATTTGTTCTTATTTAAAATTCAAAATTTTGACCACAAATTAAAACATAATAGAATTAGATAATATTAATTTTGTTAAACTTATTATGTATAGAAACTTTCTAAACGTAAGTTTGAATATAATAAACCGGTTTATTGTAAATAATTATCAAAAATAACATATTGATTATAAAAAAATACTATTATTATAATAATTATACACTGAATATTATAAATTAAAAAATAAATTATATTCAAATAATCATGTCCAAAAATAACCGATTGATTATAAAAAAAGTATTATTAGAATGTATTATATTCTAATATTTAATATTTCCATGTTTAAGGCTTTTCGAAAATCAGTTAATATTTAATAATAATACATTGAGTAATTTAGGAATCAAATAATAACAATAATAAAAACATAAATTATTTCCTTAATTATCGTTTTATAGTCAAAGCTTATATATAATTTGAATTTCAAATTATAGTAAAAAGGTCAACTAATAACGGATTAAGTTAATGTACACTTATATTTTTAGAAAATTCTAGAATAAGTTATATTTGGAAGATCAATATTATACTATATTATGTATTTTAAAGATCAATATTATAATGAACTAAATTTAGTAAATTTATAATTTAATAAATATTAATAAAAATATAGTAAATTTATAATTATTAATATTCATATTTTGTTAAACTTGCAAAACTTAAAAACGTTTTACGATAAATGAATTTTCAAATAACTTTGGAAAGATTGTTTAAATTTATGTTGACTTTGGAAAGATTAACTTTATCATAAAATCGATTGCTAAATAAGTGTGTGTGTGTGTGTGTGTGTGTGTGTGTGTGTGTGTGTAAAAAGGAAAATCAAACCCGAGCTAAACCATTAAAAAAATATGTATTTAACTCTAAATAGTTTTGAAATATAATTTGTTATTTTGGAAATGTCAAACCCGTTTTAAACTAATTTATTGATTGCTTAACAAAAATAGTCTGTAAAAACAATTAAGAAATTAATTTGTTCTTTTTTGAAATTCAAAATTTTTACCACAAATTAAAACATAGTAGGATTAGATAATATTAATTTTGTTAAACGTATTATGTATAGAAAGTTTCTAAACATAAATCTGAATATAATAAACCAGTTTATTGTAAATAATTATCCCCAAAAATAACATATTGATTATAAAAAAAATACTATTATTAGAATAATTATACATTGAATATTATAAATTAAAAAATTAAGTTATATTCAAATAATCATGTCCAAAAATAAACGATTGATTATAAAAAAGTATTATTAGAATGTATTATATTCTAATATTTAATATTTCCATGTTTAAGGTTTTTCGAAAATCAGTTAATATTTAATAATAATACATTGAGTAATTTAGGAATCAAATAATAACAATAATAAAAACATAAATTATTTCCTTAATTATCGTTTTTATAGTCAAAGCATAAATATAATTTGAATTACAAATTATAGTAAACAGGTCAACTAATAACATATTAATTTAATGTACATTTATATTTTTGGAAAATTCTAGAATAAGTTATATTTGGAAGATCAATATTATACTTTATTATGTATTTTAAAGATCAATATTATAATATAGTAAACTTAGTTAATTTATAATTTAGTATAATTAATAAAAAATTAGTAAATTTATAATTAAATTTCTAGAATATTAAAGATTAATATTATATATGGAACAAATAATTTACAACCAAATTTATTAAACATTCAAAACAATTGTATTATTAAATCGAAGTTTCTGACTTTTGATAAAACTGAATCAAAAATTGGCCGAAAAAAAAATAAAAAATTGTACGAAAATTATGTTTGTTTATATTTAGTAAAGAAAACAATAACAAATTGGACCGAAAAAAAATCAGAAATTGGACGAAAATTCACTTCTTAATATTTAGTAAACAAAACAATAAGAAATTAGACGGAAAATTTAAGAATGGACAAAGAAAACAATAAAAAGTTGGACGGGAAAAATTAAGAAATTGGACGAAAATTCACTTCTTAATATTCACTAAACAAAACAATAACAAATTGACCGGAAAATCTCAGAAAACATAAAATATGCTTATAACAAAGTGGTCAGAATATATTCATCGGATATTATAATAAATAACTAACTCTATTTGCAAGAATGGATTGTTAATTACCTTTAATATGTTCATCGGAGAATCGATCTGTTATAATCATCATTAATTGACAAAAAAAACCTTATAACATCTCCTTTGAGAAAAGATCAATTGAACGTAATCGAACCGATTGAAGACATCAATAACCTTGGAAGTGAAGAAAAACATGGTAGATTAAACAATTGTTGGTAAATACTGTAGACGTTCGATGTTGGATCTGAGCGGCGGAATTAGGGTTCGTATGTTCTTGAAGAGGTTAGAGAGAAAAATGAGTTGTGAAATTGGTGATGGGTTATGAAAAATCTTCCAAATATAAGTTTTTTGGATGTGTGGTGAATATGACACGTGGCAGGATTAGAGACACTCTTAGAATGGAAAGATGGTGAGTTGGAGGCCTAGGTGGACAACCTAGTAGAATGACATATGGAAGACTTGTATTGATTTAATAGATTAGTAAGATTATAGACTTATAAAATATTACAAAACATATCTACCAAAACAAAGTTAAATAACCCTATTACACATTTTACACCTTTTATATCTCAAAATCCTCATAAAAATAATGATACATCACAAATTAAGTTGTGAAAACAAATAAGGAACAAGGACAACCACAGACCAAGCAAGACCATCATACTGTAACAGCCGAATGCTCTTATAACATCGAACGATTCCTGCCTGCTAAAAAACATTTTTTGCAGACTGTTTGACTTCATTTGACTTTTTGACTGCCAAGGGACCGGTCAAAGCTGGGACATAACCCGACGATCTTACTGGGATGCCCAGTGCACTAGCTGTAATTGGCAGAATCCATTTAGCTAAAGCTTTGCTGCAGAATTTAACAAACAGGATGGTGGGGATGCCGACTAGGCTTCTGCCAGCGAAGGCGGTGATCCCGAGGGTCGGTGTGAATACACTTGTCTGACCGCTTTGTCCTAACCTATCATTCATAGGTGGTAGGCTACCATTGGATATAGCAGGAGCTTGCTGAGATGCAGGTGGTTTGTTACGAAGACAGTGACGGATCTAGACTCGAAACCGAGCCTTAGTGCTCAAAATTTTTTTCCCCATATTTAATACAATGTTAACGAAACAAATATAAAGAACACGACAACAAATAAATTTAAACTAACCGGGTTAACGAACCAACATTGACGGATCTAGGTTGGGCTGTAAATATCTCCTCTTCGGATTTTGATAGCTTGAAACCGAGCCATTACATCTTCTTCATTTACTTTATCAAATGTTTCTCTTTCGACCGCACAAACTAAAGCATTGTTTAAATACTCATTACCCATTCGATTGCGCAAATCCGTCTTGATAAGCTTCATTTTAGAGAAACATCTTTCAACGGTTGTAGTTGCAACCGGTAAAACCAATGCTAGCTTCAATATCCGATAAACCAAAGGAAAAGTTGTGTGTTTTCCGGTTTCCACCATTACACGAGCAAGATCATCCATTCCACCAAGTTTTGCAAATTTATCATCTTCTTTTAAAGTGTAATAAAAGGTCGAAAGGTCACCCGGAATACACCCTATTTTTTCGTTAGTAAAATCATTCGGATACATATCTGAAAAAGCCACTATCTTAGATATGTCAAACTTGGAAAACGAATCACAAGGATTTAAACCCGACATATTTTCTAACAAAGTAGTTGAGACCTCACTAAATCTATTTCCAAGTTCTTGAACTTGCATATCCAAGACCGTGTTAAAAACTTCAACCTCAAAATGATGTCGATTAGTAATGACATACTTCCGGTTTCTTTGATTACCATAACTTTCCTCATATCTAACATCTTAATCTTGTTTTTTTTCACAAAAAAGATGTAACTTTTGCCAACATCTTGTCAAATCCGGTTTGTCTTAGATTATTCAATTCTCGATTTGTCCCGCTTATCAACTTAGACGCTTCCAACAAATCTTGACTCTTTTTTTGAATATGTTTTGATAAAGCATTTATGAGGCCTAAAATTTCGTCTGACAAGTGTATATAAAACACAAAATCAATAGTCTTAAAATATGATAGAATACCTTTCGCATCGTATTTTTTTGTTGCACACTATCTCCGTCTAATTTAATAAATTGAAGCACCTCAACAACTTTCGGGAATAATTTTAACAAACTTGTGATTGTTAATGGGTTTTTTTGTTTGGGCTTTATCTTTTGATTGGGTTTAAAACATATATTAGTTGGGCTTAAAATCTTAGCGGTAATGTTATTTTTTTCCAGCCATAACGAAACACGAAAATCGACCAATTTATTTTTACACTACCCGTAAAAATTTGGGCTTGAGGTATGTCCGCCCCTGTGCGAAGATGAGGTGGCACGTAAGCGGGCTTAGCAGGAGCTGCTGAAGGGGTATCTTCGTATAGTAGTTATGGCAGCAACGACAAGGCGAACATACATGGTGGTCGTGGTGGCGACAATCTGTAAGTGGTGACAACGAAGGTTTCAGTGGATGGTGGCACGGTGGGGACTGGAAGAAGTTGGTAACAGTGATGGGCAAGGATAAGCAGTGACAATTGTGATTATGTAGGTGCTTGGTCGATAGATAACAGTCATGTGGAGGCGATCGATAGATAGGTGGCAACAACAAACATTTGCATTATGTGGCGCTAGTCAACTTTAAGACGTTCTAAGATATCAAGTTTCATATGTGGCGGAGGCAGACAATTGCATTAGCTTGAGTTGGTCTAGTTCAACGTGTTCTAAGTTAACAAGTTTTTATAAGAACGACCCTATATTTTGTGTGGATTGATATCAACATTGTTTCAATCCGATGTCCTAACCTCTACTATGTAGGCTAGTCCCACGATGGCTTCACGTGTTTTCATTAAATTGTACTTTACATGCTAGACAAATAATTAATAAAAAATAATATTTGAATCATCTCAAAATATTAAAACTTTCAAATTTTATCCACACAATACTCGCAATTTTACTAAAGTAAAACCAAAAAGCCATAAATGGTGTTAAGAGTGACTAAACAATGTGTCTCCAACACAAATCTAATTATGACCATGAATCACTTTTCTTATGTGTTCGACTTTGTTGTTTCTAATTTTAACTTAAATAAGTCGTGCATCTGCTTTACAATCACGTATTAAGTGAACGCTTCTTTATTTACAAGTAATAATAATAATGTCACACCCCGACTTAGGGCCTAGACGTGTGATCACAAGTTGGTACATGTTTTGAAAATACATCAGAGTTGCGGGTTTTATTTCAGCGGAAGTCTTTAATAAAATATTGTTACTTTGAAAACTTATTAAAAAGTCGGGTTTAAATACCCGTTCATCGTTTACAATACATTTCTTTAGAAAACATAACTCTTTATAATATTTTGAAATAGAATATCTGAGCCATCAGATAGTATCTAATGACTATAGCTCCAATCTTCTATTCCTTCTTGCTTGTATGTTCTAACCTTTCTTGTTTCCCTGTAACATGGGTGGGAAAATACGTCAGCACAAAGCTGGTGAATAACGCTGACTCTAAAATCTCTTTTCAATACCTTTGTGAAACCAACAAAAATACCTTTGTGACTACTCATTAGGCACCCAACTAAATTGGGTTCAAATTACCATAAGTACCTTGTACAATTAATTATATACACAAATCATTTCTCATCAAGCTTCCGGAGACATGTTGATGATTTGCATGGCCTCGGGAAAATGCCGAGTCACCATGTATGTTTGGATCCAGACACATGTATACTCTTAATCAGAGTGTCCGTTTCTTATTATTCTACACAAATTTTTAAGGATTCGTAAATCCTATGCAAACATTCTGACTCAGTATAAAAGGTTTGGGGCATATTCACGTTGTCTGTTTATAATCAGTTTCTGATACTGATTCCTGTTTTTTTTTTTTTTGATTTCTGCTTCTTGTTTTGTTACCTCGGACCTATGGTACGAGAATAACCTTTGTATAAATAACTAGATCAACGATCTAGCTTTAGACCTTTAGTCTATTTCGTATAGCTTTAACCTTGATAAAATCATTTGTTTATTCAAAACATTTGGACCTTTAGTCCCTTTCTTTATTTACCAATTATATGCTCGTTTCTTCTTCGGGAAGAAACATCTATACTGAGTTTCTTCTTCAAGAAGAAATATAATTTCTTAATTATAATCTTTTGTATTATAGTTCTTAGTCATAAAGAAATACTATTTTGACTATAACCTTTACTTAAAAAAAGTTATATAATACTAAATTGTAATCAAGGTTCGGCTATACCTCCGACTATGGTCTAAGCCATTTATAATAATATAATAATAACTTAGGCAGAACCCCCTTACCTCGCACGGTATTCGGAGTTAAATATTCCTAAGTTTATACGGGCAGCACTTCTACTCTATATGAACGTTTCTCGAGGCATTCTTGATCCACCTTCCTTGGCACACAAATCGAGGCAATGTTCGGTTGCCGGTGTTGTGCACGTACTTCGAGGCGGATGTCGGGTTACTTTTGGGTGGCACGCACTTCAAGGAAACGCCGGGTATTTGGCACGGATTACGAGGTGATATTTGTCGGGTCGGTGGCACGCAAAACGATGTTCGGCACGCAGACCGAGGTAGAGAGAGTGAAAATTTAGAGAGAGTGTGAATGTAAGGTGTGAGGGAATGAGCCGTGAGGCTCCCCTTTTATAGCTAATTTTGGATCCCATCGCGGTACGTGATGGGTCCCCTTTTTCAACACCGTCGCGTATCGCGACGGGTAGATTCTGCTACGTGTCACCAGAGTGTGACACGTGTCCCTGAGTCATCACGGTCCATCGCGGTACGAGATGACCGTCTTCTTGGACTCATCGCGTAGCGCGATGGGTCTCTGGACACTATTTTCTATTTTCAGTCCTTGTACTTTAGTAACTTGTCATATCTAGTTTAACTCTCGTTGTCCGCGGCTCTTAAAGCGGCTCGCGGCGATGCGAAGTGCGACATCAAAGCGCCACATTGCGCCCAACGCCCTTCGCCGTCGCCGTCGCCGTCGCCGTCACCCTCGCCATCGTCCTCGCCCGAGCCCGTGCGCGTCGGGTGCTACGCACCCTCCGCTAGGACCAATTGGTGCATTATATTCATAAAAGAATATAATTATGGAAATTCTATCTCTTATAAAGAACTTCCATTTCTTTACCACTTTTCATGTGGGATGGATTCCATTTCCCTTATTTATACCTTGGTGGAATGCTTCCACTTTCTTACATCTTCCAATGTGGGATGAAATTTCTTTCATGTAAGTAAACTTAACTTAGGAAATATTTTTTTTTCCTTATTTTTCTTATAATTCCTTATTTAATATTTTCCCATTACTTATCTTGAGATTATTTTTGATCCCTCAACTTTCCTAAGTTATCAAATTTGGATCGAAATTTTGGGGATGTTACAAATAATAACACGGAAAAACGAATTCATGTGTTACTACAACCTTGTGCATCAAGTTTATATTTAAAGATTTTAACATTTTGTTGCTCTTGTCGTCCGTCCATCCATCCATATATTCTATAATTTTCTTTTCACGTAACTAATGTTAGAGGGCACGGAGTCGTCCTGTTCCCCATTTTCTTCCATTCCTGGATCCATTTTCTCCCCTACTTTTCCTGAACTCCACAATTTTCTGATTGCTTTTCTTCATTTTCCACATAATTCGGTGAATGCTCCATGAATTTCGGTCAAACTCGTACACAAACTTGAAAAATTTTACACATACCTTAGCCTTATGTGAACTTAAAAGGGAAATTTTCCAAAATAGACCTATTTTGAGAACAGGTTCCAAAAATGTCCCCCAAATTTTAGAATTTAAAAAATGTCTCTCTCTAACTCATCTCCGACGATGCGTTAGGAAGTCTATCACGTCTTTGACTGTGTTAAAGATAGACTTCCTAACGCATCGTCGGAGATAAGTTAGACTTCCTAACACATCGGTAAAGATGCATTAGACTTCTTAACGCATCGTCAACGACATGTTAACTTATTGTTTGCTTTTTTTTAATATTATATTAATATAACTAATTCTACTTGTTTTTGTGATTTTATAACTTTTAATATATAAAGTTTTATATCATTTCGAATATACCGATAAAAATGCTTATTTTTATCTATATGTTGGCATAAATTTTATTTAAAACCGTGCAGGTCAAATTTTATTGAATATTTCGATATTAATTTGACATGACTCGGGTTTAAGTAAATTTATGTCGGTCCTTAGATAGAAATAAGCATGCTTTATCGATATATTTGAAATAATATAAAACTTTATATATTAAAAGTTATAAAAAACAAATATAGGTATAAATAGTTATAGTAATATAATATTAAAAATAACAAACAACATACTAACACGTCGTTAACGATGCGTTAAGAAGTCTAACGCATCTTTGCCGACGTGTTAGGAAGTCTAACTCGTCTCCGACGATGCGTTATCCTAACGCATCGTCGGAGACGAGTTAGAGGGGGACATTTTTGGAATTCTAAAATTTTGGGGACAATTTTGGAACCTCTTCTCAAAATAGGGCTATTTTGAGGATTTTCCCGAACTTAAAACCATGTCAAACATGTGAATCGTGTGACAGATCGACATAAGTTAACATGGAAACGGCACATGCTATATAATAATTAAGTTTAAGAAGCAAAATGATCAATCTAGTAGCCTATTGAGCAACCGAACACAACATCTTTAGTTAAACATGTAAGTTCAGATTGTAATTGGACTTAATATGTGTAATCCGTAAATTTCGTGTTAGATTTAGAATGTTTTTAAGAAAAGAAAAGTTATTTAAAAGTTGTTTTTGTTTCTTTTGAATAAATAAAAGCATGTACAAGAAATAAATTCTCTTAGGGTAGTAATGATGGTATACTTATAAATGCAATGAAACATGAACTTGGCAGATGCTTGTCTGGTTTGACAAAATCACACCAAATGTTTGAAAACATGTTCTAAAGTTACTTTATACGACAACCATTTAACAAAAATGTAAATATGCTGTGCCTTTATTTGGACGTGTAATAAACGGTGTGTAGGGTATCATTACATATTAGAGGTATCATAGTTTAGCGTTTTGTCTTTAAAGCTCGAGTTTGGCTTGTGAGTATTTTTCTAACCGTGGTTCGTTTATTATTTAATAGGTAGATTTAGTTTACATATTTTTTATAACTAGTTACATACGTCTTTACAATAATAGATCTTTATTATTTTTTTAAACTTCAATTAGTAGTAATATTATTCATTAATAACCATTCAAACAGTTACAATAAACTGACAAGTAATCAGGCAATAAACTATACCACAACACCATTTTTAATAACAAAACCAATCCTACAATTTTATATATAACAGACAAATTGGATTTTATGAATCCCATCTTTATGAGGTTGGCCGATAACAATCTCATCTCAAAAGTTCGATGTCACCGATCCCATCGTTCACACGTTTTTTTTTTCATTGGACCTCCCGTTAAAAATAACTTAACCTCGTTAAGTTTTTTTGGATTTTAACTGATTTTTTAGGGATTTTAATTAAAAAATGATGCGAGTCGATTGATGTAAAACTTAACGATTAACAAGCAATGATTAACAACACTTTCGAAA
This sequence comes from Bidens hawaiensis, assembly GCF_021521415.1. Taxonomy (NCBI): domain Eukaryota; kingdom Viridiplantae; phylum Streptophyta; class Magnoliopsida; order Asterales; family Asteraceae; genus Bidens; species Bidens hawaiensis. The sequence continues at coordinate 117,401 of NW_027492650.1, forward strand.
CATTCAACATTAAACCATGGTGATGGTTCGTTGTTGCATGAAAAATACCTTTTACTTTAGTGTGGCTAGCCATGGCTTTTGCCTTTTGGTCATCAACCAACCTCATACTAACCGGGACCAATTTAATAATTGTCATAAAACTACATTTATACTCCCCACTGTCCAAACAAAAACATACACATATAAACCAAGTGTCAATAGACATACCATTGTTCAAGTAGTTTGTGAAATTAGTGAGAAACCTTTTACTTTTTTGTGGGTGTGGTTTTGTTTGGGTTGGGCTTGGGGTTGGGGTTGGGGGAGGTAATACTAGTATGTGTTGATGATGTTTGTTGACTTTATAAATAAAATAAAAGTTATGACACATAACATTTTGATGTGACTTGTAATAAAGCATAATGTTTAAAACTTAAACTCTGTAAATAACAAACTAAAGTGAATATATTATATATGTTTCTTTAAGTTATTTTATTCATGTAAAATACAACAAAAACCTTTTCTTTGTGGCGCTATTATAGTCGTTAACGACAATAGAGATGGTGACGAACTATCAACTATAGTAGTTGTGGCAGCAGTGACACGATGAACATAGGTGGTGGTCGTGGTGATGACACTCTATATATGGTGACGACATAGGCTGCAATGGATGATGCCACGATTGCATTTGGGAGGGGTGGGGGTAGATGTTGGGAACGACGATTGTAGGGCGGGAAAAGGTGGTGACAATTGTGATTATGTAGGCACTTGGTCGATAGATGATGGTCGTGTTTGAACAATAGATAAGTGGCGGCGGCATACATTTGCATTATGTGACATTGGTCTATATTGACCTGTTCCAAGAAAACAAGTTTCATAGATGGTGGCAGTAGACAATTGCATTGGGTGGAGTTAGTTTATTTCAACTTGTCCTAAGTTAACAAGTATTATAAATCTGACTAGCTCTAACTCATTACATATACATCAACTCATTTTGCAAATAAAAGCTGCTAAAAGCAACTTATTTCTAAAAATATATATCATAACTGTTATGTGTACCTCTGACTTAACCACGATCTTGCTTTTTGTATGGATTGATGCTAGCCTTGTTTTCAATCTGATACCTTGGCCTAGACTTTCTTCCTTCTATGGCAGCTTCTTAATTAAATACTCACTAGATTTTTTTAACAAGTTAGTTCACTTCTAATAATACTACACCAATATAAATAACGGGACTCAAACTCTAGACCTATAAGAAATAAATCACCTTATAAATACTCGTTTACTATTATGCATAGAAAAATCTTTTATATTGTACTTTATATACACAAATAATGAATAAAATACTATTTTGATAACATCTCCAAATAATACAACTTTCAAAAATTTTCTATTACAAGACTTGAAATATTAGTAAAGCAAAACCAAAAAAACCATGAATTGTGTAAAGTGTGACGCCATCACAAATCTAATTATGATCATGTATCGTTTTTTTTTAGGGAAAATGCTATGAAAAACCAACCAACTTTCAATGTTTACTCATAAAAGTTCCTTTATATTTTTTTTCATATAAAAATCCCTTTACATGGTATTTTTGAACATAAATATGAAATTACTTATTATGATACGTTTTATTATCTATAGGGACTAGTTGTGTAGTGATCTCTAAAACACAAAAATCTCTCACCATTTAGTTATGTTAGAACTTCGAATCGATCAATCCTCTCAGTGTTCATTGATTTTGGTACATCAAAACAAGGTCTAGGATTATGCCTCTCAAGTCAAGTTTCCTCAAATCTCGTATCGAATTCGAGAGTTGTTGAATCGGTTTGTATCGACACCGATAAGCCGCTACGAGATGTGTCGTACAGCGGCGTTGAGGATGGGGCGGATGATTTTTTCCTCACCAATGGTGATTTTGTTGAGGATTGGTTTCTAGAGTCCGGATTGTTGAAATCGATCTCAATTTCGGATTTTTCTGTTATGCGTCCTCTTTTACTATATTCCAAGATGATTATTAGTTATGTTTTATCTTCACCTTCCACATTCTAACTACAGACATTAACACACATGTTCTTCAACAGTAGTTTATGTAACCCTAATATCTTTAAATTTAACCTCTTTTATTTTAAAAACAAAATTAGTTTTGTATCTGGAGTTAGGGAAACAGAGAACTAAAGATCCAAAATATATTGAATGCCAAATATGATGGAGAAAGAACGGTGGTGTGGTTATATATATATATATATATATATATTATGGTGAGAGATTTTTGTGTTTTAGAGATCACTACACAACTAGTCCCAGTAGATAATAAACATACCATAATAAGTAATTTCATATTTATGTTCAAAAATACCATGTAAAGCGACTTTTATATGCAAAAAAATGTGGAGGGACTTTTATAAGTAAACATTGAAAGTTGGTTGGTTTTTCATAGCTTTTCCCCTTTTTCTTATATACAACTTTCTTCGCCCTAATTTCAACTTAAATGCACGTTATAACTTATATGCCCACCTATAGTTAGAAGTGTTTTCAATGTTGTACTTTCGGGTCTCGGGTTTCTTGAACAGTAAAATTAAAATCTATAACCGAAGCACAACCCTGATCTCCCCTAAAGGAAATGCTAAAGTTAAAACAAAGGATCAAAAACTTTCGGCTCTCGGTAAGGGCGAAGCTTAGTGAGGGCCAAGGGTGGCCCCGGCCTCTCCTTTTTTTAGCGCAGTTAATGTAAATTTAACCGTTTTCGTCTGAAATTTTGCATAAATTTACCCGTTTTCGGCCAAAAATTCGACCCCACCTCATTTATGAATTTTAAATACATTTTGAGCCCCCCCAAACGAAATGACAAGCTTCGCCATTGTTCCTCAGGTCAAGTCCCTTTTAGGCGGTGGCGTAGCTAGGAATTTTTTTTTACGGGTTCGGAAAATTTCGAGGGACGGGCGACGATTGTTTATCACTTAGATTTGGGTTTTCTACGGGTTCGATGTTGAAATTTATACGAGTTCGATGTCAAAATGCACTAATATATAACACACTAAAACAAAATTTTGTACGGATTTGGCCGAACCCGTTCTGCATACGCCCATGCTTTTAGGCCCCATGACCACCATCAACGTCGGGATGATTAACCAACGGGTTGTCACAAGGTCAATTCCTAGGTCAAACTGCTCCCACAACGTAAGTAAACATAAACTAACAAACATTAATGAACGTAAACAAACGAACATAAACAAGTTCAAATAAAAAATCTATTCACTTACCAATCTACACCAAAAATTTTAAAACACGTATACAAAACACAATAATGGTATCAAATCCAACAAATAAAACACTTCAACTATTATAAACTACATGTATAGTATCTAAATAAATGACTCCTAAAAAAAATAATTGTATAAACAACTCAGGTTGACAGGTCTACATATGTACTAATGTTAACCCGAACACAACCCGTTAAGCTCGCTGTCTCGTAACCAAACAACCCAACAACCCGGATTTATACGGCAAGTACGTCTTCCGCCGCATCTCCGCCACCACCCTATTCGCCGTGTAATGCATTTCGTGCGCCGACACTTTCCTCCGACAACCATCCGCCCGCCTTATTCTCGGGTATTTATTAACCGCACTCCCCTCCGATGTGATTCGAAACAAGTTCTTAAGGCTCCACTTATTATACCAAGTTTTATGATTGTTATATTCTCCGGCGAGAATATCGGATACCCGGAACAGAGATGAAGATCGTGGTGGTTTGTCTCGGGTTCGTTTGTGTTTAGCGGTTGCTTCGCGTCCTCGATTTGGTGGGTTTTGTGTTTGCCCGTCAGGCGTTCGATAAAATGCCTCAATGAAACAATCAGTATTTTTTTCTCGGGTTGTTGGGTTTTGGGTGAGTTGGGTTTTATCACCACGTGTTTGATAAAATGTCTTATATTGAGAATCTTTTTTGGTGGTTGTTTCGCTTCTTCGTGTGGGTGGGTTTTTAGTGTGGTAGGTTTGAATGTCATGTGTTTGATAAAATGGCTCAATGACATGATCGGAATTTTTTTCTCTGGTTGTTACCTTTTTTCGTTCAGGTGGGTTTTGGGTGAGTTGGGTTTTATTGCCACGTGTTTGATAAAATGCCTTGGCGAAATAATCTGATTTTTTTTCGGTGGGTTGGGTTTGATTGTCGGGTGTTTGATAAAATGCCTCAATGAGACAATCAGTATCTTTTTCTCTGGTTGTTTCTGTTCCTTGTTCAGGTTGATTTTGGGCTTTAGTACTACGTGTTTGATAAAATGCCTCAATAAAATGATCGGAATTTTTTAGGGTGGGTTGGGTTTGAGCGTCAGGTGTTTTTTGATGAAACGTCTCAATAAAATAACCTGATTTTAATTCTTGAGAAAATGATGTGGTCTTGATTCGACCGCAATGAAAGAGTTCGTCGGCATCGGAGATTAAAAGGGGGTCTAGCGGTCCGCTAAAATCGAATGTGAAATCGTCATCATTGTCGGGTTGGAAGGTGGTGTGGATTGGGGTGGTGGGTGCACTATAGTAGAAATTGTGGAAGTGGTGAGGGGTGGTGGTGGTGGTGCTAATTGTTGGTGAGAGTGCTAGTAATGGTATCTCCATTTGATGTTGAAAATAAGCAATTTGAATTTTGAAACCGGTGTATTCTTATAGTAATAAAGATATGAGGGTAGGTGGCGGGTGGGGGCGGGTGGGGGTTTGAGTGTGTTAAAAGAGTCGTAGATAAATCAAACTTATACATGCATTTGAAAATATCACACAAACCTAGCCCTACGTGAAGTCGTGAACTTCAATTCATGTTGAAAATGTGAATCGTGTGATAGATACGAGTTTTATAGTCTAATATAGTTATAATCACATTTAAATCATAAATGGATCAATCTATGAGCATATTAATCTATCAAAACACAATATTTGACTCGTAACGGTTTCTATCGGGTCATATACAAATTTCATATTTGATTTTGTTGTGTTCGAAAGACAAAAACTTGTCTTATTTCTTTGAATAAATAAATGAATGTAGAAAAGTAGTAGACAAAATCACACTCATACATAAATTTGAGATTTTCACACGAATTGTAGCCCGACATGAACTTAAAACCACGTTAAACACGCGAATTGTAATTACGTTTAAAATATAAACAGATAAATCCATGAGAGTTGAGACTAAATCTATATAAGCTAAATATTCATTTTTTCATGTTAGCTTTTGTTATATTTTAGAGAAAAAAAGGTTAAATTTAAATAAATTTAAAATGTTGTTTTTTTCTTTCTTCGAATAAATAAAAGCATAGTTATGATGGCATGTTACTAAATGCTATGAAACAAAAACTTGACACATGCTGCTCTGGTTTGACAAAATCACACCGAGTGTTTGAAAACATGTTCTATAGTTACTATATACGACAACCATTTAATAAAAATTTAAATATGATGTCTTTATTTGGAGGTGTAGTAAGATCACGTGTAGTGGATAAAGTTTTTTTTTGGACATTGTGTGATATGTGGTGCCACGTCAGCATAGGGGCTTCGATTACAACAAGTGTAGTGGATGGAACCCTAAAATTATTACCTTATTATTATTATTATTTATTAAAAAATAACATATAAAAAACCCACCAATCAAAGCCACCCCCCCTCCCGGCGCTGTGTGGGAGCGCCCCCCTCTCCATGGTGCCCATAACGTCCTGAAGGGCGGTGTTCCTGGTGCTATGAGGCACTATAGCCTATGGGGATGGAATGCGTCCCACTACATATGGTCTAAACGGTGTGTATGATACCGTACTTCATACACATTAAAGCAAATCACTAAAAAGTTATTATATTATTAAATTAAATAAAATATTAAATAATTATTTTACATGATTCTTGTAAAAATATATTTCTTCTTAAATGATTGGTTAGAAGTTCTAGTTATATGATGAAAATAGTACATAGACATAGATATGTGCTTAAAAATGCTTGATTTACTATAGTGATATTTTAAAATTCGTTTTATAAATTGTGACTTTATATTATTATCTTTATAAAATTAATAGTTTCATGACTACTTTACCAAGTGTTCATACTATATATCAAGACATGTGTCTTAACAAGTTAATTCCAACATCATATAAACATGTGGTTTAAAGTAACATTAAATTAGGATAGGAATGTTGACTATGATACCGGTTACCACCCTACAAGGCTATAACTTAAATAAGGCTAAACTAACAAATTTCTTCACTTTTAATAAATTGATTGGTTTTGTTGTGTGTGTGTGTTTTTTTTCTCTCTTTTATGAGCTTGGTTTGATTAATAACAGTGTTTGATTTTACATTCGGGCTTTAAATGTTGTCTTAAAATTAGACAACAAAAAAGAAAAGCGAGTTTGTATCTAATCCGACCCATAAGTCACCATACTACAAAGTGTAATGTTACCATGTTAACACACAACCTCAACTCTGTTATTTATTTTTACCAATTTATAGATTATAAAAACCAATAGAAACTGATAAATGAGAAGGTTAGAATGAGATAATGAGAAGGGTAGAAAGTAAGGTGTGCAAACCGAGTTGAAAACGAGCTCGTTAAGGCTCAAGAACAACTCATTCTAACTTAAATAGGGTTGGAGCTCGATATCAACTAGTTTAAAGATTTATCTCTAATGCTTGAACTTGGCTCATAAGTATTTTTCCAAGCTTTGCTCGTTTATTATTTCTTAATTGTTTAGTTTATATATATATACATATATATATATATATATATATATATATATATATATTTACACACATATTTACAATTATATTTTATTTATATCTAAAACTTCAGTTAATAGTAATACCATTAATTTCTAACTATTCAGACGATTACAATAAAGTGTCAGATAATCAAGCAAAAGATCAATCGCAATCCCCTTTTGAACAACAAAACAAATCCTACTAAACTTTTTATATATAATATAATGCAGCTTACTTTTTTTTACCATGAATTTATACATGATAATAATCGTTATTGTAAAAATATATTAAATAAAAAAATATATGTAAAAAATCCATTTAGCCTAGCGAGCCAGCTCAAGATCGATATATGACACTTGGTCTCAGACTCGCTTAATAATATTCGACCTCATTTAATCTCAGCTTAGTTTGAGTTTTTTTTACGAGTCGATATCGAATAGATCACGATCCGCTTGGCTCTTTCTGAGGTTATACATAAACAAGTAGGCCTGTAAACAAACCAAACAAGGGCATGTTCATGTTTGCATAAGTTCTAAACGAACAGCTAACGAACCTAAACGAACATATATGAGCAAATGTAAATGGACACAAAGAAATATAAATGAACACACTTACATAAACAAATACAAACAATTGAGTAGATAACTCTTTAAGATAACATTTAATTATTTTCTATTAATACATAAACAAACGTTCACGAACAAAAATGAACGAACTTCTCTCCAAACAGTTCACCAAACGTTCTATTCATTTACATACCAGTACACGAGAATAATATATGTCCTGACCCATAAACAAAACTATGCCCGTAATCCCAAACCCAATTAAAAACCCTCTGCCATTCGCAAAACCCGAATTATTCTCGTCTTAGATTTAACGCTAACATATGCGACTCTTTACTCAGCGTTTGATTCCGGTAATAATTTAATTAAGTTCTAATTCATATAATTTATAGTTTAATTTTGCTTATAATTTGTTAGTAGTATAACTGTTAATATATATTCAGTTCAAATGTAAAAACTTATTTAGATTTAGGTTTAATATTATAGCCGATTAAACTTCAATTTAATCAGTTAATTACTCAATTGAAATATTATTATGATATTTTTAAAGGCGCTGATGACGTCATCTCATATCTTAGGTTGTTAACCGCTCGTTTAACTTACACAGAGCTCGTCATCTCAATTTTTTCTGATTCCGCTTTCAACGCAACCTTTTTAACAACAAACCCGGTATCCCAAGCCCAACACGGGATACTCCATTAAGGCCCATATGCAAAACGATGTCCGTAGCCCACAGAATCCCAAATTACCCAATAAAAAACCCTCAGCCACTCACAAAACCCGAATTATTATTATTCTCAATGTATCGTCTCAGATTTAACGCTAACACCGGCGACTCAGCGTTTGATTCCAAATGTTGTCCAAACCCATATGAAACCCGAGAATCTTGTCAGAAGCAAGGAACCGGATATTATTCTTTACCTTGATTTCAGCCTCGTGGAAGGCCTTGGGCAAGTTTATAACGCCCTTTTTTATTGTTCACACATAGGTGTTGGTTTGACGAACAACCCATGACCGAACTCCACTCTGCGGATTCGAATCAGAACATTAAGATGGAAAACTCAAAAGGAGGAGGGTTAGCTTTTTCTATGTAGGGGCAACACTTTAAAGTCGCTTGTCTCAGACTCAAATCCAACACTGATAAGAAACTTTTCTTCACCAAGAAAATCCCGATGGCATCGGGATTTCGGCCAAGAATTTTGTAGTCATGTTGAAGACGAAAATTCGATCACCACCACCCCCACCATCGCCAATGACGCCTATGGAAACCAAACGATGGCAAGATCCACCAAGAGAAATTCTTCTTGGGGTGACCGTTACTGAGTCGAATGTAATGGAACATTTTATAATATTTGAAATTAAACACATTACATTGCATTTTATGATTGGTCCTTGTGGTTTTACACGATTGCTTCTCAATATTTGGTAATTACATACATACATTATTGATCCTGATAGTTGCATTTTCATAACATGGGTTGTCCTTAATTAGCATTCAGTTAGTTTGTTAAATCAAAATGAAATTACAGTCGGATGCCTATCTCATCTCCGGTAACCTCTCAAGCAGCGGCGACAGACGATTGTGAAGTTACAATTAGGGTCGTGGCTAGGGTTAGTGGTAAGGACCACTCTAGTTACAAAACTCATATATCAGGACCGCTTTAGTATTAAGTTTATAATAATTAGGATCAAGTTTGTAATAAATTAAATTTGAGGATCAAATGCGCAATATCTGCAAACCACAGAACCAACCATGTAGTTAACTCGAACAATAAAATCAACAAAGAAACAAATTTACCAATTAACATAAAAGTCAGTGAATGCCATGAAATTGGGTGATATGGGGCTACAAAACACCGCCCCCGTTCTACAAAGATGAACGAAGCCACCCCTCGATCTTGTTTTCATGTTCACTCCGGAACTGCCATGAAACAAAGGAAAAGTGGGGGGGGGGGGGGTTATCGCATTAGTTTTCCCCTGTTCATAGGCACCAAAAATATAGTGGAGGCTCATTACGAGAACATGCCTTAAATGAGAGGTGAATACCCCTTATATAGGGAGTTCATTGGCCACCGTCATGAAACCTTAACCTTAGTGGGCCAAGCCCGGTTACCGTCACCTCCACAAAACCCCACAGCCCAATAAACGTTAGATTACTTTGGGCCTTGATATTAAGTTAGTAGACAATAATAATATAATAAATATAACTCGTAATATAATAAATAAAAGTCGTAATCGAGGTCTAGTACCCTACCTTTCATTAAACTTTATAAAATTTAAACAGTTCTTTGTTGTAGATATAAAATTTTATAATATTGTATTGTCAATACATTTTTTGTCCGTATTATTTTAGTTAAATGATATATTTTTTTGCTAATTTATTGCATTTACCCTTCTAAGTATTGCATAGTAGTCTGTTTTTAGTTCAGTAACCATTACTTCTTAACTATATACATAGTAGTGTATAGAAAGTTCTTTCTTTACTAATGCAATGTAACTAAAGCTGTTATTTACTCAAAAGTAAACGAAGAAGACGTGAGGCAGACTTTAATCCCATGTGGCGAGGTTTTATCGATCAAAATACCCGTATGAAAAGGGTGCGGTTTTGTCAGAGTCGCAAACAGGTAATTATACATTATAGTATAGACTATAACTAAAATTATACAAAAAAAAATGATATTATATATATATATATATATATATTGTTTTAAAATTTTTTGTCATATAGAAGGTGTGTCGAGGATGCAATTTAAAACATGCAGGGTATGGTAATAGGCAAACAAACCGTTCGTATATCGTGGGGTAAAACGCCAGCCAACAGATAGGTATGTATTCTATGTTGTTACATAGTTTGTTATGTATAAGAGCATTATTGTCCTTTGTATTTAGTTTGTTAGAAATGTTGTTACAGATGTATACTATTTTTTTACATACCTCATCTCATTTAGTTTGTTATGTCTAAGGACATTATTGTCCTTTTGTATCTAGTTTGTTAGAAATGTTGTTAAAGATCTACACTATTTTTTTACATACCTTATTTCATTCTCTCAACATATGTTTTCCTTGTTTACTTTTTATATTTGTTTTTAAGAGAAAATGCACAATTAGTCCATGTGGTTCGATTAAACTCCTTACGTCGATTTCAACACCTTTGGTTTTTAAATTAAAAATTTGATGTCGTCTTTGCGGTTTAATCATTTTGCAAGGTTTGGTCCCCAATTCTTTCGTAATCAAATTACAATTTTTAAAAGCTTGGGGACCAAACTTTAAATATTGTCAATTATAGGGACCGCTTGTGTAATATTCTCTATTTTTAATATAAAACAAGACAAACTATAATTTCTTTTTAAACTTTTTTAATGTATGGCAATGAATGGATTCCAATTGAAACTATCATAGGAAGCAAGGGTACGGGGACGTAGGGTACGTTGTACATGTATGGATACGCGTATGGTATAGGGCAGTATCAGGATTCAGGCGTTTACAGTGATGAAGTTGGATCAAGGGGTCAACAGGTATGGAAATCATCAGTAACCCATAAACTAATACTGTTTTCTTTTAGACTATTAGGTGTGGATATCATTTTGCTTCCTAATTTATAGTGACATGTCAGCGCAACATCATACCACACTCCACTTCAATATCTTTCACAATTCAATGGAAATGGTCACCATTTCACCACTTCCCATACTTTTCAAATAAAATATAATATTTATATTACAATAATTCAATATAACTATAATTAAAACATAAATAAAAATAAAGTTATATCCATTGAGAAAATTTGCAAGAAGTAAAAATTACTTAATTTAAAACTTAAAATAAGAAAAAGAAAAAAACAACTAAACATATTTGTTGGCGATTTGAGTTGGCGAACACATCTAACTTGTTTGACAACGATTCCAATCTATCCGCCGTGAAATTTGATGACGAGCTTCCGGCCGCTCGTTTGCTTTTGTCCCACCTGAGAGGGCGGATAGGCTTGACTTATCGTGTGAATAAAAAACGGAACGACCGAACTCGGCTCATCATCGGATGAAAAATCCATCTTAGTTTAAAGAGATTTGTAAGTTTTTGATATGTAAAAAGAGAGAAAGAAAAGGTTTATTTATATGGTTTAGTAAATTTTGTAATTATACTTATTAAATAAACAAAAAAAAAAACTAAAAAAAATTAACCTTTTAACGGTTATATTATGACATAAAAAAACATATTTTCCTTTTGGAAATGGTCAACAGCTGTGATATGGAATAAATTATTAATATTTGCTTTGGAATTTCTCAAATATAAACAACAATTTCAGCGACAATTTCAACTCCAAAACTTCACCGCCATCGGTGCTTATTTGAGTGGTGTGGTGCTCACCGCCGGCACCACTTGACACATCATCATTCTCAAAAGCATAATGGCTTCCATACCTTACAACCTTAAAGTTTTGAGATAGTTTGTGATTTTGTTTTTGCATTATTATTCGTTGCTTGTTTGTTTACATGTATGTTTGTGGTAATTACTAATTCTCATGTGGAGGACTAGACTTTATACCGTCTTATAACTGTTTTGATCCAAAACTATATAATTAACCAAAGTCGAACGTCTAGCTCCTGCTAGTCGAGATCATGAAGTGTTTTTTTTATTCGACGCCTCTTTATCTTATTTTTGAATTGTAACTTGATTTATATGGTATTGTTTTGATTTTGTGATATCTACTACTCTAATAAAAGAATACTACTTGGTGCCACTTGTCACTCTCTCAGTCATCCTCACACCTTTTAAACCCATTTTGTTATTTGGATCTAGTGTAGGTTAACCCAATCCAAAATAACCTTATTCTTATGTATATATTAAGTAAATGTGTTAATGTTTATTTATTTCTTCTTTATTTTCTTTATATATTGTAACGTCATGTTTATCCTTAAGTAATAAAATAAAACTCATGTGATCGAAGGCCCACTGGTGGAAAAACTCGGACACCCTCATGATCGAACTGGAGACCACAAAGATCACAGTCTTTCTTTATTGAGCCACCCATTTCCCTCAAAGTATTGTAAGTGGGGATTGAACTTGGATATCAATTAAAAAAACCCACGTTTTCTATTTTGTGTTTTTTTTTTCTTTTCTTTCATTTCTTTTTATGAGTCTGGTTTGATTATAAATAGTGTTCAATTTTACATTCGGGCTTTATATGTTTTTGCTTAAAATTAAACTAACATAAAAAAAACGAGTTTGTACCGAATCTGAGCCCATATGTCACCACTCTACAAAGTGAAATGTTACCATGTTATAATAACTTAATACATCACCTCAACTTTGTTATTTATTTTAAACAATTCATAAAAACTAATAGAAAATGAGAAATTAGAAGGTCGAATGCATAGAATGATAAAATGAGATGGGTAGAAAGTAAGGTGTAAACAAGCCGAGTCGATAACGAGCTTGTCAAGAACAACTCATTCTATTTAAAGCTCGAGATCAAATAGTTTAAAGCTTTATCTCTAATGCTTGAGTTTGGCACATGAGTATTTTTTCAAGCTTGGCTTGTTTATTATTTTTTAATTATTTAGTTTATATATTTACACACATATTTACAATTATAATTTTTATTTATATACCTCAGTTAATAGCCATATTATTAATTTATAACTATTCAAACGATTACAATAAAGTGTCATATAATCAAGCAAAAGATCCATCAATATCCTCTTTTGAACAGCAAAATAAATCCTACCAAACCTTTTCATATATGGTATAATATAGCTTACTTTTTTTATAATAGTTATTGCAAAAATACATTAAATAAAAACATACAAGTAAAAAGCTCGTTTAGCCTATTGAGCCAGCTTAAGATCGATATATGACGCTCGGTCTCGGGCTCGCTTAATAAACGAGCCTCAATAAAATTTTGACCTCATCTACTCTCAGCTTAGTTTGTGTTTTTTACGAGCCAAGCTGGAATAGCTCACAATCCGCTCGGCTCTTTCTCAGGTTATAAATAAACAAGCAGGCCTTTAAATGAACCAAACATAAACGAACATATGTAAATGAACACACACAAACATAAATTGACATATTTAAAATGAACAAATACAAACCATTGAGTAGATAACTTTTAAGATAACATTTAATTATATTCTATTAATACATAAACGAAAATAAATGAGCGAACATAGACAAACGTTCACGAACATTAATGAACGAACTTATCTCCGAGCAGTTCATGAAACTTCTGTTCATTTACAGACATGTAAACTAGAGGTGCACAAATCGGGTTTTCTAAATATCCGATTTCGGGTATGACCGAGTATTGGAAAATCGGGTATTGACAATACCCTGGTCGGGTTCGGGTCTGGGTATTGTCTCTAAAAAACCATACCCTATGCATTGGGTTCGGGTCAGGTATAGAAACGAATATTCTAAAACAGAGTATTTGAATACCCCATTTATAGGTATTGAAAAAACCCTATTTTCGGGTTTTTTTCAGGCTATTTTACATGTATTTTCGAGTATAGATTTGATTTTTTAAGGGGTTGCACTTTTTAGGGGGATTTCGGGTATAAACTAGGTATTTGAAAAACCCGGTTCCAGGTATGAAACCAATTCCGGTTTTCGGGTATTACTTGGTATAAATCGGCTCCGGTTCCGGATACTAGTTTTGGTACTAAAATATATGCCATATCCGTATCGTACTGGTAGGGTCAGGCATGGGTTCTGGTAGGCATGTTCAAAACGGTTTGGGACTAGGAACCGGAACCGGTTCCTAACCGGTTCCTATATTCAAAACCCCCTTTTAAACCGGTTCAAGGCTCGAACCGGTTAGGGAACCGAACCGGTTCTCCCACCCTCGGACCCCTAACCTATCTAACCGGTTCTTACCGGTTCCTAACCCGGTTCCTGTACCGTAACCGGTTCCAACCGGTTACAGTGTAAAATTTTTTTTTTTTCGTTTTTCGTTTGCGATTTGGATTCTAAACTACGATTCGTATTTGTATAACATGAAAAATAAAAAAAACAATTAACATAAAAATAAACAATTAACTGATGAAGAAAAGACAACTACTGAAGATGTTTGCCACTGAAGACAACTACTGAAGGTTGCCACTGATGACAAGTTGACAACTACTGAAGGTTGCCACTGATGATAACTACTGAAGGTTGCCACTGATGACAACTACTGAATGTTGCCACTGATCACAACTACTGAAGACTGCCACTGATGAGGAATACTCATCAGTGGGAAAGCTGCCACTGATGAGGAATACTCATCAGTGGGAACAGTCATCAGTTGAATCAGTGGGAAAGCTGCCACTGATGACAACTACTGAAGGTTGCCACTGATGAGAAATATTCATCAGTGGGAACATTCATCAGTTGCAGAGTTTGTTGTCACTGATGCAAAATATGAATCAGTGACATATCAGTTGCAGAGTTTCATCAGTTGGAACATCATCAGTTAAATATGTAACCATTGTACAATGTAAACTTGTTCATTGGATTTGCAATACAAGTGCATTTAGTTTTTTTTTTCGTTTGCGATTTGGATTCTAAACTACGATTCGTATTTGTATAGCATGAAAAATAAACAAAACAATTAACATAAAATTCATTCTATTTACTTTAAGAAGTTCAAAAAATAAAAGGTTACATGTTTTAAAATATTCAAAAACAAACTAACAAAACATTAAACTTATAAATATAAAGTTGTGACATATTATTTCTAGAAAAGCCTTCTTGTTCGTCGTAATTATTGAGCGGCGACTTCTTCCTCGGAATTACTTGTAGAAATGTCTTCTTGTTCGTCGTGCACTCGAACATCAAGTGGTGTTTCATCTTCGAGAGTGGTTACGTGTTGAATACGATCGATTGAGTCCAAGTGATCCTTTAAGCAAATGCACATCTCCACCGACTCCGAATTTAGTCTTGTTCTTCTCACCGATATTACCCTGCCACTAAGAGAAAAAGCGGATTCCGAAGCTACCGTAGAAGCTTGGACGGTTAGTAAATCACGGGCCATGGTGGCAAGAATCGGAAACTCGGTTTCCTTTACCTTCCACCAAGCCAAAACATCAAAAGTGCCATATTCCTCTTCGGATAAACCGGTAGAGTAATCATGTGACAATCGTCAATTTCAGGTTAACTCCGTTAACTCAACTCCGTCAATTCAAACTTAAGATCATTGAATCTATAACGCACACTTCATTACATTTAAACTAGGGTTTAAATGACGCTTAACACTTACTACATGTGTAGTCTTTCGGGATTTGCACCGAAACGCAAACGAGTTGACGCAAACGGTTGATGAATAAACGAAAAACGTCAACATAATAATTATGTGATAATTATGTGTTAACATATGTGTTACTTGATTATATTGTGTGTAATGCTAGACAAGAAACAAGAACTAAGTTAGTTAAGTTAGAAAAACAACAATTGAAAGTGGAGGGACTTGAGTGTAACTTGTTATGTTTATAAATATATCCTTAATAACTTAACCCTAACTATTATTATTATTCTCCCAAGTCCCGATCGGAACCTCTAACCCCAAACCCTTTGCTGCCGTCGATCTTACACACACATACAAGCAAGAAATCAAGTGTTTGATTGAAGAATTAGGTGCTAGGAAGGTATAATTGATTATCCTATACATTCTTATTACTTGATTTTGATGTTTGTTGGGTTAATTGTAAACCCTAAGCTGCCGATTTCATGTATACATGTAATCAATATGGTGGTTGTTGATTGAGTAATGATTTGATAAGTAGAATTGATATTGTAACATGTTGATTGTTGTGTCTTTGATTTGAGTTCAAACAAAAACCCTAATCTTGTATGTAATGTGTAATTGATGTGCATGGATGGTGTTTATGGAGTCTAGAGGGTTATATGAATGCATGATAGTTCATAGTTTGTTATTATGTTGAGTTTGGATGCAAACAGTTTCTGGACAGAATGTATTATTTATGTTTAAGTGACTGTAACGAAGTGTAAAGATGAAAATTGGTTGAGATTATTGGTACTACAGTAAACTAGGTTGAGTCTAGTTTCTAAAGAATATAAACTTGTAATTTTTGGACAAGTAGAAGTTAACTTTTATGATTTTACGAAAACGTTGTGCAAAGCTGAGCTGTTAGACCTGCTGTTAGGTTGTGTTGTAAATGTTATATCTCATGAACTACGAGACCAATTGGGTTGGTTCCACTTCTGGAAGTTGACTTATTGAGTTAGGAACCTAACCCAAGTGGTCTTGCATTTATTGGATTTTTCGTTTAACGGGAATTGCAAATAACATTCTGTTGCGCATGAATTTGACTGTTATGAGTTTGCTGTAATGATTTGATGATTGTGAGAAAACTATGTGGAATAAAAATATAATAAAATATGTTCTGGAAACCTAAGACATATATTCTTCTGTGATGATTTTTGGTAAATTAATTGAGATGCTATGATCGGTGGAATAGTACAATCTTTTAAGTAGAATTTCTGTCTCGGTGAAACTAGCTGCTGAGTTTTGTGAAAATGCATGAAATATGATACTTGCTAATTTATTATCGTGTTTTGACCAAATTGCCCTTATGGGGAATAATGGCTAGTTAATTGTCATGATTTGACCAAAATGCCCTTACGGGGAATAATTGCTAGTAATGTACGTTATGAATACATGACACGTATATGATTGCTTACACATGTAATGTGTCACAAAAACACTTGTTAAAGTCACACACGATTCACAAACGAAACACGAAACATGTTATGTGCATAGGTATTATGTGCCGGGTCTAGAGACTCGATAATATTCCGACACTTAGAAAAATCTCTTTATTGTTTTAGAACGCTAGAGAGAGTTTTTCGGTGACGCGCATCTTGGTGATTTAATTTGGGAAATTCTTCGCAAACAGTGAGTTTCACTTTCCCCTCTTTTAAACTGTTTTAAACGCTTTTCACTTGGGGGAGATAACATACTCCGATAAACGCATTTAAGATTTTGTTAGTAAATTATATATCACTTGTAAATGCTAAGTGGCAAACGAAACAATTGAAGTCCTACACATCGAACAGGTTAATATTTGGAATAGCGAGTCACTGTTGAGTAGTACTACTGGGTTTGACAAACCCCACCCAACGCAAAACTCGACTGGAGGTCGAGCGGGTGTAATTTTGGCTAACACGTACCATGGTCTGGATGACCTGGTGACAAGGCACTTAATAAACGAGTCAGCTTCGGTGTCGAACACTTAGTAATACTTGTTTTATAGGCTAGCTACCTATAGATATATAATTGACATAACACTATCTGGTAACGCAAAACGCTGTAACGCAAAACGCTGTAACGCAACACGCTGAACGCAAACGCTAATCACTTTGTTTTTATATAACTTGTGAACTCACCAACCTTGTGTTGACACTTTTAGTATGTTATTCTCAGGTAGCCGAGGCGGACGCGCGGTTTAGGAACATGCATTGCTTGAAAAACTTTTAACCATGCAAACTTACTTTTAACTGTTATCATTGGTTTTAAATCGTCCTGCGTGACGTAACATTGTTTTTATGGTTTTACGCTTCCGCACTTATTTTCATTTAAACGTTTTTATGGTTTGATTATAACTGATGATTCCGATCCTGTTAGTTCACACCCTCTGACGGTAAAACTCCGTTAGTGGATTTTGAGGGTGTGACAAATCATTTGCACTATACCTTCCTAGTTCGCTTGAAGGGGTGTTACCCCTTTGTTTTTTAGCCGTTACGTTGCGAACGGTGTTCATAAGGCTAATCATGGGATCTCGTACTCTAGTAGCACTTGAACTTGATGAAGACCCCCCTGGCATAGGCATGTGTATGTTTGACCCATATTTATTTAAATAAATGTAGGTTCCCTGGACGGATCACACGAGATATCCCGGTCTACTCAGGTGCGGAATCCCTGCGTAGATCGTTACGAGCGTAGAAAGCAAACCAAACAAACACACACGAATAAACCGAAACACGTTATATATTTATAACCGAACTTACGTGATATGAATCACTGATACAGACTCTCGATTAACTCAAACGACTTAACGATTATCTATCTCTAAACAGCCCGTAACCTAGGACTTTATATACACGACAACTTCGCCTGATATGTTCAGGCGAAGTTGTCCATAACTTCGCTTGTTCAACAAGTTCGCCTAGGCGAACTTGTTAACAACTTCGCTTAAACAAAAACATAAATAACATTACAGACTCGATTACAGACACTAGACTATGAACTACTGACATTTATGCACCAACAGACTCCCCCTTGGCAGTAGCTTCATATCTTGATCTTTAAGCTCTTGTCTTATAATCTTCACGCATGCACTCCTTCTCTAACACATACCGTGACTACTCGCTGATACTTCCTCGCTTCGTCTTTCCAAGCAGGAATATAGAATATATTCTTTTCATTCAACACTTGCAGATCAGTTTTCGATAAGTTAACAAGATGCATCGGATCATACACCCTCAGCACTTCTTGTTCGTCTTCGTCTTCCATCACGGCTTCAGTAGTCTGGCAATCAACATAACACCATTTAAGATTCTTCAACACATCTTGAGGCATAATCTTCATTGGAACCTCCTTAATGCATCGAATCGGTTTGTACTTCATTACCATCCATGGCTTGCCATCTGCTCTCATTCCCCTTTCTTTATCTTCCACTAGCTTTCCCTTCTGTGGCTTTAATAACTCAAACTTCTTCTCTTTTATGCTTTCTTTCCACACGATCTTCCCAATAACCCTTGCCATGTTGTCGTCGCTTCTATTGATCAGCCCCAATCTAGCCAAATCCTTCACCTCACATTCCGGCAATGTATTGAGAGATCTCAACGTTCTTTTAAAATACTGAATCCCATCAAAACGTTTCACCACAAACAACTTTATCTTTTCATCATATAGCCAACAAATAATTCCTTTCTTCGACTCAGCATAGCCTTTGATATTATAACTCTTCTTGAACATGGTTGGAACAGTAGGCTTCTTAGTTTTAATAAACCAATGAGCACAGCCTTCCTTCCACCTAGGCTGCTCCTCCTACTCAGTCTCATCATTTTCCATCTCAGTACCCATATCGGCTTTCTCAACATCTGGGATCTCGTGTTCAACATTTTCTTCAATTATTTCACCTTCTTCAATCTCATCTTCAATCACAATCTGTGCTCCAATCTTCTCAATCTCCTCAATAGGCAGCACATCATCATCAAACATCACATCATCCTCTAGCATATCATCATCCAATTCTTTCAACGCATCTATCACATCATCATCATCATCAACCATCACCACCTCATCACCACCAACTGCACCCGCAGACTCCCCCTGAGCTGTGGAAGTCCCAAGAGCTTGAGTAGTTCTTGGCAACTCACCACCTACACCTTTCGGTGCATTGGATCATCGTCTCTATCAAAACGCTTCTTCGTCCTTAACTCGTCGCCTCTACAGCCTGTCTCCCCCTGAGATGCCAAGAACTCCTTCATAGCATCTATAATTCGCCCATGTTCAACCAGGAGGGACGACTGTAGTTGATTCTCTGCTACAAGGCGTTGAATAGCCTGGGTCTGGATAAGATTCACCCTTGATTGTTCAGCCACGACCCGCTCAAGTGCAGCTATTCTCTCCGAGTCTGAGAGGGTTGCATCGAAATCAAACCTCATGTTAGATGTGTCTTGAGTATACTGAGGAGGGATCTCGAAAGTAACCGGGACATCAGAAGCAGTTGTGGACGTAACCGCAGGTGGTATCGTGACCGACAACCCTGCAGTTGCAACGACGGTAGACTCTACAAATCGTGCCACCACCTCTGAAGGAGTAAGCGTTGGAGGTGGTAACGACACAATCTCCGGAGTCGTCGTCTGTAGTGTGATGGATGGGATGCCGACAGCTGATGTAGCCATCACGGGAACATCCGCGGCGCTTGTAACCTGTACAGAA
The DNA here is from genome assembly GCF_021521415.1 of Bidens hawaiensis. Lineage (NCBI taxonomy): Eukaryota > Viridiplantae > Streptophyta > Magnoliopsida > Asterales > Asteraceae > Bidens > Bidens hawaiensis. The sequence continues at coordinate 137,608 of NW_027492650.1, forward strand.
GTAGGAACAATCGACATACCTGACAGTGCGGATGGAGCAAAACGTACAACCCTTGAAGTCTCTCCAGCTCCCATACCTGCACCTGTCCTCTCCCGTCTTGAACGTCTAATCAACTTGTGGATATCTTCTTCCTCTTCTTCTGATTCACTATCATCCACCGTTCTCTTTCTCTTTCCTAACGTCCTCTCTCTAGTCACCAACATCCTCCTCGCCTCATCCATAACATTGTCAAGATCTGAGTCAGCCACCGTCGTAGCTGCTCTAGTAACACTCACTTCCCGAACCTGTGCAGCAGAAACCTGCACTTCTTCTTGTGGATCAAAACGATCCATGTCGAAGAATCCTTGGCCGCCAAATGCAGCATCAAGGTCTACATCCTCCTCAGCCGACACCACAGGCACAGTAGGTACATCTCGAGTTGCTCCTGCCTGTTGTGGTTGAGGGTCTCTGAACTCATCCCCCCGAGCTGGCACATACCCTGGGTTTATTAAGAACCCAAAGAGTGGAGTATGCCTTGTACGATGTTCAGGCTTGCTCCTCGCACTCGAAGTACGGCATTGAGCAAAGATACGTTTGCTCACACTTTCCACGTATCTTATTGGGCGTCGTTGTGGCAAATTTGGAGCCACATGGTTCAAGATCATCTGGATGAATCTTGGATACATTATGAACCGCTCACGAGCCATCGCCCTCCTCTGTCTATCGATCTCGTAAAAGACCATCTGACTGAAGCTATAACGTTTGTTATAGGTTAGAGCAGTCATTGCGGACTGCATGGTCGCACCCATACCGTCAGTACCCGCCTTCCTCCCAGACATACACACAATCATGACGTGCATGAGGAAGCGCCACTGATCGAGCAGGAACCCCTTCCGTCTCTGGGTATCGCCCAATGGACCAGAATAGCCCATTCTTAGAAATGCTCCATCACGGAACGGAGCCACAAACTCCGTAGGGTCATCCCTAGTCTCCTCACCGAAACGTAACGCCACCCGTATTTGTTCAGACGAGAACTGAACTTCTTGGTTGTTGACGGTTGCTCGCATAACCGGGGGCTCAACGCGGCAATCGTACTCCACAGTCTGCCAGAAATCCTCGATATTGGGTAAGGATATCGGCAGAGTCGTCGTGATAGCGTGGAATATCCTCGAGCGAATGAGGAATGTGATGATCTCACGGTAGTCTTCAACTCCGCTCGTTTCCGGGTCTAAGGTGATGAACATGTTGTGACCCGGAAAGAATTGTCTCTGATTATCTCCGTCATCGCCTCCAGCACCTCCGGCACCTGCTACTGCAGCCATATCTGCAACAAACGAACTAAGTTAGATATACGTTAAGGTTTAACACAAGTTCGCCTATTACCATGAGCGAAGTTGTGATAACTTCTGTATAGGCGAAGTTAAAGTTGGGGCGAAGTTGGGAACAACTTCGCTTCATCTTTAAGTTCGTCTAATAATTAAAAATTAAAAGGTCCAGGCGAAGTTAATGATAACTTCGCCTCACCACAACATCGCCTCAGGCGAAGTTTAGACTCAGGCGAAGTTACGGATAACTTCGCCTAAACCTTAAGTTCGCCTGAATCTGAATCGGCGACAGAAAGGATTTCGAACGACGTGCCGTTGGCGAATTTAACGATTGTGGAGATTAAGGACTCTGAAACACAAGTTTTTAAGGATAACTAGACGACCAGTTTGTACATGACCACGTGAAAACAATGTTTGAAATCGGGTTTAAGGATCGATCGGCCGAGATTATCAACCGGTTATCGAAACAACCTTAGATTAACGTCAAAGAACAGATAACACGATGTAATGACCCAACCAACCTTTAAATCGGTTTGAAATCGAAGAAAGAAAATCAGATAATAATGAAATAAGTTCGTTGTGATAATCGAGATAAGTTCGCTGATATTGAAAGTTATGAACAGATGACCTTTGAAAATCCTTATATAGGGGCGAAGTTATACAGGCGAAGTTACGGTTAACTTCGCCTAGGCGAAGTTATTCACAAGTTCGCCTGTTTAACAACATCGCCTATATTTACAAAATCAACCCTTATAATTTGAACATTTGGCAATTAACTTTTAAAACTTCCCTTTAAGAATTAAATAACACGATCAAGTCCAAGTAACCAGTTATAAAATCATAAACTACCTAAGTACGAAAAAACTTTTAAAAAATTAAAGAACAAGGGATCAAATTTCAGTCTCGATAGGGACTACCACGTTTTAGAAAAGATCCGAACAGGAATCATACTAATTACGTGACTGTCACATAGATTCGTGTTTAGCTGTATTATGACATAAAGAAACAGGGTGTAAGCAGGTAATATACTTAAGATGGTTTTCATCGTTTCTGTGATACGAGTTAGGTTCAATTAAGCCTCAAAATTTAAGTGGGCAACAACTCAGAGATTATGATGCCTCCTACCTATTCTCAAAGCGTATTTGGCTTTCCCCAAGTCACCCCGAATTGACTTCGACCCTTAGTGTCTGATTAAGTTTGTAATTACTCTTCATCTGCTTCCCGTTCTCTTTCTTACTCCATGATTAAGAAGTCTTGATATGTTGAACTCTAAAATGTTTCAATAACTCATAAGTTTTTTTTTTTTTTTTTTTTTTTTTTTTTTTTTATGATAAACATTTACATAGACTTCAGAGTAGTAACCAACTGCAAGTCCCGAATCTGGATCACTGCAGTTTCTTGAAACGCTATCTTCACGGGAATCATAACACTTACGGGCTCGTGTATGACTGGGTAATCGCTTTTCTGCTTATCATTCGGAAAGATATATATGAAGACATGCAAAACTCGTAAGGAGTTTCCACGTAAAATCAAGTAGTTTTAGTTTGTATCACATCTACTTTTACGCACCATAAAAAGTTACCATGACATACAATGACTGTCCTAAAGCCTTTTAAGCCTAATAACTTCACTAGTTAAGCACACAGAATCAGTATATCTATCATTTTCCAAGGTTGGATCAATTTTCTGTTAAACATAGCTAACGAACTTCTTACGAAGTAGTAGACTTGAAAAATAATTTCATTTCCCTTTTAAAAAAATTTAACATTAATCGCCCCGACCAAAACAAAGTCTTCAGGTAAACGGCTATCCCGAAGATCCAATGGATCAGCTGGACCGACTACATACAAGTATGTGTCCTTCTAACAAAGTATGATCGACTAATTTTAAGCGAAAGAATGAAAACTCATCATAAACCATCCCGGTCACTTTCAGTCATCTGGTTAATGGCTATCCTCAAATTCTACAAGTAGAAAATGAGGACCAAAACATATCCGAAGACAAGTCCTTCAAACTAAGGCAACCGACATACTTTTAAGCGATAGTTTTTTTTTTTTTTAATATAACTTGAAAAGCATGGTTACTCGGGATTGATCATCCCATTCAACTCAATAAGGTTTTGAAATCTCGTTTTGTCAAACGCTTTAGTATATAAATCAGCGAAATTATCAAGCGTATCCACCTTTTCATGCACAATCAGTTTCTTCTCAGCACAATCCCGTATAAAATGATGACGTATGTCAATATGTTTAGTTTTACTATGCTTCACGGGATTGTTAGTTACTGAGATAGCAGCTGTGTTATCAATGCAAATAGGTGTAAGTAAGAAATTCAGACCATAGTCGCGCAACTGTTGTTGAATCCAAAGAACCTGGGAGCAGCAGTTGGATGCTGCCATGTATTCTGCTTCACAGGTTGAAATTGCGACTGAAGTCTGCTTCTTGCATTGCCACGACACCAATCTGCCACCAAAAAACTGACATCCTCCAGTTGTTGACTTCCGACTCTGATTGCACCCACCATAATCAGAATCTGTGTAAGCGACTAGCTCCAAGTCTCCTCCTCTCGGGTACCACAACCCCAGCTTCGGTTTGCCCTTGAGATACCTCAGTATCCTCTTCACACCCTTCAGATGAGATTCTTTTGGGTTTGCCTGAAAACGAGCACAAAGACAAACAGCAAACATTATATCAGGCCTAGAAGCAGTTAAGTACATTAAAGAACCTATAATAGCCCGATACTGAGTTGGGTCCACATCTGCATCACCGTCGGACTCAGCACCCAATTTGTGATTGACGCAGATAGGAGTGTCGAATGGAGTGCTGTCCTCCATCTTGAAGCGTTTGAGCACATCATGGACATACTTGGTCTGATGAATGAACATCCCATCCTTCTTCTGATCAACCTGCAATCCTAAAAAGAAAGTTAGTTCACCCATAGCACTCATTTCAAACCTTTTCTACATGACGTCCTCAAACTCCTGACACATGGAGACTTTAGATGCAGCAAAGATAATGTCATCCACGTAGACTTGCACAAGCAGGAAGTCGCTTCCTTCTCTCTTAACGAACAACGTGCTATCAATCTTCCCTCTTTCAAACCCATTTTCAAGCAAGTAATCTGATAAAGTTGAATACCAGGCACGAGGTGCCTGATGTAGTCCATACAATGCCTTGCTTAACTTGTACACGTGATCAGGAAAGTCTGGGTCAGGAAAACCCGGAGGTTGCTCAACATACACTACCTCATCAACTTTCCCATTCAGAAACGCACTCTTCACATCCAACTGAAATACCTTCATCTTCTTATAAGCAGCGAACGCCAAAAACAATCTAATGGCTTCCAACCTTGCGACAGGAGCGAACACTTCATTATAATCAATACCCTCTTATTGATTAAATCCTTTCACAACTAGCCTCGCCTTGTTTCTTATGATAATCCCTTTCTCATCTCTCTTGCACTTAAACACCCATTTTGTGCCTATCACATGCACATTCTTCGGTTTTTCAACCAAATCCCATACTTCCATTTTCTTGAACTGAGCCAACTCTTCTTGCATGGCTTCGACCCACGAGCTGTCCTTTAAAGCCATTTGATAATTCTTCGGCTCAATCTGGCTAATAAAGCAGGTGTACAAGCATTCGTTGATTATCCCTGTCTCCTTGATGCTTGTGCAAACACAGGTGTGCTCATTCAAGCTACGTCTTGTTCGTACACCGGAGGACACATCACCAATCACATTCTCCAAAGGGTGATCTTTATGAATTCTCGTGGTCGGAACAGAACCGACATGTAAGTTGTCTTCCAAGTTAGAAGAGAGCTCGTCAATGGTTGTTTCATGCTGAGAGTGAAATGGATTGAAAAATTCTTCTTCAGTCGAGGTAGCAGGGGTATCGACAACATTTGATGAGGATGGTTGACATTTATCGATCAGCTGTCTTTGCAATAGGTTCTCTTCCTCATCAAGGATCATCTTCGTAGCAACTCTCTCTTCTTCTTCAGCAATATCCAAATACGGTATGTTAAAAGACTTAAAAAGTTTAACATAGTCGAAAAACTCAGCAGGTCCGTTGCTTGGTTTTGGCGGTTGGTAACTTGTGATATCGGTGTTACACACCACCTCAACCTTGCTGGTCGATGTATTGAAGACACGTCTGTTGGGAGTCCCAACAACATAACCGACTAAGATTCCGTCATCGGCTACTTCACCAAATTTAGAATTTGTCTTCAAAATCGAACAAGGGGACCCGAATGGTTCAAGACCACTCAAGTTGGGCTTTCTCCCATGCATAAGCTCATAACAAGTTTTACCAAGTCTTTTAACAGTTAAGACTCTATTCAGAACATAACAGGCTGTAGCAACAGCTTCAGCCCAAAACACCACAGGAAGCTTCGAATCAGCCAGCATTGTTCTGGCTCCTTCAATTAATGTTCTATTCTTCCTTTCAGCCACTCCATTCTGTTGCGGTGTATACGGAGCGCTGTATTGGTGTTCAATCCCTCTCTGAAGGCAGAAGATCTCCATCTCAAAATTCTTGAACTCCGTTCCATTGTCACTCCTGATGAACTTAACCCTTTTATCCATAACGTTCTCAACTTTGGTAATCAAATTCTTCACCATCTGAGCCGTTTCGTCTTTTGATTTCAGGAAATACACCCACGAATATCGTGAGTAGTCATCAGTGATCACCAAGCAATAAGAAGTTCCTCCTAGACTTTTTGCATTCACGGGACCGAAGAGATCCATGTGAAGCAACTCCAGAGTACTGGCAATTGAATTGACTTTCTTGGTGAGATGGGATTTCTTGTGCTGCTTTCCCTTCTTGCACGCTATACATTTATCTTCAAAATTGAAATTCTTCAAGGGAACGCCCAGCACAAGTCCATTCCTGACAATGTGGTTCATCTTCCGAAGATGAATGTGGCCCATTCTCCTATGCCACAATTCGGACTCTGATTCACTCGCTTTTGTCATAAGGCATGATTCTGCCGTGGCCATTTCAGTTGATCTCATATCCATTATATATGTATTTCTTTCACGTGGAGCCTTCATCACAATCCACTCCTCTGGTATCTGAAAACCAGGTTTCAACACAATCGCCTCATTTTTCGTAAAGTGAACAGTGTACTCCTTATCACAGATCTGCGACACACTCAGCAGATTGTGCTTCAATTCTTCTACAAAGTTAACCTTCTCCAAAGTCATCTTTCCGTTTGACACCGTTCCCATTCCAGTAATCTTGCCACCACTTTCACCGGCAAAGCTAACTCTCCCTCCTTGAACAGGTTTCAAATCGTGTAACAAGTATTTGTTACCCGTCATGTGCCGGGAACAGCCGCTATCTACAACCCAAAGATTGTTGGCAGCCCTGTTCAACTGTTCCTGCACAATAAAGCAAAAGATTAGAATTTAGGGATCCAAGACCAATTGGTCTTGGATCTATACATCCCAAACTTTGGCTTTCCAAAGTTAGTATCTCGATAATTCCTGTAAGTTCCATTAGGATATCTCATTGAAGATTGATTGTGAGGCCTACCAAACCTCTGTGAATTGAAAGAATTATAGCTTGTGGTTTGGTTATTAGCAGTGTAAAACTGAGATTTGTTTCTATGAAAACCTGAATTAATCACATTTTTGAATTTTAAATGGTTTTCATTTTTAGGAGCATGCTAATTACTATAAGGTCTATTCTTAGCTTTAGTAGGCCTTACACCTCTGAATCGCTGCTTCAGAGGGCAATTTGCAACAAGATGTCCTAATTGATTACATCTAAAACAACACCTATGCTCAACTTTTTTATCAACCGGTGTTTTAGATGTCGAGGCTATATTACCGGCCGTTCGTCTCACATATGGTGGGACGTACGGGTTTAGTGGAGTACTCTTTTTATTCATTTTATCTTTTTCTCCACTCTTGGGTAACACAACCTCCTCTTTTACCTTACCAGACTCGGATGACTTATCCGAATCTGACGAGACAGGACTCTGATCAGAAATTTCAACACTTGAAACAGGCGAACTTGTCTCGCCTCTACTAACATTTGGTTCTTTAACAGTTACTTTAATTGGCACTGTCTGAGCAACCTCAAAATCAACAGATTTCTGAACACTAGGGTTAAAAGTGTAATTGTGATTGTACGGTGGTGGAACTTCATGATAACCGATTCCTCCTCTCTTAGCAAAGGAACCTTGATCACTAACAAGGTGATCAAGAATAGCAGAAGAATTTCTGAACTGCTCCAGTTTTCGATTCAGTTCCACCACTTTCACCTGGTGGTCAGCAATCTGTTTTTCTCTCTCAGCAATTAGTTTGGTCTTTTCTTCCAAAACTTCATAACTTAAATCAATCACTTCAATTTTTTCAGCAAGTTTTGTTTTTAGACTTTTAACATCTTTTTCACAAGCTTTTATTTTAATTTTATAATTATTTTCTCTTGATTTAATAAAGTGATGATCTTCTTTTAAGGTTTTAAATTCAGCATCCAACCTAACGTACTGATCGGTTATGGTTGCTAGTTGCTCAGACAAGTTCTCACATTTTGAACAAGTTGGTTTAGAACATACCTCGGAGAGCTGGTCATTAACGTCTGCCATTAGAGCTTTTTCCTCTCCGGTAACCTTCTCACTTTCTTCAGTTTCTACCTTTGCCAAATTTGCCTGCTCAAAAGTTTCTTTAGAAAGCAGGTTCCAGTTGTATTCACCATCTTCTCTGGACATCATGGCACTATAATCTTTTCTACCCTCACTTTGCTGTGGAGACCTACCCTGACTTCGTTCCACACGCTCATTCCTGCATTCTTTTGCAAAGTGACCGTTTTGTTGACAATTGTAGCATCTCACCTTTGTCTTGTCAAACCCCGGCTTTCCACCGACAAACTTCCTTCCCGTCTTTCTCATAAACCTCTTTACTCTTCTCACGATCATGGCCATTTGCCATTGTAAATCCATTTCTTCCATATCGTCAGCATCAATCTGATCGTATTCTTCATCCAACATAGCTGGATCAACAATCTTCCCTTGAATGTAGTTCTCATAGGAAGCAATGAAAGAAGCATAGAGACCAAACTGCTCTTCAGCAGACTTGACACTCATAGGCATCTTGGAGTAGTTGTTGCTGGGAGAACTTGGAGAGCAACTACTCTTGCTTACCTGGGGTTGAGAACCACTCGATCCAGCTGCTACATAGCAAGCATCCCCATTTGTGTTAACTGACACATGCCCCTCATGTGATGAGTTGGGGCCCGACTCTCCCTTTGTGTAGTAGGCAGCAGATTCAGTCTTCGATCCTGAGCTAGTGTTGACTTTAGCTCCATACATACCTGGATCTTGGACCTGATCCATAGGTGTCTCTTTTCTGACCATGTTAAGCTCAAAGGTTCTGAGCTTGTTGACTGCCGTTTCAAGATCATATGTGGGAAAGTCCTTGTCTTCCCTCATCAGCACAGTGTACATCTCCCATTTTGGTGGGAGAGCATCCAGAAGCTTCTCAACTATTTCTTCTTCTCGGTAGGAAATGGAATAGTTGCTCAATTCAGTCATCAGATGGTAATATCGAGTGATAATATCATCTAAGGATTCATTCTTCAAATACTTGAAGACTGAGAACTGGGTTTTGAGCAATTTTATCTTTGAAGCACGGATTCCTACATTCCCTTCAAATCTGTTCTCAAGAGCTTCCTAAAGCTCCCTTGCTGATGTATACTTTCTGAACGTATGAAGGATCTCTTGAGGAAGAGCCATAGTAATAGCAGCATGAGCCTTGCTCTCGGCCTCATACATCTTTTTCTCTTCTTCTTCCATTTTACTATACTTTTTAATTTGATCACGACCTTCATACTCCATAACTGGTGGAATATAACCATCCTGGATGCATACCCACATCTTCGCATCCTGGTATTTGACGTATTGTATGAACCGATCCTTCCATGCAACGAAATCGGTTCCCTTCAGCAATCTTGGGGCCTTGGTAGCTGACCCTGCTTCAACTTCCATCTTCACTAACTCAGAGATGTTGATCGACGACATCTTTCCCGAAAAGTAAGAAACCTGTAAAATAAGAATTTTTTTTTTTATATTAAAGTACTGTAGGCGAAGTTACTGATAACTTCACTTGAAGTAGGCGAAGTTGTAGAGAACTTCGCTGAAGAACTTCGCTGATAACACTGCAGACTAACTTCGCGGATTCTTAACTTCGCTTGAGGTAAGCGAACTTAAGAGGTAGGCGAAGTTGTAGAGAACTTCGCTTGAACTAGGCGAACTTGAGAAGGTAGGCGAAGTTGTGGATAACTTCGCTTAACCTTATATCTTCGCCGAAACCCTACGAACAGTGACGGCAACTTCGCCTGATGAACACGAAGTTTCTGCAGATCTGTAAATCGGATTTTAACGAGGTTTTTGACGGTGTAAAGGCTTGAACACGATGGTAGGAGGTAAGAATGATCAATAACACAGAAAACACGTCCCGCGAATCGTCGAAACGGGACGATTTCTACACCCGCGTGAATATCCCGAACCTCACAATCGAGCAAATGCTCTGATACCAATTGTAGGTTCCCTGGACGGATTACACGAGATATCCCGGTCTACTCAGGTGCGGAATCCCTGCGTAGATCGTTACGAGCGTAGAAAGCAAACCAAACAAACACACACGAATAAACCGAAACACGTTATATATTTATAACCGAACTCACGTGATATGAATCACTGATACAGACTCTCGATTAACTCAAACGACTAACTTAACGACTTAACGATTATCTATCTCTAAACAGCCCGTAACCTAGGACTTTATATACACGACAACTTCGCCTGATATGTTCAGGCGAAGTTGTCCATAACTTCGCTTGTTCAACAAGTTCGCCTAGGCGAACTTGTTAACAACTTCGCTTAAACAAAAACATAAATAACATTACAGACTCGATTACAGACACTAGACTATGAACTACTGACATTTATGCACCAACAATAAAAGTCATACATAAATTTAAAATTCAAGTTAAAATCATTTTTTGCCTCTATTGAAAAGTCTGGGTCAACTTCATGCATATCCAAGGCTGAAAAAATTTCGTCTATCACACATTCAACCCCCGTAACATTTAACATTGGGTTTAAAGCGGCGGCGCAAGTAAAAACCGGTGGCAATTCAAGAAAGTATTTTTTTAATTTAAACTTCATTGGTAATATGATGTTTGAAAACATTGGACTTTTATTTTCAAATTCTTTAAGATTGTTAATGATTAAAAATAACTCCGAAAGAACCAAGGGACTTGTCGGATAATACGTTCCCGATAGTTTCGTAGTTGATGTTTTAAAAACTTCAAGAAAAGTCGACAAGTCATTGATAATTTCCCATTTCTCATTTGAAAAGGGGATTGCCAAATCATTCTCGGCAAGACTAGAATGAAACATTTGTAAAGTTTCTCTTTGTTTCAAAGCACTTTGAAACATTATGCAAGTGGAATTCTATCGATGAGGTACATCCCAATTAGCTCCCAAAGCTTTTCTTCCCGTATCTTTACAAAATTTTCTATATTCCATTTGTCTTTTTTTTACTTTTCTTAAAAACTTCATGTATCATTAGTCTAAAATCGTTTATAACCGATGTAACCTCATCCGAAGCAAGTCCGTCTTGCACGATTAAATTAATGATATGTGCAACACACCTTGAGTGAAAAAATACACCATTGCAAATCGGCGTATATTTTAATTTTAATTTATCAACCGCCGATGTATTATTCGACGCGTTATCAAATGCCATTGAAAATATTTTATTTTCTAGTTTATAAGTTTTTATAACATAATCTAAAATTTCAAACAAATTATCTCCCGTATGTGGATACTCAAAGAGTTCGAAAGCAATGGTGCGTTTCATCATTTCCCACGATGACGGGTCTACCCAATGAGCGGTGACACAAAGATAAGATTCGGGTAGACCATGTGGAGCCGACCAAACATCACTAGTTAAGTTTATTCCCGTATTTATATTTTCAAAATATGCAATTAGTACCTCTTTGGCCTTCTTCCACAATTTTAAACAATAACGTTTAAGAGTATGACGACTTACGTGAGTGTATTGTGGTTGAAGCGTATCTCGAAACATGGCGGTTAAGCGAGGGTTGTCGAAGTGGCTAAACGACAAAGCTTCTTGAATCACAAACTTCGCCATACGATCTTGAACTCGATCAATTTGGTATGTAAATATTCCGCCTTCACTATCCATTTGCGTTTGTTGCGAATCGACGTTCTTTTTCAACGCCTTGCAATACGGTTTTTCGATGTGTTTCTTCAAATTTGAATTCGAAAGTGGGTTTAAATAAATCCCACAAAACTTGCACCGAGCCTTCAATGAATGGTCACTCAATTCAACCAAATCCCAATTGCACCAAATCTCTTGATTACGATTATGAGGTACAATACGAACGAAACTTGGTTCGGCGTTGGAACCTTGACCAACCGATGATTGTGAGGCAGCCATAACAACAAATATGAATATAGAAGAAGAGAAAACAAGAGATTAGAGAACTCAAAACGTTGTAATAGCGTTTTTTTGTATTTTTTTGCGTTCGGGTTTGCGTTTTGAGTGTTGTGATGAACCCATGACACCAAATACCTATTTATACTAGTAGTGGGGTGCTTGGGGGAGCCAAAAAACGGCTATTTTTGACCCCAACGGTCAAAAAACGGCCAAAAAACGATTTCCAACGGCTATATTCGATCCAACGGCTAGAAACGGTTAGGAACCGGTTCCGGATGGTTCGGTTCCAGAACCGGTTCCGGTTCGGTTCCGGTTCCTACCCGCCCCCACTCAGAAATGCAAGAACCGGTCACGGATTATCGGGTTGAATCAGATAGGGTCCGGTTCCTACAAAAAACGGGTAGGAACCGGTTCGGGTCCGGTTCGGGTCCACCGGTTCGGTTCCAGGAACCGGTTTCGTTGAACATCTCTAGGTTCTGGTATTAAAAATCGGTTCCGGATTCGGGTTTTTTTTAGTCTCTACCTTAAACGAAAATATATGGGTTGGCCCATGGACAAAACGATGTACGTAAGCCCACAGAATCCCAAACCCAAATAAAAACCCCCATTCACAAAACCCGAATTATTCTCTCAACGCATCAGCGGACTCAGCGTTAGATTCCGGTAATTTATAGCTTAATCTTGCTAATAATTTGTTAGTAGTAGTATCACTGTTAAATGTATAAACTTATTTAAGTTTAATATTATAGCCCTTCAATTCAATCAGTTAATTACTCAATTGAAATGTTATTATGATATTTTTTTGAGGCGTTGATGACGTCATCTATTATCCGCTCGTTTAAATTACACAGAGCTCGAGTTATTATTTGTTGATTTAGTTATATATATATATATGTATATGTATGCATGTATTTTTAATTTAATATAGAACATGATATATATTATTTAGTTATATTTTTCATACATTTGTTAGTTTATGTATATAACAGTAGTGATTGAATAACTATATATTTTGTGTTAAAACTATATAAATAATTGATTGAATTACAGAGAGCTCGACCTCGGCTCGTTTTACTCACAGAGAGCTCGATCTCGAGTTCGATTCATATATTATTTGTTGATTAAGTTATATATATATGTGTGTGTGTGTGTGTGTGTGTGTGTTTAGTAATAGTTTAATAATATAGAACATGATATATATTATTTAGTTACATTTTTCATACTTTTGTTAGTTTATGTATATAACAATAGTGATTGAATAACTATATATTAGATAATTTGAATTAAAACTATATGAATAATTGATTGAATTACAGAGAGCTCGACCTCGGCTCGTTTCGAGCTTTATCTCTATATTTCGAGTCCGCTCCTATATTATTTGTTGATTAAATTATATCTATTCAAAATTATGCAAATATATTTTTAATAATAATTTAATATAAAACATAATATATATTATTTAGTTACATTTTTCATACTTTTATTAGTTTATATATAACAATAGTGATTGAATAAATATATATTATATATAATTAATATAAGTATAATCTATATAAATAATAGGCTCGTTTAGGCTTGAGCTTGATAATTAAAGCTCAGGCTTGGGTTTGTTTGTTAAACAAGCTTATAGTCAGGCTCGAGCTCGTTTAAGCTTGATTCGATTCGAGCTTTTTGCGAGTTGATCTCGAGTAGCTTGCGAGCGGCTTGGCTTGTTTACACTGCGAGTGTTATTGTGCATATAATTTTGTTACTGGCACATTGATGTTATTTGATTATGGAATTTTACGATCAAACTAAATCGGATTGTACAGATTTTGGAGTAATTTTGGTGTGAAAAGATGGTGGAAGCTCTAGATTTGTTTTTGAAGATCGGGTTGGATAAACGCACGGCGGAAAACACTATTGCCAATAATAAAGTCACTTCCAATCTTATTGCAGTGATTAAGGAGGTATATTTCATGCTAGTACTAATATGACTGCATGCAGTTGATTCTGAACTCTAGTTCATCATTGCGTATGTGTGAGTAGGGCGATAAACGAGCCGAACTGGTCCGGATGAGACCTTGTTCATGTTCGTCCGTTAAGCCTTTGCTTACTGAATGGAGTTTTGTGTTCGTGTTTGTACTTTTTTCGTTACGCAATTGAGCTTGTTCGTGTTTGTCCGTGTCCGTTCATTAATTTTGTAAACTGATGCAAACGAACACTAAAGGACACTAACGAACACAAAACATAAACAAACACAAACGAACATATATTAATTTGAGAATAATAATGATTACTAAATGAACACAAAATCACCAAAAGTCCAGAAGTACACCACCTATTATTCAAAAAAGCGTAACATAGTAATCATAAGCATAATTCAAAATAAAAATAAAAATAACAATAGTAAAATTCTAATAAATGAACATATATATGTAAACGAAAGTAACTTACGAACCTAAACGAACAGATAACCGAACATTCACAAACACAATTGAACGGACATGGCCTGTATTCGTGTTTGTTTGTTAAGCTTACGGCTTGCCAAACGGAATACTTTGTTCATGTTCGTTCAATTATCAAACAGACGAACATAAACGAGCTTCCCGCTGAATGGTTCATGAATGGTTCGGTTTGTTTACAGCCCTGTGTGTGAAAATAATGTTTAGGAATCAGTGAATCTGGAATAGTTAAAAGTAGTGTCATTGGATTACATGTACCTTGGTATTGATATACAAATGGCACAACACCTAGAATAATCTGTTTTAATATATAAAAGTATCTTCTTTTCCTATATTTGATAAACTTAGCGTAGAATCAAGAACCCTAATTTCTATGAAACAGAACTTAAGTTTATAACCAGTATAACTATCATAGTGCAACATCATTTAATTTTTCATTTCTTGACAATCGATATGTAATATAACACAAACAAGTGAACAACTACGACCCTTGGAATACAAATATATTGTTATAGTTAACTAGTTTATTGAAAGCAGTTAAGGGGACATTGAATGAGTAAGCATAATTCTTTATAAGAGGACACACTCATCTTTATGTAATTAATAACACATATGCAGGCAAATGTCACTGATGGATGTGAACGGTTTATTGGCAATCTTCTTTACACGGTTGCTACAAAGTTCCCTTCTAATGCTCTTGTACATCGTCCCAAGTTGCTGGAATACATTGTTTCTTCTAAGGTTTCACTTCATTTGATTCTTTTAAGTAGTATGTGTTTAATGTTAAAATCTATTCGCATAATTAAAATACTTATACTCTTGTTTATTGCAGATAAAAACTCCAGCTCAGGTAGAAGCTGCATTTGCATTTCTTACTGTCACCAGCTCAGATGGTCTTGATATTAGTAAATTTGAAGAAGCTTGTGGCGTTGGTATATTTGAACTTTATTATTGACTTTATATATCTTTGTTGTTAATTGTTATTATAAATTTAGAATACAATCCTTTATCTGAACAGGGGTTGAGGTTTCCCCTGAAGACATAGAACGCACTGTTGATGAAATGTTTGAAGAAAAAAAGAGTGCTATTTTGGAGCAACGATACCGAACAAATGGTGAGTTCTAATTTCATAATGACTATGACGCTAATTATACGGTTCTATGTGGAAATGCGAATCTGACGTGTCACTTGATCATTGGCTTAAGTTGGTGATTTGTTTGCTCATGTACGAAAGAAGCAGCCGTGGGCCGACCCAAAGATTGTTAAGGTAAATCACTAACTTTTCTTTAGGCTTGTAAACGAACCTGAACGTTCAGTGAACCGTTCGGCGGGAAGTTTGTTTATTTTCGATTATTTAGTAAACTAACGAAGACAAACAAAGCTTTTTGTTCATTTAGTTTGACGGACGAACATGAACATGTCTCGCGTGTTCATTTGTGTTCATTAGTTTACGTTTGTTTTTGTTCGTTAATATATTCATTCAAAATTTTTAGGCGCATTACATTATAGTCTAGTTCGTATAACTTTTTAAGCTCAACATGCTGTTCACATTTACTTTTAATTGGCTATAGCTCAGTTACATTCGTTCATCAATGTTTAGTTATGCTAGTTCGTGAATTGTTTGTTTATACTGTTAACGAATGAACGTACACAACGTTCATTTTTTAACGAACGAACACGGACAAAAAAACCTTGTTCGTTTAATTGTTAGTGTTCGATCGTTTGTTCTGTTAACGTTAATCGAATGAGGGGGCATTGTGTTTTCAAAGTTTGTGCAAAAAAGCCTTTTGTTGACATATATTTGATTGCATAATGATTAATGAATATTTAAATTTCATGTGTCTTTTCAACAGAAACTGATAGATTCAAAACTATATGAACTACTTGGTGAAAAAACCGAAGCTGATAACGAGAAGCCTGTGAAAAAGAAGAAAGAAAAAGTTGTTAAAGAGAAAGTTGAAGAAGAAAAAACTACCATTGAAGAAGAAATC
The DNA here is from genome assembly GCF_021521415.1 of Bidens hawaiensis. Taxonomy (NCBI): domain Eukaryota; kingdom Viridiplantae; phylum Streptophyta; class Magnoliopsida; order Asterales; family Asteraceae; genus Bidens; species Bidens hawaiensis. Next base: position 153,821 of record NW_027492650.1, read on the forward strand.
AACCCTTATTTAATATTCCCTGCACCAGAGGAGAATTATAAGGTTGTATTAACATTATTTACTCTCGCCTTTTTAAATATTTGTATTATGTTTTGACTTTTTTATTGTTGCTTTACAGGTTCATACAGAAGTATATTTCAGTGATAGACCTGTGCTTAGAGCTTGTAATACAAAAGAAATATTGGAAAAGCATCTGAAGGAAACAGGTGGACAAGTTTTGACCCGTTTTCCACCAGAACCGAATGGATATCTGCATATAGGTCATGCAAAGGTAAATTTCTATTATTTCATAATTTAATTATGTACATGTTATTATTATGTTGTCATTTATTAAATGGATACTGTTTTTCATATTAATAGGCTATGTTTGTTGACTTTGGTCTTGCAAAAGAAAGAGGCGGTGGCTGTTATTTGAGGTAAGACTGTTTTTCAATTTTTATGAAATAGGGTGAGGATCCTAAGAGAACTTTTTGAAATTGAGAACTTTGATAACCATTTTGGGCCACAAAAAAACCCATTAAAAATTTTATAAAACAAAAAAACGCAAAATTTAACAAAGTACAAAAAATAAATTTTTTTATTTTTCATCCCGGTTTCATTAAAAAAAAAACCTAATTATACACATATGTATATTTTTATTTAATCTCGAGTTACATATTGTACACATATGTACATTATTATGTATCTTAATTGTACATATATAAAGAATAACTTGTATAAAATTAAAAAATACGTATTATACATATATGTATAATTTTGCTAAAACCGATTTTTTGTTTTTATTATTTTTTAATTTTTTTATGAAACCGGGCTGAAATTTTTTTTTTGTTTTTGTACTTTTTTTATTTTCACGTTTTTTTGGTTATATATATATTTTTTATTTTTGTAAAAACAATTTTTTTTGTGGTCTAAAATGGTTCTCAAAGTTCTCAGTTTCAAAATGGTTCTCACATGATCCTAATCCTATATATTTGTTTTTAAAATTTAGTTTAGCTTATACAGTTGAGATCTAATAACTTGTAGGTATGATGATACTAACCCTGAAGCAGAGAAAAAAGAATATACTGATCATATTGAAGAAATCGTGAGTTGGATGGGATGGAAACCTTTTAAGGTATAAAAAATTATTAATTGACAAAATCAAGAAAAACATTTAATCTAATTAAGTTATAAATCTGCAGATCACATACACCAGTGACTATTTTCAAGAACTATATGATTTAGCAGTCGAGCTTATACGCAGGGGTCATGCTTATGTTGATCACCAGGTTTTCTAGTTACCATATTTTGTCTTCGTGTGCAACAAACTCATGATCTGATAATTTATTTGTTTATTTATATTTTTTTGTTGGTGTAGACTGGTGATGAAATAAAAGAATATAGAGAGAAAAAGATGAACAGTCCATGGAGAGATCGGCCAATTTCGGAATCACTTAAATTGTTCAATGATATGAAAAATGGCTTGATTGAAGAAGGAAAAGCTACACTTAGAATGAAACAAGATATGCAAAGCGATAATTTCAATATGTACGACCTCATTGCATATCGAATCAAGGTACAATAGTATTATTTGAAAAACACAAAGTTTAAGGTGGATTGAATGATTACTTTTTTTTCTTACTAAATGACAATAATGCCCTTGGAAATTGGGTTCATCAATATTGTTTATTAATGTTAGTTGTGTGTGTTTAAGGGTAAATTTGGAAATTGGCTAATAAATTTTAAAAGTGGACATTTGTAATGGGACAAACAAAAAAGAAAATATGGACACTTTTAATGGGACGGAGGGAGTATTATCATTCCGACAAAATATATATTATTTTAGTTTGACTTGAAAATATTAATAATATTTTGACTGACCTATATTTGTTCAGTTCACTCCTCATCCACATGCTGGAGACAAGTGGTGTATCTACCCGAGTTACGATTATGCACATTGCATTGTTGATTCTCTTGAAAACATCACACATTCGGTTAGTTAACTGGGACCCACTTTTCACTTGTTTTTTATTCACTATTATATTTTAATGTGTTTTTGACTTTTTTGTAGCTTTGCACACTTGAATTTGAAACAAGACGCGCTTCATATTACTGGTTACTGGATGCACTAAGTCTTTACCAGCCTTACGTGTGGGAATACTCTCGCTTAAATATCACCAATACCGTGATGTCAAAGCGTAAGGTAAGTTTATATTTTATAAATTTTAAAACTGTTGTATAAACAGTCAAATTTCATTAAAAAATATATAAATAATTACTTTGTAGTTGAATCGGCTTGTGACCGAGAATTATGTGGACGGATGGGATGATCCGCGTTTGATGACATTAGCAGGATTGAGGCGTAGGGGTGTTACATCAACCGCAATAAATGCTTTCGTTAGAGGAATCGGAATTACTAGAAGGTAATTTTAAATTCAATTTTTAATTCATGACTTTTAATTTATTTGTAGTTATTAATTGTGTTTTACTTTGGTCCGCAGTGATGGTAGTATGATCCGTTTGGAACGCCTCGAATATCATGTGCGTGAAGAACTCAATAAAACCGCTTCTCGTGCAATGGTTGTGCTACATCCGTTAAAGGTATGCATATTTTAATATAATAAATTTAATAATTTATGCAGTTAGTTCTAATCTTTAGGTTTTATTGTGGTTGTTGTAGGTTGTTATAACTAATCTTGAACCGAATTCAGTAATAGACCTTGATGCTAAGAAATGGCCCGATGCTCCAAACGATGATGCATCTTCTTATTACAAGGTAAATTTTCTTCCCATTATTTGTATTCTGATGTAAAACTATAATTATAATTTTAATAAATTCTTATCTTTCATTTTCAGGTTCCGTTTTCGAATGTTGTTTATATAGAGCAATCCGACTTTAGGATGAAAGATTCAAAAGACTACTATGGACTTGCTCCTGGAAAGACGGTCCTGCTCAGGTGCAATATCAATTCCTATATAATTAACTTTTTTAATTATTAATTTATTATATATATATATATATAGAGAGAGAGAGAAAAGATAGAATACAATAATACCTTAACGTACAATAGGTACGCGAATACCCTATATTCACGAAATCGATCCATGAAATCACATCCCAACATCGCGGAATCGTCAATACATATCCAATAAATCATTGGTTCACCGAAAAAACAGTTTCGGATCGTTAATCGATCAATTGTTTACTTTTTTTCACGAAAACCGTTTTTGAGCGTTTTAGGTTTTTGGCCGAGCGTTTTAGAATTTTTTTGCCTTTGAGCGTCTCGCGTACCTATTGTACGTTAAGCAATTATTGTACAGTAACCTCACCCTATATATATATATATATTATTAATGATAATAATTTCAATGCAGATACGCGTTTCCTATCAAGTGTACTGAAGTGGTGCTTTTTGATGACCAAAAGACGGTTGTCGAGATCCACGCCGAGTATGATCCTTTCAAGAAAACAAAACCAAAGGCATATTTTTTGACCATTATTAACATTTAGTTGGTTTATATATATTATTATTAAATAAATATAAAAATAATAATACTCTGGGTGTGCAGGGGGTTCTTCATTGGGTTGCCGAGCCGTCACCGGGGGTTGACCCGTTGAAGGTGGAAGTCAGGCTGTTTGATAAACTGTTTCTTTCAGAGGTTAGCGATTTATATTATTGATCGGGCATATCATTTTAAAACAACAGCATTAGTTAAAGTAATAAAGTAATGATTATGTTTATACTTGAATTAGAATCCTGGAGAACTTGATAACTGGCTTGATGATTTAAATCCCGGGTCGAAAGAGATAATACCGTGTGCGTATGCTGTACCGCCACTCAAGTTTGCTGAAGTAGACGATAAGTTCCAGTTTGAAAGGCTTGGTAAGTTTTAGAGCCTTCTTGTTGTTGCATAAATCACTAATTATTATTTCAGAATTTTGTTTTTGAAATATGGGTTTGTTTATGGCAGGATATTTTGTGGCTGATAAGGATTCGACACCCGAAAAGCTCATCTTCAACAGGACGGTTATGTTACGAGACAACTATGGGAAAACGGGGAAGTAGATGAATCGTATGACTTTGTTTGTCTTCTTACGTTATTCGTACTTTTTTTTGTCTGGAAATGAAAGTAAAAATTATAAAATTGGTTGTTTTTTTAAATTATTTGATAGGGAATTAATGTCTTGTGTGTTAATGGTTAAAAGAGTAAGTTTGTTATTTAAAAGGGTAAATTTTTTGTTGCCAATATTTTAAAAGGCTCTAAAATATTTTTTTTAAACTTTTATTTTCTCTTGAAATGAAATGAATTACCTAATTATGGTTCGGCAAAATTTGGACGGTTTCTGATTGCGGTTCAACTATCGATGAACTCAAATCGTCGTTCGTTCAATAGGTAATTGATTATAATTAATTAGTGCCAGCGTTTATTTGTATGTAAATAACTACCCTTTACTTTTAACTGTTCATTCATGGAATGCACTTAACCATGCCAGTTTTACATTACTATTTCATCAATCTTCCTTCTTAGACCATGCGGAGCGGGCCATGTGAAAACACGGAATATAAAGGAAGCTCCATCCCTCTGGTTCTTCACGATGAATTTTCCATGGAATTATTGATGTACATGTTGGTTTATCTCGGTTTCTTATTGAGTGATCTTTGGTCACATTGACAGAACCAAAACTTTTCAATCAAGGGGTCACAATATAATTTCTTTTTACTTCCGAATGATTATTTGTTTGGCTTCATTTGTGCCTTTGGCTAGTATTTCTTTGTTTGGTTTCCATTTGTGTCTTTTATGCTCTCTTTGTTTCCTTTTGGGCTCTATTTGTGTCTTTTAGCTTCCATTTTGTATTCCATTTGTGCGTTTTGGCTTCCATTTGTGCCTTTCAGCTTCCATTTCTTTGTTTGGTTTCAATTTGTGCGCTTTGTCTTCTATTGTACCTTTTAGGCTCTTTTTGTGCTTTTTAGCTTCCATTTGTGCGTTTTGTCTTCCATTTGTGCCTTTAAGCTTCCATTTTGTAATTTGGTTTCCATTTGTGCCTTTTAGCTTCCACTTGTGCCTTTTAGGCTCTATGTGTTTATAAATTAAATATGGTGAGTTTGAAGGTGGTGGTGGAATCGTAGAAGAGAGTGGGAGAAAGAGTGTTTTTATGTATTTTTAGATTTTTAATTAATTATTAATATTTATGGGTAAAATGATCAATTTGCCCTCAAGTGCAAGTCACATGTCCTGACTTAACGAAAAAAATTAACTGGGTTATGGTTAAAGGACAAACGTTGTTGGATTTGTAAACGTAAAGGATAAAACATATCACTTTTGAATATAAGGGACAATGAATGAAATTTGGTACAAACATAAAACACTATTTCTGTAATTATGTCTTTTTTTAACCATTGATTCTTAATTATAAATAATATCTTTATACCAAAAATATGATATTAATTTTTAGTATATCCCTGCTTTATAAGATTTATATTTAATATTTCGTGAGATTAATTTTTTAATTCAATGAGATATTATAACTCGTTTAAGGGCTATCTGAGTTTGATGAGACTCATACCCGCGAATTCGGGTCAAATGCATGAAAAGCCTCCACTTACAAATAAAGCAATACGATGGCTAGAGAGATTTTAGAGACTTTTCGTTTATATATATATTTAAGATTAAGATTATATAAAATAAAACTTAATATATTCATGCAAAAATATGCTTATTTAAGATTCGGTAACTTAATGCCTTGGTCAAGCCTCGTATATTTAAGTTGCTCACAACTTCACAAGGAATCAACCAAAAGACATAACCAAAGTACTGAAATAACATCTTTATTTGAAAAGTTCCATAAAAGTTGTATCAGATTCTTTTGACACATGTTTGGTGCTAAGAAAATTCAAAAAAAAAAAAAAAGGTCAAATGCATCAAAGTAAACTAATTAAAAGTTGGAAAAAATAATTTCATAGTACAAGTTATAAAGTCATACTACATGAATTATATAGACTTATAAAATATTATAAAACATATCTACCAAAACAAAGTTAAATAACCCTATTACACCTTTTATATCTCAAAATCCTCATAAAAATAATGATACATCACAAATTAAGTTGTGAAAACAAAGAAGGAACAAGGTCAACTACAGACCAAGCAAGACCAGCATATTGTAACAACCGAATGCCCGTATCAACATCGAACGATTCCTGCCTGCTAAAAAACATTTTTTGCAGATACCCACCTGACTGTTTGACTTCATTTGACTTTTTGACCGCCAAAGGACCAGTCAAAGCTGGGACATAGCCCGACGATCTGACTGGGATGCCCAGTGCACTAGCTGTAATTGGTAGAATCCATTTTGCTAAAGCTTTGCTGCAGAATTTAACAAGCAGGATGGTGGGGATGCCGACTAGGCTTCTGCCAGCAAAGGCGGTGATCCCGAGGTCCGGTGTGAATACACGTGGCACGTTTTCGTGGTGGAATTGGTGGTAAGTTTGTTGGACACCTGTCACCTGGAGTATACCAAAATTAGGGTTGTTTAGATGTGCAATTTAGATGATGATTATAGGTACGCCTGTAAACTAACCGAACGTTTAGTAGCGTTCTGTTCGTGAACTTAAAAGAAAGAACATAAACACATCTCTCGTTTGTCCATGAACATTCTATGTTCATTGATATATTCATTTAAATTTTTTAGGCCCATTACAAGTTTACAACTTAAGGGCCAGAATAACGTACAATAATCCTTAACGTACGCGAATCACGCTCAAAGGCAAAATCAAAACGCTAGGCAAAAATACTAAAATGCTCAGCCAAAAATATTGAAACGCTCAGCCAAAAATATTAAAACGCTCAAAACGGTTTTCGTGAAGAAAAGTAAAAAATTGATCGATTAACGATCCAAAGCTGTTTATTTCGGTGAACCAATGATTAATTGGATATGTATTGACGATTTCAGATCTTGTGATGTGATTTCATGGATCGATTTCATGAATATAAGTATTCTTGTACCTAATGTACGTTAAGCAATTATTGTATTCTATCTTTTCTCTACAACTTAGCCTAGTTTTAATAACATTTTGGCCAACACATTGTTGTTCACATTTACTTTTAATTGGTTTAATCTCGGTTATGTTTGATAATCTATAGTCAGTTATATTCTTTTGTTTACATTCGTGAACTGTCCTTTCATACTGTTAATAACCGAAGACGAACATGATCATGTTCTTAACGCACGAACACAAACAAGAAAACCTCGTTTGTTTAGTTGTTTGTGTTCGATCGTTTACATATTACTTTTATTTTTTAAGCATTTATTTTTAAAACTTCTAAATTTTGGTATAAAAAATAACCAATTAGTTAAAAAAAACACATTCAAAATTGAATTTTATTTAGATTAGGTATCTCAATAAGAAATAATTGCCATTTTCACGCAATGGATATACATAAAATAAATATGTATTCTTACAATTCCCAATGTGACGCCAGTAAAAGCCGTATGAAACTCGAAACTCGGAGTTGGATGTTCAGGTGTCGGGTAGGCGAAGAGTGACAAGAAGCTAAGTGCAATCCAAAAGGATGTAACTGCAATAAAAAATTAAAGCTTTACTAGTTTTTTTAATAAATTTAATTTGTTAAGCTAAAAATAAAGTAAATTTGGTCAAAACTCTCATCATTGCTCATCCCATCATTAAAACAACAGCTTCCTTGAGATGTTTCTTACCTACCTATTTATCCACTAATAACCATTGTAACATTATAATTACACTGATTATGGTGTACAAGATTCCTTTATTATGTTTGACTGTGTGTAACACGCATGTGCGTGTCATTAAATATCCAAAATATCTTTCAAGAATGAAAATAAGTCAAATGTTACGGGTCAGATGGGTCGTTTTAAAGAAAGCGTATCTTTCAAAAATGAAAATAAGTCAAATGTTACGGGTCAGATGGGTCGTTTTATAAATAAGCGTACCATTTTTTCCTAAAATTACAAAATTGTCGACGTATTCATGAACTTGAAGCCAAAACGCAAGAATCGTCAATCCAAGAATAAGACCACCCAATATGTCAATCAAACTATGCATACCAAGATACATTCTTCCTATTAAAAAAGAACAGAAAAAGATATTAATAGAGAATTGTTAATAAACATTACAAAAAAAAGGTTGAAACTTTGTCAACTTACCGAGGCCAATAAGGCATACAAACAAGCAAGTAAATGCAAATGCGGCTACTTGATATGATGCATCAATGTTTTCATGGCATGAAAAGATATAGTGCAAGAGGTACCTGTAATTACCGGAAAAAAAATATTTGAAAAAAAATGAGATACCAGTATTCATGAATTATAGGCATGTAAACGGACACAAACGGGGCATGTTCTTGTTCGTTCGTTTAACTTTAGCCGACAAACGATCAAACACGAACAGGGTTTTCTTGTTCATGTTCGTTTGTTACGAAAATGAACGTGTCCGTGTTTGTTTGTTACAAAAACGAACGTGTTCGTGTTCGTTTTTTACAAAAACGAAATGTGTTCAAGTTCGTTTATGTTCGTTCGTTAGTAGTTTATAACTAACGCTTCACGAACTTAAACAAACAAATCTAAAAGAACATAAATGGATGAACATAAACAAACACATCTTAGCCTTTCCCAATAAAAAGTAACATGAATATCATCTGTTACTACCGTCAGGCCGAAAAAAAATAAAAAAAAAATGGGTGATATTTTATTCTTTATAAGACTAGACAAAATGAGCCTGACAATTTAAATGAATACATAACGAACACTTAAGACTGTTAAACAAAGGTAAACGAACTAACATAACAGAGCGTCAATAAATGAACGGACATAAATAAGTGTTCACAAACATAACTGAACACTCAAAACATGTGTTCATATTCATTCGTGTATTAAATAAATGAACACTAAAAAAACTTCCTGCCAAACAGTTTACTGAAGTTTGGTTCGTTTACATGCCTAATATAAAACATCAAGATTTGAAAATTGTTGCATACCCAGATAAACAAATAGTATTAAGAGTGTGAGAAGACGGCAATCCATATTCCAATGCATTTTCTTTCTCGTCTTTAGTGGCTGTTAATATTCTAACGGGTGGTGATTTAGGTCTAGGAGCAGACACCACGTCCTACACAACACATGCAAATTTGACCATAAATAACATAGTTAGTAGCTAAAATAGAATTATACACTTATACCTTTAAACAATTCCCTAAATAATCACAAAACGCCATCAAAAGCGTCATTTGCCTCGCCAGTTTCCCGTGCCCACTCTACAACATAAAACTAACGCCATTCAATACATGCTAGAAACAAAAGGAATATTTAAGAACAAACATATATATATATATATATATGATGAAGATAAGGCTGAATTTTTAAGCTTTTTATATCAGGAAAATATGTTTCTTCTAGAAGATGAAATATTTAAGGTTACAAATAGAATGTGAGTTTACCCAAAATAGCAAGGGAAGAAAGCCCGTATAAAAAGGCACAGATACAACACAAGATAACACAGAGAAGAATGCATCCCAAAAACCATGCTGGTTTTTCTGCATAAATTGGAAAAAAATAAAAATTAGGTCAAAATCAATCATTCAAGAACAAAAACAAGCAAGTTGGTGTAAACGATCCAAGCCAAGCCAAACCCGAGCTCGGCTCGTTTCGACTTACGAGAACTCGAGGTCGAGCTCGGCTCATTTCAAGCTATTTCTCTAAAGCTCGAAGTTGGCTAATTTCAAGCTATTTATTTAAAGGTCGAACTAGGCTCATTTCAAGCTATTTCCCTAAAGCTCGAACTCGGTTGGTGAGTCGTATTCTCAAGTTAGTGCTCGGCTCGGTCTCAAGCTTCATCCGTTTTTAATTTATTAATAATTAACTTATATTTAAAAAATTAAGAATTTTTATAGTATTTTTTTTGAAAATCCTTAACAAGCCTAAGCTCAGCTCTAGGTCGGGCTCGATAACTAAATGAGTTTTATTTGACACTCGGGTTCAGCTTGGACTATATAAAGCTCAACTCGTTTGGAGCTTTTTATCGAGTGGCTCGCAAGCAGCTCGGCCTGTTCGCACCCCAAGGTGTAACTAGTAACACCCATGAAAAACCAAAAGCAAGAAATCAATAACCCATCTTAACAATATGCAAATTGACAAGATTAACAACATGAATTCGTCCAAATTGTTTCAATAACAACCCAATTTATGCAATTAAACACAGATCCATACAATGCTGCTGGAATCATAAACAAACCCACAAAATCCCCAATCCAAAATTGAACATAATCAAGCATTCAATTACGGAAACAATAATAATAATAATAATAATAATAATAATAATAATAACCTGGATGTTGAGGATAAAGGGAGTGCCGGAGATAACACGACGAGAGACCCAGGGTTGAAGAAAGGATCTAACTATGTGGGTGACATTAAACACCGAAGATCCAACGACCCACGTCAATACACCTACCAGAAACGTCACATGCCATGCGGGTATTATTATGCTGCTCTCCATTTGATTTGATTGTTTCTCCTCTGGTTATGTTTTCTTTCGCCCAAATGAAACGATCAAATCATGATGAAATTCGATAATATAATAAGAGCCTGGGAATGACCGTAGATTGACTATGACTTGTTTGGGGAAGAATTTGAAACCAGTCGGCAGCAAATCAGGAAGAGTACAAAAGTAAACCCTTTTTTATGTGGATTTTGGAGGCCAATGTTTTTGCAACTTGAGGGATTATTGTTTTTGCATTAATAAATAAATTGGGGATATTTTGTTTGTTAATTAATTAAACCTGGTTTAATTGACAATGTGACGATGATTTATATTGGACGCTACGAACTCCGAAAGGAGGCACGGCCCATGGATATGGAGAATTTTTTATATCTAATTCGGTGCAGAGATGCACAAATCGGGTTTTTTAAATACCCGGGTTCGGGTATAGAACCGGATATTGGAAAATCGGGTATTGGTAATAACCGGGTAGGGTTTGGGTCCGGCAACTGCCTCTAAAACCATACCCTATGCATCGGGTTCGGGTCGGGTATAGAACCGAGTATTCTAAAATCGGGTATTTGAATACCTTATTTTCGGGTATTGAAAAAACCCTAATTGTGGGGTTTTTCTGGTTTTTTTCCGGGTATTTATCATGTATAAATTGGATTTTTTAAAAGGTTGCACTATTTAGTGATCTTTTTCGGTTATTTTTAAGGTATTTTTCGGGTATATATCGGGTATTTGAAATACCCGGTTTCGGGTATTGGAAAAACCCGGTTCCGGGTATGAACCAGTTCGGGTATTCGGGTATTACTGGGTACAAATCGGGTCAAGTTTGGGTTTGGGTTTTAGTACCGAAATGCATACCCTATCCGTACCCTACGGGTAGGGTCGGGTACGGGTTCGGGTATTAAAAAAACCGGTTCCGGGTTCGGGTTTTTTGTGCACCTCTAATTCGGTATTTGTCAATTGAAAGGGTTAAATGTATTTTTTTTATTTCCAGACCGAGAGTAGGGGTTTAACGCCCAAGGTAAATGGGTATTATGGGCGGATTCGTGAGTGGGGTAACAAGCGTTATGGACAAAGGCGTGAATATGTGTAATACTTGGATGATTTATACATATATGATTGATGTTAAATAAAAATGTTATATGTTATTTATATACACACAGGTAATTTCGTTAATTGTGTTTGGGCCCTAGGTGAAACAAAATTTAGGACCCTCATCAAACATGTTCTTATAAACTGACCGACAACACTAAACATAAAATTGTATAGTTGGTGACTTGGTAAGGTTGAAGAAATTGTATGTTTTGTATATTTTTTTGTATGTGTAAAAGTACGTAATCAATTTTTTCCAACACTTCTTTTTTCCATTTGACGAATTAGCTATTTCGTTTTATATGTCTTGTGATGTTCTAGATGTTAAATATTTATCTTAATTTGAAAAGAACTTCTTTCTATAGATAAAGAAAACCATTACAAGAATGGTTAACATAATTACATGGACAATTATGCATTTGAAAAAAATAATAATTTTTTTTGATATAATTATCACAATCTAAATATATTATATGTTAAAGGGTTTTTCACAATTATTACAGTGTTCTTTTAAACTATAATTGTTATGTTTTTCGGACGACAACTTTTCATTAAACAAGTCAAACTAGGAAGAAACTATCGTCAATAACACAACAAACATAACATTTATATGCCAAGGATTTAACATCTTTAATCACCTTAGAGACTCAGCTCTCCTCATTTTTAAGATTGTTTGATTTTTCCTATACAAATGCACCAACATAATGTCATTTTTTTTAAAGGTAAATTTCTTAATCCCTTGTTGGAAGTGGGTTTTGAACCCACAACCTCCTCAAACTTTAGTGTATTAGAAGCTTTGTCTCTATCATTGGACCACTACACCAGTAACATACTAATATCTTGAAGCACCTTTTACTATTTGTTTCCAAACTATAATTATTGATTTAACTATTAAATAGAAGAAAAATCCAGTTGTTAGACTCTTAAATTGAACAAATATGCTTTTGATAGAAGAAATTGTTTAATCCATTATATAAACAAGTAATCAGTTTTATATAAGTTAACAAGGTTACTATAGCTTCATTGTCAATATTTTATTATGTTGTTTATTCTATGAATGATACATTTTTCACAAAAAAAATTGTTATACATTCATCTCTATATTCACTTGTTCGTTGTCTTCTATAATCTTTTCAAATAAGTTTTGTCATATCTTTAAAAAAAACATAATCACATTGAGTCAGGGCCGGCCTTGGGGGTGGCGGGGTGGTCGATGACTACAGGCCCCGACACCCTGTTAGGCCTGAAATTTAATTCTTTTTAAAAAGAATATATGTATTTTTATTAAATACAATATGTATATTTAATATTTAAACTCAATTACATCCACTAGTTTGGTCTAGTGGCAAATGAATTTCTCCCAACCAAAAGGTTATGCGTTCTAATATCATTTGAGACATTTTAATTCTATTTTTATACAACCCAAATTATAAACAAGTAAACCCATATAAAAATTAAATTTTTTAAACCCGGCAAAATACTCCTTTTACTTAAGGCCCAAATTTTTTTTTGTTTTCTCGAAGCCGGCCCTACATTGAGTTCATCTATAACATCTTCGATACACAAATCTTTTATATGTTAGTTGTTACAAGGGACGCATATCAATTCATACCTGAATTGACCCAAGAACCGTTAATGTTCAAATTAGAAGCAAGAAACATACTATATGCGAGGGGCTTGGTTTTAGATTTCACGGGGTATCAATGTATCGGCTCCATAATAGGAGTTTAGTGTGGAGTGTGAACCATTTCTTTTGAGTTGGGCTGCAAACTCTTTTCAAAATGGGTTGCAATGCAATATGGTGCTAAAGCTTAAATATAGTGCTAAAGCCTAAAGTTAAATTTGGAGTGCAAACTCTTTCCAAAGTGCCTAACTTGTTTTTTCGCTGCAAACAAATATTTAAATAATAATTTTTAAACGTTTTTCTAGTTTGGAGTTAAGTGTCATTTTCATCCATGTGGTTTGTTCAATTACGCAACTTTAGTACCATTTTTGAATTTTTTTGCAAATGATTACTTCAGTTTTCTAAAACTTGCAATTTTAATACTTTTCTCTAATCCCGTTTATTTTTGTTCGTAAAGTCAAGGGTAATTTGGTAATTTCTGTATTTATTTATTTATTTTTTCTTTTTATTCACATACCCCTTTTATATCCATACAAACATAAATCCCCAAATCAAGTGTTTTCTATCCAAGGCCTAAATCCTCAAATCAAGCGGGTTTTTTCTCTTTTGATCCTCGCCGGAATAAGGCAACCAACCACTACACACCCACCTTTTGTTTGCCGGAAAAACGCCCCCAGCCATCACCACACCCTCGCCGGAAAAACGCAGCCTTCGGCTCGCCGGAAAACGCACCCAACCACCACCGCGTCCAACTTTTGCTCGCCGCACCAACTACTTACATCCACCATCGTCACCACAACTCCGTCATCTTTATCGTCGCTGCACCGTCTTTGTCATATCTATTGCTGGAAAAAATGAGATTACCAAAATTCACTTTAAAACCCAATAATAGTAATTGAGCTTACTAATTGGTTAGGTTAGAAGCTGTGTTGGATCGGAGGTAACATCGAATCAGTGGTGAAAATATATATGAAACCATTGAAGATTAAGAGTGTGTAAATAAAGAATGACTTGCCTTTGATATCCATTGATGATGAAGGAGTGAGTTTGATTCCATTGGTGATGCCAGAGTTACTGTGATTGATTATGCAAGTTATTATTATTGGGTTTTTAAGTGAATTAAGGAATTTAGAGAATTAGGGCATAAATCATATTGTTTAGGGGATAATGGAAAAGAGGAGAAGAGCCAGGGTATTTTTTTTAGAGTTTTAATGTTTTATTTTATGGATATAAAAGGGGTATGTGATTAAAAGAAAAAATAAATAAAGAAAATAATGAAATTACCAAAGTACCCTTGAATTAACGAACAAAAATAAACGGAGTTAGAGAAAAGTATTAAAATTGCAAGTTTTAGAAAACTGAAGTAGTCATCTGCAATTCAAAAATGGTATTAAAGTTGCTTAGTTTAACAAACCACTTGTATGAAAATTGAAAATGACACTTAACTCTTCTAATTTGCCTCAGCCTCAATAACCATGAGTCACACACATGTATTTATTTAAGATTTGTAAAATAAAATACTTTATTTCAATTACAACTATGTTTTCATTAAATTGTAATATTAAAATAAACTAAATATAATTCAAATAAGACAGAATTACAAATTTTGTTATTTAAAAAAGTCAAACTGTTCGTGTTTTTTTAGTTTCTTTGCAGGCGGTGTACTTTAAACATTTTTTTTCTACAAGTTATGTCCTTTACGCTAACTGGGTTAGAAAAACTCAGTTAAATGCCCTCACGTGAGACGCACGTGAGGGCATTTTTGTCTTTTCATATGTACATGCAAACAAAACCCAACCCACCCCCGTCCCCCCCTTCGTCCTTTCCTCCCTTGCCTGCCACCGGGTTCCCTTTCCGGCAAGCCACCGCCGCCGTCTTCGACGACGAAAACCATCTCCACTCCCATCATAAACCACCGCCAACAATACCTAATCTGAGATCAAAACACATAACATAGACTTTTTCTCTTTCAACTCTCCTTCTCTCTCTCTCTCTCATCTTTCTCTCACTGAAGACAACCACAGTCCAGCCGTCGTCATCACCGGAACACCGCTACGCCTCCACCATCATTCAATCGCCATCATCACCGTCCATCGGAACAATACTACGCCTCCACCATCGTAATCCTTGCAGATCTGAAAGTCGAAATCGCAGATCTGAAAAATCAAAATCGCAGATCTGAATCCTACGATGGTGGTCACAGTCGCCGTCACCGACATAAAAATCACTCATGGCTATTGAGTGGTTGTGGTCACGGAATTATAGTAGTCACGGTAACGGGAAGAATTACCGTCCAAAACCAAGAATTACCAGGTCACGGGAACGGGAAGAAGAGACAAAGGAGGGGGAACTCAAAAGCACGGCTTACAAGGTTGAGACCAAAGCTTACAAGATGCTGGATAGTAATTATAGTGTGCTGCAATTGGAAATTAATTGTAGTTAGAATAGAGTAACATTAACAGAACATCAACAGACCACAATAGGTGATGGTGTGCTGATGGTGGTGGCGTAGAGAGAGAAAGAAGAGAGAAAGGAGGGCGAATTTGTTATAAATTTGCAGGTATAGATGAAAAGACAAAAATGCTTTCACATGCGCCTCACGTGAGGGTATTTAACTGAGTTTTTCTAACCCAGTTAGCGTAAAGGACATAACGTGTAGGAAAAAAATGTTTAAAGGACACCGCTTGCAAAGAAACTAAAAAAATGACACGAACTATAATTTGACTTTTCTTGAAGGACAAAATTTGTAATTCTGTCTTCAAATAATAACAAACAGTAAAATCAGACAAAGTATACAACCTTAATTAACTATAAACTTTAGTGAAGAATATATGTAAAGTAAAAAATAAAAACTTATTAATAACATTATAATTTAATATGTTTTAACTTTAGAATTTGCTCTAGGCTTCGGCTATGTAGAGTGGTTTTGATATCCTTCTTCAAAATGAAGGGTTCTCATTGGCTGATCAATGAGGTCTACATGCACTTCACTCTCGCACCTGCTAACGCTTTCACAGGGGTGCCCTAGGTGTTCACGACATGGTGTAACACCCTTTTTTGCTGATGTAGCCGGTGGCTTGAGTCCCACTACGCATATCTGAAATCATGTTAATAAAACAAATATGGTAGAAACATTAATTTCAAATGTTATAAAATGGGAAATTAAAGGGAAGTTGGAATGCTACTTTCGTTATTTCCTATCGAATGCAACTTGTACTTTATTTCCATTTTCGAAAATGTAATATTTTTAAAATTCTTAACAAATTAGTACGCAATCATAAGAAATACCAAGGGCTATTGTTCATAGCCCCGTATTGGAATAGAATTTGATTCAAAGGTTGATGCTCATTTTATAAGCACTATCCAAATATTAGATTTGACACTATCTTAAATTCTAGATCAAGAATATTTATAAACTTAAAATTCATGCGTGCGATAAACGCAGTATGCTCAAAAACATGTTACTTGGTCATCTATTCGAGACATATTAACTTTCTTTTTATAGAATGTAGAGAATACAATGCATACGAAGACCTTTCTTCAAACAAATCTTTGTTTAATCTCATCCGAGAATCATTTTCATGTTATAAACACTAACAAGAAGTCGTGGATATTAGTTGGTAACAAACCGTGAACTTTCCATTCCATGAATAGGTAATATATACACAAGGATACACCAAACTATCCTCAAAGTTAGGAAAGATAATTACAATTCAAATATACAAAATAATTACATTAATAATACCAAATACATTTGGTTAAATATATTGGTCTAATACTCCCCCGCAGTCGAAGCCGGAGATGGTCGGAGGCAAAGGCTGGATCGGAAGCGATTGAACAGCTGTCGTGGTAGACCCTTTGTAAAAATATCGGCGTATTGAAAATCAGCTGGAATGTGAAGAACACGAATCACTCCAATACAAACTTTTTCCCTTACAAAATGGATATCGAGTTCTACGTGTTTTGTCCTTTGATGTTGCACCGGGTTTTCCGATAAGTAGACCGCTGATACGTTATCACAATATATGAGAGTTGCCTTACGAGTCGGAATGTGTAGTTCTAGTAATAAGTTACGTATCCAACTTGTTTCGGCTACGGCGTTTGCAACTCCTCTATATTCAGCCTCGGCACTTGATTGAGATATGGTCGGTTGACGTTTTGACGACCAAGAAATAATGTTATCTCCCAAATATACACAGTAACCGGACGTGGAACGCCACGAGTCCGGGCATCCCCCCCAATCCGCATCCGAGTATGCGATAAGCTGTTGTGATCGTGATGGGGTAATGGATAAACCGTGATTGAGGGTGCCTTTAACGTATCGAAGAACACGTTTTAAAAAAATGGAGGTGTGGATCACGAGGCGCATGCATGAACAAACAAATTTGTTGAACTGCGTATGTTAAATCGGGTCGGGTAAATGTTAGGTATTGTAACGCCCCAGCTAATTGTCTGTATTGTGTTCCATCTGGTAGTAAGTTTCCACTTGTTGCACTTAATTTTGAGGACGTGTCAACGGGAGTATGTGCGGGTTTACAATCTGACATGTTTGCTCGGTCAAGAATTTCGGAGGCGTATTTGCTTTGTGAGAGAAATAGACCACCGTCACGGCGTGTAACATTTATCCCGAGAAAATGATGAAGTTGGCCAAGATCGGACATACGAAATTCTCTTGACAAAAGATTAATAACATGTCGAAGAAGAGTGTTGGGTCAAAATTATATCGTCTACATAGAGAAGCATATAGGCAGTTTGAGTTCCCTTTTTATAGACAAATAGTGAGGTATCACTAATGGTGCTTTTGAACCCGCAGTTGGTGACATATGTGGCAAACCGATCGTACCACGCCCGTGGTGCTTGTTTCAACCCGTAAAGAGATTTGATTAGTCGGCATACATGGTTCGGGTGTGTTTGATCTCGGAAGCCCGGGGGTTGAAACATATATACAGTCTCGTTAAGGTTTCCGTGAAGGAAGGCGTTTTTAACATCTAGCTGGTGGATAGGCCAACCACGTGAGACAGCTAGGCTAAGGACGGTGCGTATCGTTGTAGGTTTGACCACAGGGCTGAACGTCTCGTCACAATCTATACCGACTTGTTGACTTTTACCATTGACGACTAGACGTGCTTTATGACGTTGAAGGGTACCGTCCGCATGAAATTTATGGCGAAAAAGCCACATGCACCTGATTATGTTGGTGTCCGGGGGTCTTGGTACTAATTCCCATGTGTCATTATCCAATAAAGCTCGATATTCCTCATTCATAGCTGCATGCCAGTTTGGATCATTAAGGGCTTGGATTGGCGTTTTGGGTATAGGAGAGAGAGGTGGTTCAGTTTGGATGTTAAGGTTTAGTGGCAGGCGTGGTTTTGTGATTCTAGATTTTGATCTAGTGGTCATGGTGTGAGTATGGATAGGTTGTGCAGTGTTTGTTGTATTTGGTTGAGATATGGAACGGGTAGCAGCGGAAGAAGTTTGAGTGGTAGGTGCAGTTTGAATTTGTGATGAGTTGAGTTGGTGGGTTGGGGTTTGGTTGGGATGGTGGATTGTTTGTGAATGATTTTGTTGTGGGACCGTAGGAGGGCTGGTGGATTGGTTATGGGTTGAAGAGTGGGTGGGGGCTGGTGGAATGTTGGATGGTGAACTGGTGAATGGTTGATCTGGTGGTATATTTAGGCTTGGTGTGGGTTGTATATTAATGTGATTGGGTTGGAAAATTAATGGAGATGGATCTGGTTGAAGGAATGTATAGTTGTGAGTTTGTTTGGAATTTTGATCAGCATACGGAAATGTTGATTCATCGAAAGTGACATGGCGAGAAAACAATACTTTACCCGAGGAGATGTCAAGGCATCGGTATCCCGAAACTCGGAGGGGTATCCCAAAAAAATACATCGGGTTGAACGAGTGGAAAGTTTGTGTGACCGAGTTGATGACATGTTCGGATAACATGCGCAACCAAATACCCTTAGATGTTCATAATATGGGTTTTTGAGATATAGTGCAGCTGTGGGAGTTTGAAATTTTAGAACTTTTGTGGGTAAAATATTGTGTAAGTAGCAAGCGGTATGAAGCGCCTCGACCCAAAATGTCGGTGGTAGGGAGGCATGGGTTAAGAGAGTGAGCATGATCGCGTTAAGGCGTTGAATCATGCGTTCCGATTTTCCGTTTTGTTGGGATGTTTGTGGACACGAAAACCGAAATTGTAACCCGTTAGAATTTGCAAAAGATTTAAATGAGTGATTGTCAAATTCTCCATCTAGATCGCATTGGAAAGATTTTATGACAATGCTAAATTGAGTTTTATATAGGTATGAAAATTTGCAAACTTGACGAATGTTTCAGATTTAAATTTGAGAGGATATACCCATGTGTATTGTGTGAAATCATCGACAAGAACCATATAGTATTTATAACCAGTTTTGCTCAAAATGGGTGAGGTCCACAAATCACAATGAACAATGTCAAAAGGTAAAACAGTACTAGAATTGGAATTAGAAAATGGCAAAGGTTTGTGCTTTGACAATTGGCAAGAATTGCAAACAGTAGTCTTTGCACGTTTATTACACGCAATAATTTTATTGGAAACTAAAAAATCAAAAACTGAAAGACCGGGGTGGCCCAAACGATCATGCCACGGGTCTTGTGAAATGGAAGCAAATGCAACTGGTTCTTCAGGTGGTGTGACCAGGTAGGTGAGCGGGTAAAGACGACTTGAACTATTGTGACGAGATATTATCTTCCCACTCGGGTACTCCTTCACAGAAAAACCATAAGGGTCAAAATCAACAGATATATAATTATCAATAGTAAACTTACGAACCGAGATAAGGTTTTTGATTATATTGGGTGTATAAAGGACATTTTTTAGGTGAAGGGGTCGGTTTTGGTATGGTAGGGTGGTGTGTCCTGATCCAAGGACTGGCATGCGTGCACCATTACCTACAAAAATCGAGCCAATAGGACAAGAAGACATAGGATTAGTAATTTTACCTTGGTCACTTGTGAGATGGTCTGATGCACCCGAATCCATGAACCACGGTGCTTCGTCATTGTTAATGTTCATGGCTTGTAATGCTTCACCAATCTGTGTGGGTTGAAGTGGATCAAATTCACCAATGTGGGCCTGAGCAGCTGATGTGGCAGGTGGATTGGTTTCTTGTTTACTGCCACTTGATCCAGGGGATTGGAAATGATTCCAATTGAGTGGTGAGTTTATCCAAGGTTGAACCCAGCCTTGTTGAGTAGGAAACGGGCAGGATGGTGGGGCCCAACGAGCCCAGTTTGGTGGTGTATTGTTCCTAGCAGGAGGTGCAGCCCATTGTGGGAACTGATTTGAACCAGATGGGTTGGTATTAGTACGTGGATTCCGGCCTCGGTTCGAATTGGTAGTTGGTTGATGTGGCCTGCGGATGTTGGTAGGCCGGTTTGAACCCCTTCGGCGGTGGACTGACTGATCATTTCTCTGTGGTTCGTTAGACATAGCAGCAAGGGCCGTCGGAGCGGAGTGATTTTCCCGGGCAGTTTGCCTTTGGTGCTCTAGTTGAAGCATACTGCAGGTTGTCTCCCATGAGGGAAGACTTTGATTGATGAATGCTCCGACCGTATCATATTCGATCGGCAAGCCTCTAACAAGTTGTAACACGAGACGTTGATCACCCACCGGATGATCCACATCATTGAGTTGGTCTCCAAGAGATTTTAATTTTTGACAATTGGATTCAAGAGACGGCATGCCTTTGAGCGTGAGATTATTTAACTCATGCTCAAGTGCAGCGGCTCTCGCCCCTTTATTATTGAGAAATATCTCTCGAATACGAGACCAAGCATCAAGAGCGGTATGGTTCGTATCTAAAACACGTACCAATAGATCGTTCGACAACGTTCCGTAGATCCATTGAAGGACGATTGCATCAATTTCGGACCATGATACGTAAGCGGGATCTTCTTTAGCCGGTGCCCTTGTGCCATCAATGTGATTCATGACCTTTTACCCTCGAGCGTGTAGCTAGAACAACTTGACCCATGATGAGTATGATACCTTCACTCCGTCTAGAACCCTTACTTTGCGAGTGATATCAGTAACGGTGTAGACGGGGTGTAGGGATTTGTTTGCTTGGTCAGTTTGGTCTCCCATCGTAACAGGACGAGTTTGGTCTCCCATCGTAACAGGAGGCAGGAGGTGAGTTGTGATGGTGAAGAAAGGGAAAGGCTTGCGGCAGCAGGGGGTGGCCGGAAAAATTGAATAGGGCGGTAGGGTGTTGAGAAAAGTTAGGATCTGATTACCATATTAGTTGGTAACAAACCATGAACTTTCCATTCCATGAATAGGTAATAATGTAATACATACACAAGGATACAATAAACTATCCTCAAAGTTAGGAAAGATAATTACAATTCAAATATACAAAATAATTACATTAGTAATACCAAATATATTTGGTTAAATATATTGGTCTAATAGTGGATACTTATCGATCTATATTCGGTGGTCCTCTCGTGATAGCGACATGGACATAGTTTGATAAAACCATATGCTATATAGACACTTATGTAGGATGCACGTCATGTTAGATATCTGAAGAAACACTAATCGACCCTGGGCAGATTACGGATAATCTGGGGGTTAAATAGATGTTTCCCACGAGGGGTTAGGTCCGGTAAAGATGGTTCTTCTGATGACCTGCAAAACAGACACCGTGAGCTCGTCACTGAGAAGGGGGGGGGGGGTACCTCCTTGTGACCACCCTCCGGCGTGAGAATCAGACTAGATTGCTCTTGAATATAAGTGTATATTAAGAGAGATTGCTAGAGAAGATAAGATCATAATACCATTCCAAGGTGTTGGAGTATTTATAGCCGAAGGTAGGTTTCCAAGAAGGTACAGCCGGCTGAATAGTATTCCTGTTCTGCCAACTGTGGGCTACGCACATGCCATGCTGGTGGTTGGTGGGTAGGCAGCGGCTGATAGTGACCAGGCCGGCTGTGTACTATTCTTTTTCCACCAACTGCAGGCTATGCACGTGCTACGACAGGTTGGTGAGTAGGCAGCGGCTGATAGTGACATTAAGTAATAGAGCATGCTGCTCGTTGTACTGTTGTCAGTGAGCTGTCGCAGCTTTGGTCAGATCTTTTGTCCATACCTCGTCAGGTACAGTACAATAGATCCTCCAGTAGCGTACGGACTGGCTCATTTGGGCGGGAGTTTTCCCGGCTTTGGGCGGGAATATTCCCGGCTTGCTCACTCCTTCAGGTGACATTACTGAATTATTTAAGAGTTAAGTGCCTTGTGCGTGTAGCCTTACTGCGCGGGTAGCCTTCCCTGATGGCTAGTATCCGTTGCTGTGGGAACAGGCGAAGTACGTCGACCATTGGGAGGCTTTTCCTGCGGGAACAGCTTGCGTACTGCGCGTAAGGACGTCAAGTCTCTGAGCATGGTGGGTCCTGCGGATCCAGTTGGTTTCTGCGCAGACGTCTCTCTTCAAGGTGAGTCTTGCGAGTTTAGCCTTTGCGCAGACGTCCCTTGTAACACCCCAACCCGGGGCAGGCTGACGTGTCACTATTACAGATATCATAGACCAAACAAAAACCATTTAAATGAAATGAAAAGAATCCCATGGCAACCAAAAGAGTTAAAAACACTGAAAGAAATTCTAAGTCAAATTTATTAAATGCTTAAATAAAAGAAAATTAAATCAAGTCCTTATTCTTGAGCTTCATTTTACTCTCATCACTGATCTCCCCGATTTCCCGAATTACCTGTTAGCAAATAAGACAGACACAAACAAGAAAATACGGCTGAACCAAAAATTGCCCAGTAACGGAGAGAACAATAGTACTGGTAAAGGCATACATAAGACAAAACACATACTGAAATAAAACTGAAACTATTGCGGATATAAAACCACGTTTTAGACCGAATTATAATTAGATGCGAAACATAATCCGATACACGATCGGGACGTAATCTGAATATACTCAAATTTAACCAAATGCATATACACATATCAAAACGGACCAGAAATATAGCGAAACAAAATATAATTACTAATATACACGACGATGATGTTAAAATAAATAGGTCGTGTAATACGGAAGCACCCAGAGCCTAAACAGAGGGGTACACAGCTAGCTAGTCCATGCACCAAGGAGATGGTGTGGGTGGCGTGCACACATTGTTCCATCTCAAACAGAAGTCAGGAGTCAGGAGTCAGGAGTCAGAGCTAAGATCGATCTATTCGCCTCTAAGTGGCCAAGGTACTACATGAGTACTTTCAGAGACGCCGTGAACTTTGATTACGCACTGTCACGATAAGTGCCATGTCGTTGACGCCCCAACGACAAGTCAGAAATGCTCGGGTAACAGAGTACTGAACTAAAGTCGTATAACTAAAAGATATTTAAACAGGAACATGCAATAATGAATTCAAAATATATATAACCTATTGCATGCTATAAAATTAATATAACCATATCATACGAATAAACCGAACTAGATAACAAAAATCCGCACTACGAAGTGACGGACATCGAATATAAAATGGACTAGAACCAATAATATGAGTGAAGAAAAACAGAATCCGTACCTTAGTCAACAAGCAAAGCACGGGCAATAGAATCTAAGTGTGAGCACGTCTTACGATGACCTCTATTTAAGAACAAAGTTTGCAACGCACGGAAACGAGACGGTTCTTCGAACAGAACAAATAGAAGGTGAAACTCGAACTCGAACGGTCGATGCTTACGGAAAACTGAAATGAGGGGCGATGCATGACGTATGTCACCGAAACTAGGTGCGATCTAGCGAAGACGCTGGTGGCGTCTGACTTGTGGCGGTCGGTGGCACACGGTACATGACGGTTCGTCGGCAAGTGGCGTAACTCAAGAACGCGTCTGGCTGGTAATAGTCGTCTCCGGCAGCAACCGTTAGCGGTGGTGGTGGTTTAATTCGGAAAAGAAACGAGGAGCGGCAGGGTGATCGATGGTGATATGAAGGGTTATTTAGGTTTCTGGATGAAGGGATTTGTTGTAGTATTTAAACGATTTCTAAACCCCTAAATTTCGGTTTATTTAAAATATGAGCTTCAGATTATGAGTGTTAAGGATAAGATCGAGATCGAAGCTTCGTTTTTGGCGGAGAAGAATACTAAGCTTACTGGTTTCAAATTGGGTTTGAGACAAATTGGGTTTGAGAAAATGACAACTTTAGTCCTTTATCATATCTTTTTTTTCTAATTTATTTTGATGTTTTTCAAATAAAACACTCTAATTTTATTTATTTAAATAACCAAGATTTTCAAGTATATTATGCTAAACGTAAATTATTATTATTATTATTATCTTATATATTATACATATATATATTTATTCATTTGTTATCTAATACAAAAGTTTGGTTATTATAATTATACTCCCCTAAAAAAAAATTTCGTCCTCGAAATTGTAAGGCAGGGACACATACTTTCGGATATAACGGAAACGAAACAAACTTAAACGTTCATAAATTCAAACATGACAATTGCGAAGTCTTGGAAACAAAAATTAGGACATATAAAACAGAATTCATATGAAATCAAAACCATCCAAACTGAAATCACCAAGTGCTAAAACGGAAATAAATACGGATATTGGGAACGAATTGTATCCTCCATTTCCCATGTAGCTTCTCGTTCAGAGTGGTTCTTCCAAAGAATCTTAACGAACGGAATAGTTTTCTTGCGCATAATGCGTTCTTGACGATCAAGAATAGCTTCCGGTTCTTCTTCAACAGATAAATCTTCGCGAATCTGATGGAGCGGATAGGTAACAACATGTAACGGGTGATAACTATACCCCCTAAGAAGGGATACGTGAAAGACCCTATGCACATGAGATAACTGAGGTGGTAAAGCCAAACGACAAGAGACTTCGCCAACTCTTTCAAGAATTTCAAACGGTCCGATGAATCTTGGGCTAAGTTTTCCCTTGATTCCAAAACGTTTAACGCCTCTACAAGGTGAAACTCGCAAGAATACCCGATCACCGACATTAAATTCCAAAGCTCGACGATGTCGGTCTGCATAACTCTTCTGTCGACTCTGAGCCTCTTTTAGCTTCTCACGAGCAATGGTAACTTTCTCATTTGTAATCTGTACCAACTCGGGCCCTTCAATAATTTTCTCACCAACCTCATCCCAACAGTTAGGGGCTCTACACTTACGACCATATAAAAGCTCGAATGGCGCCATACCGATGCTAGCTTGCCAACTATTATTGTAGGCAAACTCAACCAGACTTAAATACTCGTCCCAGTTTCCACTCCACTCTAAAGCACATGCTCGAAGCATATCTTCGAGTGTCTGAATGGTACGTTATGACTGACCGTCAGTCTGAGGATGAAACGCGGTACTGAATCTCAATCTAGTACCCCATGCGGCCTGCAACCCCTTCCAAAAACGCGAAGTGAAACGTGGGTCTCGATCACAAACAATAGAGACGGGGGTTAAACTCAGTCGCGAACGGAGGCTGGCGGTGCAACGGAGCTGAAGAAGAATAGCGGCAGTTTATTAACGGGGCGGCGATGTCAAAAGGTGGCGTTGGGTCCTTAAAACAAAGACAGAAGCGGCAGCGGTGGTTGTCTCCGGTGATAACAAATTGCGGTGATTATGGTGGGTCACGGCGGGTCGTCAGGGAGTATGAAATTCGTGATGGGTTTTGAATTGATTTACGTGGCTTAAGGGTTATATAAGTCGAGTGATAGGGTTCCCGTCGTGATGCTCATACTTCGGATATTTAGTTTGTAGCAGATAAGAGATAAATGAGGTTCTTGGTCAAAATATCAACACATGATGGAAGGGAAAATAATTTTACGTAGGCTTGTTTTACAATGATTCAAATCATTAAATAGATTTCTTTTAGTTTATCTAGTTTTGTATATAATTCCCTTTTAGCCAAATCTATTTTCAATATTTATTATCATATAAACATTAATATATCATATTTTATAAAACTTATATTTACGGGCATTACAACTCAACCCTTCTTAGAAACAAATTTCGTCCTCGAAATTGCTAAATACTCAAAAGAAATTTTTACTTACAGAAAATTATTTCAAAATATAAATGTGAAACATTAAACGCAATAAAACGCTAGAGTTTTGACACAAGGCTTAACTAGAGACATAACATATATATAAGGAAGTATCACTTTTCACAAAAACTTTAACGCATTCAAATTAAAATTACTGAGCGATAAAATGTAATTGAAAAAGATAAGTTATCGCCATAATGATACTGAACCGGAACTTGTAACGTATTTGGTAAACTAAAACATGTAACCGATAAAACTTTGTCTTTTTACCGAAAACGAAAATACCTATAACTAACGGATAATAATAATAGATAAAGAAAATTGTTAATCCAAGACATCTCACATGAGCATTTAATGATCGAAGCGAAAAACAACTAACTAACGCATGTGACTTATAACTTGAACTAAAAAGTAGTAGCCAATTAGACACTTCGAAAACCCAAGACTTGAATATAAAAACTTGAACACACATTTTGAATGTTAAATATACATTTCTTAACTCGTGTATTATTAATTTAAATAAATAACAAAAGACACATAACAATAGTATAGAATAGTGAAATCTTGCGTTGTCGTATCAGAAAATTAAAGAAACCTTAATATGCACGGTGGATTTTTACTAGCACACATACGTACCTGTAAATTCAGGATTATGTTCGCGACCATAATCGTCAATTTACCTTACGATTGTGTCCTAACAGTCCTTCCATTATGCACCTTAAAGACATGACTTAGCTTAAAACAAAAAAAAAAAAAAAAGTGACGTGATGACAGACTAATTAAGAAATGATGTTTATTCAAATGCATAATTATTGCGGAAAACGCCGAGAGGCATGCGTGGTAGCAAAGTCTAAATCGAGCATAGAGGCTAAGTCAAAGTCGTGATCCTTTTAGTTGTGTCAAATGTTGTCTTCAAAAGTCATTTCCATATTTATACAGTGTAAGCATGAACAATTTATTCAACTAAATGAAATCCGGAAAGTCAGAGATTGACATAGATGCCTAGAAGGGACTCTAAAAAAAAATAGACCAAAAATCACAAAGTGATCGTCACGAAGATTGATATAAAATATTAATCCTAACCCAACGTCTACCCATTATCTCACAAGTCTGATTTTAAGGTTTAAGTTTTCTACAGGAAAGAGCCTTAGCTCTGATACCATAACTCTTACACCCCAACCCGGAGCAGGCTGACGTGTCACTATTACAGATATCATAGACCAAACAAAAACCATTTAAATGAAATGAAAAGAATCCCATGGCAACCAAAAGAGTTAAAAACACTGAAAGAAATTCTAAGTCAAATTTATTAAATGCTTAAATAAAAGAAAATTAAATCAAGCCCTTATTCTTGAGCTTCATTTTACTCTCATCACTGATCTCCCCGATTTCCCGAATTACCTGTTAGCAAATAAGACAGACACAAACAAGAAAATACGGCTGAGCCAAAAATTGCCCAGTAACGGAGAGAACAATAGTACAGGTAAAGGCATACATAAGACAAAACACATACTGAAATAAAACTGAAACTATTGCGGATATAAAACCACGTTTTAGACTGAACTATAATTAGATGCGAAACATAATCCGATACACGATCGGGACGTAATCTGAATATACTCAAATTTAACCAAATGCATATACACATATCAAAACGGACCAGAAATATAGCGAAACAAAATATAATTACTAATATACACGACGATGATGTTAAAATAAATAGGTCGTGTAATACGGAAGCACCCAGAGCCTAAACAGAGGGGTACACAGCTAGCTAGTCCATGCACCAAGGAGACGGTGTGGGTGGCGTGCACACATTGTTCCATCTCAAACAGAAGTCAGGAGTCAGGAGTCAGGAGTCGGAGCTAAGATCGATCTATTCGCCTCTAAGTGGCCAAGGTACTACATGAGTACTTTCAGAGACGCCGTGAACTTTGATTACGCACTGTCACGATAAGTGCCATGTCGTTGACGCCCCAACGACAAGTCAGAAATGCTCGGGTAACAGAGTACTGAACTAAAGTCGTATAACTAAAAGATATTTAAACAGGAACATGCAATAATGAATTCAAAATATATATAACCTATTGCATGCTATAAAATTAATATAACCATATCATACGAATAAACTGAACTAGATAACAAAAATCCGCACTACGAAGTGACGGACATCGAATATAAAATGGACTAGAACCAATACTATGAGTGAAGAAAAACAGAATCCGTACCTTAGTCAACAAGCAAAGCACGGGCAATAGAATCTAAGTGTGAGCACGTCTTACGATTACATCTATTTAAGAACAAAGTTGGCAACACACGGAAATGAGACGGTTCTTCGAACAGAACAAATGGAAGGTGAAACTCGAACTCGAACGGTCGATGCTTACGGAAAACTGAAACGAGGGGCGATGCACGACGTATGTCACCGAAACTAGGTGCGATCTAGCGAAGACGCTGGTGGCGTCTGACTTGTGGCGGTCGGTGGCACACGGTACATGAAGGTTCGTCGGCAAGTGGCGTAACTCAAGAACGCGTCTGGCTGGTAATAGTCGTCTCCGGCAGCAACCGTTAGCGGTGGTGGTGGTTTAATTCGGAAAAGAAACGAGGAGCGGCAGGGTGATCGATGGTGATATGAAGGGTTATTTAGGTTTCTGGATGAAGGGATTTGTTGTAGTATTTAAACGAGTTCTAAACCCTAAATTTCGGTTTATTTAAAATTTGAGCTTCAGATTATGAGTGTTAAGGATAAGATCGAGATCGAAGCTTCGTTTTTGGCGGAGAAGAATACTAAGCTTACTGGTTTCAAATTGGGTTTGAGACAAATTGGGTTTGAGAAAATGACAACTTTAGTCCTTTATCATATCTTTTTTTCTAATTTATTTTGATGTTTTTCAAATAAAACACTCTAATTTTATTTATTTATTTAACCAAGATTTTCAAGTATATTATGCTAAACGTAAATTATTATTATTATTATTATCTTATATATTATACATATATATATTTGTTCATTTGTTATCTAATACAAAAGTTTGGTTATTATATCCCTGTTGAAGGTGAGTCTTGCGGGTTCAACTGCGCAGACGTTCCTCTTTGAGGTGAGTCTTGCGGGTCTAACTGGGCTCTGGTGGGACCTACCTCTTCAAGTCCCCCCAGTCCAATGTTCTTCTCATGAATTGTTAATAAGTGAGGTGAACTTTTGGACTTAAGCAAAGGGTTTTGAAAAGGGTTTAGTTTTAAGGTTTTCCATGGGGATTCTTCCCGCGGAAGTCCTAATGTCACGTGCAGAAATTCCCGACTTTTCTGCTTGATCTTTGGGTATGATGCGGGTAGGTCTGTAATCTCCTCGCAAGTCAGGAGCGTTGAGTTCCACTTGTGTAGATTCTCCATGAGGTTTTGGTAGTTTTAAACATAGTGATCAATTATGTTAAACAACCAATACCATCTTGGAGCTTCAAACAATCTAGTTCTCAACGTTCCCGCTATGCGGGGTTGTTATTTCCGTTTCCGCAAGCATGGCCCAGAAGATCCTTCTTGGTTTCAATTCCCTGCGGAGTGCTAAGTATGTGAAGGGTTTTGCCTTGACACTGTACCCGCACTCGTCTTATAGTTAATTTAATTCCAAGGTATTCCTGGCGTCAATTCCCTGCAGGTGCTAAGTATGTGAAGGGTTTTGCCTTGACACTGTACCCGCACCCGTCTTATAGTTACTTGGTTGCCGAGGTATTCTTGGTTTCAATT
Organism: Bidens hawaiensis; assembly: GCF_021521415.1. Taxonomy (NCBI): domain Eukaryota; kingdom Viridiplantae; phylum Streptophyta; class Magnoliopsida; order Asterales; family Asteraceae; genus Bidens; species Bidens hawaiensis. The sequence continues at coordinate 183,848 of NW_027492650.1, forward strand.
CCCTGCAGGTGCTAAGTATGTGAAGGGTTTTGCCTTGACACTGTACCCGCACCTGTCTTATTAGTTACTTGGTTGCCAAGGTAAGGGGGTAAAGTCCCGCTTACTTTTGAATCTTTTTGAAATTCGAAGAGTTGGTGAAAGGATAAGAACAGTCCACACTGTTGAAGGGACGGTTGCGTAGTCCGACGGTTTCTTCTGACAGTTTCGGGACGTGCAGGAAGATATGGCGACAGACAGTATATGGTCAATCCAGACGCTTTTTCAGGCGCGTGGGCACGAGTTTTCGGGCGCGTGGCCACGAAGTTTACGGCGCGCGTCCTGTCAACAGCTGTTTCCAGCTTGCTTTTTCCACGTGTCATAGTTTCATTGCACCAGCGTTTTCCTCTCTCTTCCGCATTAAATTCATCGCATTCATTGCAATGAGTATATAAAGGGGGAGAGGGTGCATCTTAATCCACACCTTCACTTTACTCTTCTTCTTCTAGACGATTTCCGGCGAATACTCTAACCTTTCCGTCGAGCATTCTCCTGAAATCGTTCTTCACATCCAAAACATGTCTTCCGTTCATGATCTTAAGGCTACCGCCGAGGAGTCTGACGTGTATGCCGAGAATCCGTCGTCTACTTCTGATAAGGACGATAAGAGTACTTATGGTGAGTGCCAGTGTGCTCTTACCGTCGACCTGTACCAGTACATTGTTAGGAAGTTCATGCTCGAGCCTTTCGAGCCTGAGTTTCCTAAGCCTCATAAGACGGTGTACGATGCCCCCAAGGGCAAGATAGGGGTGTATGCCGCATTCTTCGTCTATGGGAATCTCAGGTTCCCATTGACGAAGTTTGTGTACCGTGTTTTGGAGAGACACGGTGTACATCTGACGGAGGGACACCCAATGGTGATCGCCAAGATTCGCCATTTTGAATGGGTGTGCCTCATTCTGGGCGTGGAGCCCCATGTCGACCGCCTGATGACCTTCTATTCCTGGAGGTGCATCCAGGGGTGGTATACCTTGGTCACTCGGATCAAGGGTTTGAAGATCTGCGCTACCGAGCGCAGTCTTCGGTCTTGGAAGCGGGAGTTCTTCTATATCTCCGCTCGCGTCGTCCCCATAGCAATGACGTTCAAGAACGGGAGAGCTCTCCCGAACCTTCACGCCTCCAACTACCAGGAGGCGGAATGGTTCTCCAAGATTTCCCGGGTCCAGTCTCCGGTTTACCGCTTTGCGGAGTCCGGGATGGTGATGCTCGGGATGAGCCAGGTGTGGAAGGATGCTGGGGCGGAGGCGCCACAGATTCCCATCGTCCTCGAATACGGTTTGAACTCTATCCCTTACGGTATGCTCCGTCTTCTTTGCTGATTTAGAGTTTTTCTTCTAACTGTTTCTCTTTTTATTTCAGAGTGGAATGACTTACAATCGCTCCTGCATCCGCGGGAGGCTGGTGGTCCCGCTCGGCTGGGTACTCGTGCTCTTGATGAGAATGAGTTGCCCATCCTTGAGCAAACGGCGGATCGGTTTGTGGAGGTCTACTCGCCGGGCCATGAGATTTTGAGTGCCACGCGGCCAGGTAAGGAACTCTAACCCCCGCCCTCTCCATGCTCAAACCTCTGCTGGAATTCCTCTAATCTTGTCATCTTCTGATGAGGAATCCGCAGATGGTCCTTTCTTCGCGAGGAGGAAGAAGGCTGCTGGCGGGAAGGGCAAGGCGAAGGTTGCCTCCACCGCCGATCAGGTTAACCGGTCTGACTCGGAGACCGAGAGCGAGAAGGTGGCGGGGAGCCTTGGTGGTGGTGAGACCATTGTTCCAGAGGTTGAGACAGCTGTCACCTCTGAGCAGCCCAGGATGACGACGGTGAGCGGCGTGAAGAGGCCGGCTCCATCGGGTTCGTCCCCACCTATCAGAACCTTCAAGCTGAAGAGAACTCGTAAGTATAATTTTCATTTACTTTAACTGCATATCCTTCCGCCATTATATTTAACTATCTTGTCTTCATGCAGGCGTGGAGGAGCACCTCTGGACCCATGACGGTAGGTTTGGTCAACCTACCCGAGGCGATGACCCAGGGGACTGCGCCTGTTTCAAGTGTTGGTTCAGTTGCTCATCCCGTTGAGGCAACTGTTCCAACTGTAACATCATCCCCGCCGGCTGTTAGTGCGATCTTCACGGAATCCTTCACTGAGCCGGCGGTGATATTTTCTGCGGGTTCTTCCGCAGCGGCGGCCACGGTTGTGAGTTCACCTCCAGTGAGTTCACCTCCGATGGTCTCTACCGCAGCGGCTTCGACCGTGCCTCCGGCGCCGGCGACTACCTCGTCCCCGGCCGGTTCAGCAGGTATGTTTGGGGTTGGGGCGTCTAGCCAATCTCTGCCTCCTTCCCATCTGCCTGACCTCTTGGATGGATATCCGTTAGGTTCAGGTGATGGGTTTGGTGGCTATCGGCCTGTTGTCGACCCTACAGGTGCGTAGGATTATTTTGGCCTCTTTTTTTTTTTTATATATATCATCTTTTCCTAACTGTTTTTTGTTTTTACAGTGTCGGATTCCAATGAAGTGTATGTTCCACGTTGGAACATCCGCCGAGGAACAGCCCTTCGGACGGCTGTGGACTGCGTCGAGTGGGCGCGCCACGCCGCCCCAAGTGGGGCGCTGGGGGAAGCTATGTCAAGCTACCAGGAGGGTAGGCTGACAAACGAGCTCCGGATTCTCCTTGCCCGGATGCAGCCGCGCGTCGAGTTGCTTTGTCGTGAAAACGACAAGTTAAAGGCGGCTCGTATCCAAGAAGTAGCTCAGGCGCGGGCTATCCGGGAGGAGAACAGGAGACTCTCCGCCGTTGCTGCGGAGAAGAAGAAGGCCTTCAAGGCCCTTGAGGTTGAAGTTCAGGCCCGTCTCGAGGCCCGTTCCAAGGCTACCCAAGCTGTTAACGAACAGCTTCGGTTGGCTAAGGAAACTGCGCGGAACGCAACCAAGAGGGCCACCAAGGCTGAAGCTGTTGCGGAGCCTCTGCGCGCCGAGAATGAGGAGCTCAAAGCCAAACTAGAGAGGCTCCAGCAGGCTCATGACGCCTTGGCCATGGAAGACGCCAAGAAGCTTCAAGAGATCTTGGACCAGAGGGGTATGCTTGACCATACTGAGCGTAAGCTAAAGGGCGTTGAAGAGGCTGCTGCTAAGGAAGTGTTGCTTACCAACCTTAACAAAAGTGAAGCCGAACGCGCCCGTAACCAAGCTCAAGCTGCCCTACAGGAGGCTCTGGTTACCAAGGAATGGCTTCTACGAGAAGCGTTGTCGCAGGTAAGCTTAGTTTCATAACGTCTTTACGCTTTTCTTTATACTTAGAAAAGTTGATAATTTTGTAGGTTGTGCATCGGATCTTCACGGACACATCTTACGACGATGCCATGAGCGCAGCCCTCAACGCTTCTCATGAGGATGGGGAAAAGGCTGGCTTCTTGCTTGGTCTGGGGTTTGTTGAGAAGGGCATCCCGCCTTCCAACTTCCCTCTATATGATGTAGATACTGAAGCTGCGTATGACCAAGCAGTGAACCAGTATGCTGCCTTCCCGCATCCGGTGGTGGAGAAGGTGAACGAAGTTGCTGCTGCTGATGATGGGCTAACCATTCTCAAGACCTTCCTTGAACCGCCACAGCCAACTGATGGTGCGGGTACAAGTGGGTTTGGAGGGAGTGGTCCTGAAGCTTGAACCTTTAGATCCCTTCCCACTGTTAGGATAGGTTTATGTTTTTGTATAGATTTACACTCTTGTAGGCGGGTAGATACCCGGCCATTCTTGTAATACTTGAATTTTTATGGAATGTATAAATCTTTGTGCGGGTAGGACCGCAACTTTCACTGGATGACTTGCTTTATAGACGTTATATGACTTGCTCATGCATATTATAGCTTAATTTGGCACTTGTTTTGCCGCATAAACCATATATGATTCGCTCGTGCATACTTTAACTTAGCAATTTTCCAAGTGTTTTGAACAAGTTAACCGTTCGACGCGCGGTTGTCAATAGGTTAGTGTTCAGTTTCCTCTATCATGATTGTGCGGGTAGGACCGTCATTTTCATTTAGTGGGATGACCGATCTTCTCCCATAACTGACCTGCGTGAAGGTTTGCCGTTTTTTGTGTTTATGCGGGTTTTGCCGCCGTCCACACGCAACGACTTTTCACACTTATTTATGCGGTGAATACCGGCATATCAGTGTTTTGAATAACTGTTCGATGCGCAGTTGTCAATAGGTTAGTGTTCAGTTTCCTCTATCATGATTGTGCGGGTAGGACCGTCACTTTCATTTAGTGGGATGACCGATCTTCACCTATAACTGACCTGCGTGAAGGTTTGCCGTTTTTTGTGTTTATGCGGGTTTTGCCGTCGTCCACACGCAACGACTTTTCACACTTATTTATGCGGTGAATACCGGCATATCAGTGTTTTGAATAAGTTAACCGTTCGACGCGCGGTTGTCAATAGGTTAGTTCGGTTTCCTCTATCATGATTTGTGCGGTTAGGACCGGCACTTTCATTTAGTGGGATGACTGAACTTCACCTATAACTGACCTACGTGAAGGTTGTCCTCATCTGGTTTTTGTGCTTACGCGGGTTTTGCCGCCGTCCACATGCAACGATTTCTTCACACTTATTTATGCGGTGAAAACCGGCATATCAGTGTTTTGAATAAATTAACCGTTCGACGTGCGGTTGTCAATAGGTTAGTTCGGTTTCCTCTATCATGATTTGTGCGGGTAGGAACGGCACTTTCATTTAGTGGGATGACCCAACTTTACCTATAACTGACCTGCGTGAAGGTTGGCCGTTTTTTGTGTTTATGCGGGTTTTGCCGCCTTCCACACGCAACGACTTACTTCCCCACTTATGTATGCGGTGAAGACCGGCATATCAGTGTGGAAAGTTCATAAGTATAAATGTAAGATTATCAGCGTCAATGTGATAAGGAGAATCATTTCCATTAGAAGTGGCTCTGGGCCTTTTCTTTTACAAGTTTGGAATTGATCTACATGCAGACTGTGTAATTGAGCTCCCTTCCATGTTGTTTGGATGGGAGTGCCATCGAGCCGATATGCACTTGGTTCGGAATCTCGTTGTTTACACAGTATGTAGTCTCCAACATTGTAGCTGCAGTTTCGTCCGTCTTTTCTCCAACTGGGGTTCTACACGCATTAGCCTGCTCAGCATTCATTACGCCACGAGGTGCGTGAGCGTCCCATCTCTGACAAATGCTTCGACGATGTCCTTCAAGTCTAAGCATTCCTCGGTGGTGTGGCCTCTTGTCATGTGGAAGTCACAGAATTTGCTCTGATCAGCGTTGTGACGCTCTCGGATTATTGGAGCCTTTGGCCATGGGAGCCTCTCGGTGTCAAATATTTCGGTGACGCTTTTGGTGAGTGGCGTCCATCTGGAGTTCCGGTTCGACGACTGCATGTTGTCCTTTCCACCTAACCGAGGGTGCGAGCCGGATGAGGTGTCGAAGTTTACCCTTGACTGCCAAATACCTAGCTTCCTCTTTTTGTTTAGTCGGGCGGTAAGGACGTTGTTTTCTCTTGTTTTCTGGGTGTAGAGGTTTGTGCTTTGGGGAAGATCTCTACCCAGTTGCTTTTCCGTTTCCGCGAAGCGTTTAGCTGCTGTCATGATGGCATCCCATGTGGATGGCATGCCGTCTTTACCCGTTAAGGTGCGGATGAGCTCTGTATCTTTCGCGCCCTGGATGAAAGCAGCGCGAACAAGATCTTCGCTAATAGCGCCCAGACTCAGCTTCTTTGAGTTGAAGCGAGTGATGAAGTCTAGCAAAGATTCATCTTCCTCTCGGATGCAGTTGAGGATCGTCCATTGCTCATCAGTGTACTTTCTTTGTTGACTGAAGTGTTGGCTGAACTTCTGTTGGAAGTCTGGCCAATCGTAGATGTGGTGGACCGGTAGACGGCCAAACCACGCTCTAGCCGCTCCAACCAGCGTCATCTGGAACATATAACATCACGTGGGTTCCGTCCAATTGCTGACGATTGCCCCCGCTATGAATCTGTTCAAATGATCGTCTGGGTCGGATATACCATCATAAGTGCCGATGTTGGGCATCTGCTTGGCACTCTTCGGGGCGATTGCTTCCGCAATGTCCCTTGCAAACTTGGACGTTCCCGCATTTGCAACAGTTGGTCTAAAAGTTTTGGAGAAGTCACGTGGGTTTCTACCCGCGTTTTTTGGTTTGAAAGTTTCTCCAAAATTCCTTCTCGGTTGGAAGTCTGTTTCCTTACGCTTCCCTTTCGCCCTATGGCGAGGGTTTGCGTCGGTGTCGGTTTCCTCCCGATCATCGTCTGAATACTCGCACTCACTGCTCATGTTGAACTGTTGTCGAGTGCTTCCGAATTCGTCAGCCTGTTGGAGTGAACGTAAGCGTTCATCCAACTCAGCTTGGAATTCCCTCTGACGTGCTTCCGCCCACGCTTTAACTTGTTCAAGTGTTTGGCGGGGGAGCCTCGTCTGTTGTCTTTCCGCCTGGGTATTAATGAATCCCAGGGGATGATTGTTTACTGCACTTGCCCCGGCTTGGGTAGCCGGGGTAGTGTTCGTAAAATTTACTGCACTTGCCCCTGCTTGAGTAACCGGGGTAGTGTTCGTAAAATTTGTGTACTCGCCGGTGTTCCTCCCAGTAGCTGGGGTTGTGATTACCGGGGTTTCTTGGTCACTCGCTGGCCTTGGGACCGGAGTAACGTTAACCATCTTTCCAGAAGTTTTGAAAAAACTGAAAAAATAAGTTCTAGCTTTTATGCACGGATGGCGCCAATAAAGAAACACTAATCGACCTCGGGCAGATTACGGATAATCTGGGGGTTAAATAGATGTTTCCCACGAGGGGTTAGGTCCGGCAAAGATGGTTCTTCTGATGACCTGCAAAACAGACACCGTGAGCTCGTCACTGAGAAGGGAGGGGTACCTCCTTGTGACCACCATCCGGCGTGAGAATCAGACTAGATTGCTCTTGAATATAAGTGTATATTAAGATAGATTGCTAGAGAAGATAAGATCATAATACCATTCCAAGGTGTTGGAGTATTTATAGCCGAATGTAGGTTTCCAAGAAGGTACAGCCGGCTTAATAGTATTCCTGTTCTGCCAACTGTGGGCTACGCACATGCCATGCTGGTGGTTGGTGGGTAGGTAGCGGCTGATAGTGACCAGGCCGGCTGTGTACTATTCATTTTCCACCAACTGCAGGCTATGCACGTGCTACGACAGGTTGGTGAGTAGGCAGCGGCTGATAGTGACATTAAGTAATAGAGCATGCTGCTCGTTGTACTGTTGTCAGTGAGCTGTCGCAGCTTTGGTCAGATCTTTTGTCCATACCTCGTCAGGTACAGTACAAAAGATCCTCCAGTAGCGTACGGACTGGCTCATTCGGGCGGGAGTTTTCCCGGCTTTGGGCGGGAATATTCCCGGCTTGCTCACTCCTTCAGGTGACATTACTGAATTATTTAAGAGTTAAGTGCCTTGTGCGTGTAGCCTTGCTGCGCGGGTAGCCTTCCCTGATGGCTAGTATCCGTTGCTGCGGGAACAGGCGGAGTACGTCGACCATTGGGAGGCTTTTCCTGCGGGAACAGCTTGCGTACTGCGCGTAAGGACGTCACGTCTCTGAGCATGGTGGGTCCTGCGGATCCAGTTGGTTTCTGCGCAGACGTCTCTCTTCAAGGTGAGTCTTGCGAGTTTAGCCTTTGCGCAGACGTCCCTGTTGAAGGTGAGTCTTGCGGGTTCAACTGCGCAGACGTCCCTCTTTGAGGTGAGTCTTGCGGGTCCAACTGGGCTCTGCTGGGACCTACCTCTTCAATATCATATATATATTTTGCATAGATTATCTTTTATTGGTCATTTCAAGTTGTATTTTATCAACAAAAATGGTATATGCATCTTAAACGAAAGGTTATTAGGTTATTTCTGTGGGCTTTTGAGGATTCTTTTTAAGGGTCAGATTCTTACATTTACTTGGTTTAATAGGTTTAATAGGATAATATTGTTTATTATTCATAATTAATAAATTGACAATATAATTGGAAACATAAACTATAATCCTTTGTAATTTTGTAATTGTTTACAAGTTTTATGTAACATATGTTAGATACTTCAACTAAATATATTAAACTATACGTAACACTACATTTTTTTTTAAATTTTAGGGGATAGGACTTACAAATAAGACCCTTGTGAACCATCACCACCAATTATAGAGTGTCACTTCATCCCAACTCGTGTGAACTCGAACAAACCTATATATAACACTTGTGGCGGTGTTCTAGCTCCGTCACTTGATCCCTCATGCTTTCCAAGAAAACCAACACCGACTTCCTCTTTCCTTTCCTATTATCTAGTGTGGGTTCACGAACCCGAAAATGATCCCATTTTCCTACATCAAGGCATTTATAGTGAGTTCCCACACAACCCCTTCAATCTGGGTTCCCATCTGGCGAACGTCCTCTTATGTAATTATTTGAACTTAATAAAACAAAACTTAATTGAGTTTGAAAACACCTTATTGACTTATTGGCTTTTTCAAAGAGCCAATAAGTTAAATGGTGTTTGACAATTACAAAAAACCTTTTATTTTAGTTTTTTGAAATGGTTAAAAAACAGTTTTTCAAAAGCCTCAAATTCTGGCTTTTCAACTTGGCTTTTTGAAAAGTCATAAGCAATTTTCAAACTCAATCCCAAACATGCTCTTAAAGGGTTGTATGAGCATATAGACGTATTCCATGTGCTTTTTTTTATGATAGTGGTGGGTCGAATGTGACCTGAAATAAGATGTCTTTTTTTATGTGCCATTTTGTCCGGCTCACCATCCACCCTAGCCCAATTTCTTTCCCGAGTGTATGTTCTGATTTGGGTACTCATTATAGAAAATCGTTTCTTGTTACACTTGTTCATCAACTAGATGGAAACTTCATCTTTAAGTTGCTTCGACTTTTCATAGTTATTATTTAGTTTATGTTTTGTATGCATGTGTTTAGTTTTTATGTAGTTAGCATCAGTTCTTAGTTAGCCGTATATTTTATGGAACAAATGTAGTAGTATTAAATTTGTTTTGTAATAAATTTTATGGTTTTACAATTTTGTATTGTTTTTTAGCATGTGTTATAAATCTTTGATTTTCATTAGTTATTCCTTGTTTTGTGTTTCATGAATTTGGTTTATGCTAATATGGTCGAATCTAAAATGGTTACATAATAACGCGGTTATAAGCAATTTATCATGCAACCTTCTTTAAAAGATAAACTTCCTTAAAATATTGAGTTCAAAGTTTTATTTCAAATATCTACTTTGAAAATCGATTTACACGTTAACCTATCTCCACGCTGAAAATCGATTTACATGTTAACCTATCTCCACGCTGAGTAAACTTAGCTAGTTGCAAAGTTCTTGCAATACGCCGATACCTAGGCCGGCTCAACGAATGTAGAAGCCTAAATCAAAATAAGATTTTTGGGGCCTTTTTATGACAATTGTTTAGAAATTTTTTTACTTACTACAAGTTTTGAACTCACGATCTATACTTGAGTAACCACCACGCTGATACATTACTTTGAATTTACTTTACCCATTATAATATATTTATATCTATATATAATATATTTTTTTTTGACTTAGAGGCCTTAATTAAGTGTGTGCATAATGCCCTAACTTATTTTCGTTGGCCCACAGGCCGGCTCTGCCAATACCTCTAGGTTACGAATTATACATCTTATTAGAGTCTCGGTTTCAAAGTGAAATTAGAATATGTTCTTGCAAACATGATTTTCCATAAGTGTATGAATGACTTTTATCGTGAGAAGTATACAAACAACTAGAGTAGTTATTATCAAATTATGTTTTCTTTTATAACATATAGTTCAAAATTGTAATTACACCGGTTATTGTATGTTTAGTAGGTTAATTTTATATTTACCGGATTCCACCTTTACCAGAAAACAGTTTTCAAGGGAGGGATATGTTATCCGTAGGGCCGTCCAAACCGCTCGACGCTCGAACTCGCTCGCCGCTCATTCGAAAATTGCTCGGAAAATGCTCGCTTGTTTTTTCGCTCGATTGAAAACGAGCCGCTCTGCTCGGTTCGGTTTGTAAACGAGCCAAGCAACGAGCAAGGGTATGCTCGGTTCGGCTCGGCTCGAATATTTTTTATTTATGTTATATATAATTATATATGAACAAATATATAAATATATACACAAAACACATAAATATAAGCTTACAATTATTTTTACCCTTTAAAATTTTTCATATTCCGTTAATTTTATAGTTTTATTTGTTTAATTCGAGTTTTTAGAAAACTAAAAGTTTGTTTACATGATCATTATATCTCACTCTAAACTTATTTATAATAAAAAGTTATAATATATTACATGTTTGTCTAAGACTACTAATTTATTTATAAAATATATTATTTACAACATTTAAATTTGTTTATTATTGAACTTTTTAAAGTGAAAAATAAATAAATTATGCTCGAAATCGCTCGATGTTCGATCGAAAAATGCTCGATTCGATTTTGGCTCGTTTCGGTTTTCGCTCGGTTTGAATTTCAGCCGCTCGGTTCGGTTCGGTTGTAAGCGAGCCAAGCAACGAGCAACCCTTTCGCTCGGTTCGGCTCGGCTCGTGAACAGTCCTAGTTATCCGCTTCACTTTTCTGTTGGGCTAAAGCCTAGTAACAAAGCCCATCAACCAAACTACCAAACTCCAAAGTAATTAAGTTTTTCTCAGCCGATGGTCATAATTAAGCCAATTCTTTTTTACTATAATGCTTATGCTCTCATGAACCAAGTATTATGATTACAAGTCTAAAACTTCGTATTAAATTTCAGGAACCATTTAAATACATTTTTTTATTATGCCAAATGTTAATGACCACTTTTTAGAGTATCAAATTTGGAGATATGAATAGTTTGGGAATATTGTGACCTTTTAGCTTCAAATAAACTATAAGGGTTTTACGTAACAAGTTATAAAATTGGATCAAATCAAGCAGCTTCTCACCCATGATCTCACCTTATGGCTTCTTTTTTTATGTTTGTCTACTTTACACCAATGGTTGTTCTTTGTTCGTTGTTAAGAGTTATTTGATATTTTTCTAACTGTTTATATTGATACTTCCTTAGGTTTTTATTTAATTGTTATATTAGTCCTTCTACATTAATTATACTATAGCAATTCGAAATCGAAATTATTATTATTATTATTTAAATTAAGACTTAGAAACTTTAATTGAAACAACTTTTAAAGTTAATCTCATGTGCACATGACGTCTAACTTGTTACTCTTAGCTTCTATTTCCTCTGAAAATGTGGCACTCAAAACACTTTGACAACCAACCTCTTACAATAACACAAAACACACTTGAGGGATCCAGAAACTAACAAATGGTCATTGATCTATGCTTCAACATAAAATTAGGATGATCCAAGTTTCAAAGTGTTTAGAACATAAATATAAAATATCCAAGATGGCTTCAATATAGTGCAATCCATCAAGAGACCACAAGACTTGAAATTTAAGAACACAACTACAATAACACGTTCTTAGTGTGATCACTATCATCTTAAACATTGTTACATTGATCTTTACTAAGTTTGGAAATATGGATCGTTTATGGGCTGATATTTGTGTTTATTTCAACCCAGATAATTTTGTGCCAACCCATTTTATTTTCTTGTGGGATTCGAGTTGTATCGCATAAATAGTATTAGATTAAGCTTGTATTTCGTGTCAACTTATGTCTCACAATATTCATGTAGCATTGATGTATACGCATGTTGTCACTTCAACATTTTTTTATCACTAGTAAGTAAATTAAATCAAAAGTTTTAAATTCTTTCATGGCATATCAAGCTATCGTTCACCAAAACCCGACCTTAAGTATTTTTCTCTCAGTTTCATGTCGGCCCATTTTAGACCGATTTTGTTCGTGTTAAGACTTTGAGTCTTATCCTCTATCGATTTAGAGAGAACGCAATACAAAAAAAACTCATTGAAGAGTAAACATAATAACACTATACGAAATATGGGTTTACATGGACCTCGTATACTTTATTATAAAGGACCTTATTAATAACGAGGTCCAACTTAGCCCAGTTTTAAGACCGCTCAAAAACCCATATGTCCACTCGTGTTCGCACGTGAACTTTATGATCCTTAGCAATCAATTGGAATATGAAAAATATCAAAAAAAAGGGTTTTTAATGCCTTATTATCGCAATTCAAGTTGTGTTTGATTATTGCACATTTAGGCCTATAGCTTATATCCCATTTGTTTCACATCTATAGCAGAAAGGTGGAACATGATTCCTTTGCAACAAAAGCCCACCATTGCACATCTAAATCTTACCATATATATTTTTTTAAAAACAGATTCTTGGAAACCATTCCTTTCAAGTTATTGATGTATTCTTGTTTGATGATTATAAAAATGTTTGGTCACACAAGATGATACCTCAAGTTACTGTTACATTGTAAAAGTCAAAAGCCAACACTCTTTAAGAGTAGTGAAGTGGTCATAGTTTGGCATATCGATTCGCTATGACCAAAAGGCGCGTTTGAACTTTGGATGATCAATAACATATGGGACTAAACAACCCAACTTATGCATGTTGTTTAGTATAGATTGATGTAGATCGATGTTTGGTTACTACTTATTAATAGAGCTAGCTGTTTAGGTTACGTTTATCGGAAAAATAAAAAAGAAATGACTTGGCCAACTAATCAAACTAGTTAAATTTAGCTGAATTGTATTTTTAGTGCTTACTACATGCTAAAATGCTACTGATGTGACAACATAACTTTTATAATCGTATTTGAACTTACAAAAGATATGCAACCCAACCAGTTTCAAACATTAGAAATAACCCATTTTCATAACCTCGAAACCATTATAACCACCCGGCCCACTAGTTTCCACCTCTACACTAGCTTAAAAGTGTCACCGAAAGAAAAATACTACAATTTTCATGGCATAACATGGTTTTTGTAATCCTATCTAAGCTTAGGATAGATATACATGCTGCAACCTAACCCGTTTAAACTTACACTAGAAACGACCCTTTTGCATACCCGAAACCATTATCAACCCGGCCTGTTTTTCACCTCTATCATAGCTTAAAAAAGTAGCCGAAAGGAGCATACTCCAATTTTCAAGAAATAACTTATAGTGTATTTTCATTGCTTACAACCTACCAAACCGTTACAAGTGTGCATTAACATAGTTTTCTTTAATCATATCTAAACATATAGTAGATTTCAACTTACACTAGAAACACTTTTCCTCCTCTACCATAGCTTAAAAAGTAGTGTAATTAAAGGAGAATAGCGCGATAATCTTGGGATGTCCTAGAATGAACATAGTTGCGATAATTTGCATCGAAACGGATGGAGTATAAGCTAACCAAAAATAGTAAAAGGTATGATGGGAGTGGGTGGGAACCCATTTTTTGTGGCCTTGAGTAGAAAGGAATAAGACTTAACATAACATTCTTGACTTGAGAATAAGACCTATTGGCTTTACTTAAAATAAAATTCCAAGATTCTATTCTTAAAGAATCTCTCTTTAATTCTAATTTCTGTTCTTTCTTTTCCTTTTTCCATCTCTCAGCTGTCCAAGAGAATAGCATTCCATAGTCATTTCTATTCCTTTTCTCTTCCATAGGGCGCCAGGCACGTGTGGTTTGAATCGCCGCCAATGAGGCCTTGACACATGTTTTTTAAGTTAATCGTTTGATAAAGTCTAAGAGGAACATGATTCTTAATAACTATGATCGCTGATATATATGTTCCTTTATGTGAGCTTCACCTTGAGTACTTAAAAGAATAAGTGCCTTAAAAAAAGTAAATACAAGTACATAAAAGAACAAGTACTCATGCATGTTCAAGATTCTAAAGTTGGATAGAATATATATACATTTATATAACTCTATGCATGTGAAGAGAAAACAGTGTATACAATGCTTATAATCTTAAACGTATATATTGTAAAAGCAGTATGTTTTACAAAAGAGTTTGTATGTAAAACTAGTAGGTTTTTATTGTCTTATAAATCTAGTGGATTTGTTGTCCATAACTTGAATTCGCTATTGACGACTGTGAATTTAGTGTTAAATTTCTATATAACTTAGTTTTCTCTTAATAATATTTATTAAAAGTTCTGTAGGCAGTGTTTAGCTTTTCTTTCTGCATTTAGATTTTAGTTTTATTAAAACTGAGTTGTATCCGTATTTTCTGATATCGTAATAAGTTTATCAACTTCTAGACACACGCATCCGCAATCCACCTGTTTTAAAGTAAAGAAGCTACTAGTTTTATAAATTATTTTCTCAAAACCTACTACTTTAATTTACCAAAAGTTCTTCCTTTACATTAGCTTGATAATGTGGTTGTATACTTGTATATATGGAATGATAGATATTTGTTTATTTTTAAAGTAATTTTGTATTCTGTATGTGTGCTATATATTACCGGAAAGAGTGCCATTTGATCCTTGTAAGAATGACATGAAGTGATAGCTGTGGCAGGAAATGAGAAACTGTGTTGGTGTATATATGTGTTGTGAATCCATTTTATAGAATTTTTGCACATTAACAGACATATTGACTAGCATAAAATATTTGAATCATGCCAAAAATGATTGAACTAAAGCAATTACCCCTGGTCGAATATTTTTGTAATTTAAAGTTCCCTGAACGCGAGGGAGAGTAACAAAATGTTGAATGATTTAAGCGACGGAAGTATAAATTTTGATCATTTAAGCAATCACATTGATGATTATATTGCGCCATATATAATCGCGTATGCGTAATAATCTTTAAAATGTACAAAAATGTTCCTCATGAGAAGTAATATTATTCCTATCCACATGCCAGCAAACCATTAAGGAATTTTCTTTCACTTACACTTTATCTAAAGGCTTAAAGATTCCCTTAAAACTGCATAATCTTTGAAAAAGTTCTGTTATAACTTGAAAAGAAATTCCACAAGTGCTAAGTTTGAGAATTCTTTAAAAAAATATAAAGAAAAAGAAAAAGAAAATGATGTCTTAGTGACACACACACATATAGGTTTGAGTTCTGCTACAAGTAAGTTTTTATCTAAAAAGTGTGAAATGGAAATTAATGCATGATGTCTTAAGTTTTTAGGGTTTGTGTTATACGATGACGCCATGTGAAAGAAAAATCTGAACCCGTGAACACTGACAACCATTTCTCCTTAGCAAAATAGCCGAATGTGATTTTTGGATTCATATCAATACGAACAAGTTTCTTTTCTCTTACAAATACAAGATAAAATTAACATTGACCAAGCACTCCAACCATTTGTGTTATTTTGTCAGGTGAAGCAAGTCTATCAGCCAAGCTTGCAAAGTCATCCCGAGCATGACTTGTTGTTTTGGTGGTGTCAGTTTTGAGGCCAACTCCAACTGAATATTTGTGACTTATATTGTAACTTATCATTTTTCGTTATTAAATGTAATGTAATACGTAATTCCAGTAACAAAAAACATAAGTGAATTATTAATTGTATTTTTTAATGATTCAGCTTGTGTAACACATGAGTTTCTAACCTAGTACGTACACATATATGCACACATTTAACACAAAACCAGTTTTAAATAGAACGCTGCAAGGACAACATAGTGACGTCCTGCATATGCATGTGCTCATCAAATGCAAGTATGAAGTGAAGTACAACCGGTCATTTGATCGTTCGTTCTTTTGAAAGGGACCCGCCTCGGTTCAAGTTCTTGAAGGCGAGCCGGCTGTTGTATAATAACCGAAGAATGCGAAGATTTTGGTTGTGGGCCCAGAAAATAAAGAAACACTGTATAGGCTGAATAAGTACCAAACTTATTGAAGGGGACAAAAAGGAATGTGTTCTTATTCTATACCTGCCCTCCAAGAAGAAGCATCTCTCCATATTTGATTTTTCCACCTTTTTTGCATATATTCCAAGTTGCAGATGCTTTTGTCAACATAATCTTGTTAGTTTTACTCCAAATTTATATTCCACATTTTGTATATATCCTGAATACATAAAGATGAAAGATAACTGTCATTACTATTAATGTCATATATTATAATTAATTAAGACGCGTTTGAAAATCGAAGATAGTGTATCCTAAGCCTGGAAAAAGGGCCGGGTTGGGTCAGGTAAAGTGTCAAAAGGGTTCGGGTTGAAACGGGCCGTTCCAAAAAGTATCAGTTTAGTTTGGGTCAAATGGATAAATGGGTTCCGGTTGAATTAATAATTTTAGAAAGAAGAAAATATTAAAATGGGTTCGCCGGCTATACCTTTATATGATGCACCGGATACAGCAGCCTAGCGAGAAGGACGTGTTGGGTTGGGTAACGAATCAAAACGGGCTCGGATCAAAATGCGTTTGGGTAAAAAAACAGGCCGTTCAAAAAAGTATCAATTTGGTTATGGTCAAAACGAGTTCTGACCAAAATGGGTTCGAGTTGAAATGAACCGTTTTCGAAAGAATATATGAACTATCAAAACGGGTTCAGCAGCTATATTTTTATTTATGGTGAACTAGATACCATGTAATTTTGGTCAGAAAAATCTTGGAATAAGGTTCTTTTCACTTTACCATATTTGTGGATCTATTCTGGTACCCATTGTAAGGTGTTTAGAGTTTTATAGTGCAAAGGAATTCTAGATTTCGGTCCGAGAATAATAAAAAGTCGCGTTGCAAAGCAAAGCACTCAATGAGAACACAAAGAAAGAGTTTATTTACAATTCGCCACGAACACTGGATTACGGATTAAACTTTAATAATGTTTAGTGTTTTTCCTTCATTAGATCTGTCCAAGATTCTATACTTCACTTGAAAAGCACCCCTCCTAACCCCCCCCCCCACCCACCCACCCCCACCCCTACCCCTATTCTCCATTTGCTTTATAAGGCCATGCTGAGCAGACCATTATTATGTGGATAATAAGTTATAGATAAGAGCTACTATAGTATCAAAACTGCATATTTGATAAACACACAAGAATCAAGATTCATAACCTTGAAGACTCATAAACCATGCAGGTACGATTTAGCACATGTTACGCGTGTATTTATAATTGTGCTTTGAAAGTGATTACATGATTTTATGTTTTCAAGTAACATATCATAAGGTTACGCGTGTGACAATTTTTATTTTATTTTTTGTATAAAGATGTACCAACACCATCATCATCAAGGAAAGAACATTCATTCTACATCAAGAATGTCAATTACACCTGAAAGACGCTTGTTTCTACAAGGAGGTAATAATGGAGGCGATTCGGGCCTTGTTCTTTCTACTGATGCTAAGCCTAGACTTAAATGGACGCCGGATCTCCATGAACGGTTTATTGAAGCGGTCAACCAGCTCGGAGGAGCAGACAGTAAGTACAGTTTAATAAAGTAACAATAATAATAATATTATATAACAGAAGAACAAAAAAGGCTTATCGGTTATCGTTGTGTTTATGTTACAGAGGCTACCCCAAAGTCAGTTTTGAAGTTAATGGGAATTCAAGGTCTTACTTTATACCACTTAAAGAGTCATCTCCAGGTAAACACACATACTAGTTAGAGTTTCTTTTGGTTAGTGTCACACGTGACCGTTTCCTTGTAACTAATTTGCTTTTTCGGTTGACAGAAATACCGACTCAGCAAGAATCTCTATAGGCAAACTAGCAGTGTTAGCACAAACAAAGTTGGTAATAATTCCAAAAATCCATTTTGATTACAAAAATTTATTTAAAAATAAAAAGAATATTTCCTGATAACAAAAAACTCGGGTTGTAGATATCGTTCCACCAGCAGGAGACGTGATTGAAGAAACAAATGAAACTCACATGAGCAACTCTAATGTTTACCCTCAAACAAACAAGTAAGACACAATTATCCTTGTCTACATTTTGTAGGCTAAATGAGAAGTCTACCCCTACAATGTTCAAGCTAATGATACATATATTCATTTCAGAAACTTGCAGATAAGTGAAGCCATACAGATGCAGATTGAAGTTCAAAGAAGGCTGCATGAACAACTTGAGGTATGCATCGCTATATAAATAAACAGAAATAATAAATTTATACGACAAAAAATAATTTAAAAAGGACAAACAAATGTACGTAGTAAAATCCCAGTCATATAGTAGGGTCCGGGACACATAAAAAATATAATAAAAATATTTTTTTCATTTTAAATATATATAAAAAAATACTTTTTTACATTTTTGCATACTTATATATTTTTATTAGATAATATAATAATGTTAAAAAAAAATTATTTGCAATATGAAATAGGTGCAGAGACACTTGCAGCTTCGGATCGAAGCGCAGGGAAAATACTTGCAATCTGTTCTTGAAAAAGCACAAGAAACTCTTGGAAGGCAAAACTTAGGTACAGTAGGACTAGAGGCTGCAAAAGTTCAATTATCTGAATTGGTCTCTAAAGTATCAACTCACTGCCTAAATTCTGCATTCTCCGGAGTCAAAGACGGGTCAATGCGTACAAACGTCCAACCGACAGATTGTTCAATCGAGAGCTGTTTGACTTATGGTGAAGGTCAACAAACTGAACAAGACATGCTATGTTTGACCCTTTTAAAGTCAAAGGTTGACACTGAGCCACAACTTTCCGCAAGTGATTTGTCAATGAGTGTTGGAGGGCTCAAGAGTAGTGAATGGTACACCGACGCAAGATTTACGGGCAGGGTCGAAAAAGTCATTTTAAACGATCAAACCAATCAAAGAAACACAGATTCAGTGAAGGAAGAACAGTTTCCGTATTTTGGACAAAAACTGGACCTTAATGCCCATGATCATGGGAATGATGCAGCTTCAAGTAGCAAGCATTTTGATCTGAATGGACTAAGTTGGTGATTAATCACTAAAGAGGTTGTAATGCATTTTCTGGTTTTTTTTTGTAGCGCGAAAATAGTTGGAGAAACACGCGATATTTCAATCGATGAATCGTGAAGATTCGGTTTTAGAGCAACATGAGTTGCTGTCATATTTACCATTGTGGTAAATCTATAAGAGCATGTCATTAACTTGTATTGAATAACATAATTAATGACAACTTATGAATTCTTGTGAAGCCTTTTTAAATTACATCATCCATAGTTTGGTGAAACCCAAAATATATATATATGGCTTTAATAATTTGGTAGCTTGTTCATATGTCACAAGAACATCATCAATGTTATGTTTTAAAAAACTATATGTACTATCTGTATTCGAAAGTCGAGTGATGCCATGTATTTCTAGACAATGACACTGGTAAAAAAGTTGGCTATCACGATTTAACATGTACAAACATATCCCTTGATTTAGGAATTTAGTGGTAAGTGATGAGCTTAAAACCTGCATAATGTTTATTGGGTTTGGTTTGCAAATTGCCTATATTTTCTTATTGAGCTTGTTTGAATATTTCCTATATTTTTTTAAGTGATTTGGTTTAAGTTATTTTTTCTAGGTAATGTGGCGGTAGATTCATTTTAGACACTATAGCTTGCTCAGATTTGGTTGGACATTATATGACTGTTGGAATTTCATGTCTCTACTCTCTGTGTGTGTTATTTTTGGGGTTGCATGTTAAGTATTTGATAATATAAATGCCTCAATGAAGACTTAGATTCCAACTGCATGTTATGTGTGTTACTATGGGTACTTAGATTTTAGACACTCTTTTTATGTAAGATTTGATACATTCCAACTGTTTGATTATATTCCTCCAACTACGGATACATACATAGAAATTGAAATTCCTGATGTTATGGTTATGTTGTGTGATTAATGGGTTCACCTTCTGTTTTTGTAAAATATAATTGAATTTGGTTTTATCAAATTGGCAGTGAGGTTTCCTATCTGGAATTAAGGCTATATTATATTTAAGAATCAACTTAGCGACTCGAATAGGTTAGATAGCCGAGTAGGTGACTGTTGCCATGCTCCATTTTGGAAACCCTATACGGCGACAATGACTGAAACCCTGCGTGGCGGAGATGGCGAGGCCGGTGGGTTTCGACCACCGGAGGTTTCTATGTCGGCGACTGAATCGATTTCTATTTTAGCGTTTATTATACACTAGTTTGAGGCCCGTGTATTACACGGGTAATTGATGAAAAATTTAAACTTGAACCATTAAGAGATATACATTCAACAAACTGATCATATATTGTTAATACAATTACAATTTACATTAAAATTACAGAAATAAGTAAAAACTTCCTTTTACACTACATTTGTGACTGTATTAGTAGGTATACATTGTTTATCAAAAATCAAAATTTTTAGTCCATGACTGTTTTTAATTCTTAATAAGGTAACATATAAGTCTGCTTGTAACTCTTGATATAGCCACGTATAGCTGTCCGTGTGACAAAAACCGTTCTCCAAATACATACCAACTCTAGATAAATGATAATATATCCATGAAACCATTAAAAAAATATTCACACACATAAAATATCATAACTTTTAATCAATTAATATGATGTCATCACATCTACTCATGTTTATAAAAAAACATAATTATTCCAAAAATCATATTACCTACACTTTGATGTTATAATCATCCTTAGAATATTTAGAATTTGATAATGATTGATCATGATAAATTTGTTTTCATTAATATTATGTGTATAACAAATTTTTAATTGATTTTATATTTTACAATTAAAAACTGTATAATCAAGCAACCTAAAAACCGAAAATTAAACTATAACAAAATGATTTGTGTAATTTCATATGAATGTAATTGCCAGGAAAATGACAAATACATACTAATCTTATAACCATGTTCAAAATAATAGTTATTCTTTGTTAGATGAATTTTAGAAAATTTAAAGTTGCATAAAGTGAAGGTAGTGATTCTTATATATAATAATTGGAATTATGATTGCCGCTTTTACCCATAACCTGAAACCAACCCAAGAAAACCCGTACCCGAACCCCAAACTAACCCGACCCAAGAAAATATTAACCCGAACCTGAACCGAAGAAATTCGGGTTGGTTCTTGGGTCAGAATTCTAGGTTTCAAGTCAACAAAAATAAACTTTTAGTTTTTAAATCATACATATTTTTAGGTATTAAAGGCTAAGCCTTAGTTATTGACGTTATCAGGATTTAGTCCAAGTCGATTGTTCTCATTCCACATATAACGAATCGATTGTTTATTTTTTATTATTTTGATTATAAACCATAAAAAACACTTTAATTATGTATTAACCAACATGTAACACTAACATACCTCAATTCGTTGAATTTGTATAAAAATAAAATTAATAAGTTAATATAATATAGGAATTATGTAAATAACTAATGAAAACGATATTCAAGGTTTCAATATCCTAAATGATTTTTGGAAAACGAAATAATGGAATGAGATTGAAACAAATTTTTTGGTTTAAAATATCAAATTTATTTTAATTAAGTAATTTATCTTATAAGACATATTAAATTAAATATATTTGAATGTATAGAAAAAGTATAAATCAAGTCATAAAACATATGTTCTGAAGCATTTTGGTCTGAGTTATAAAATAAAATATTTAAAACTAAATATGGATCTTCATATTGCTAAAACCCTTTATACTACACAAAAAAAGTCAAATAAATAGATGACAAAAAATCATATTTGTTATAGATTAAACTACATAACAAATACGACCTGTTTTAATAATTAAACCATAAAAATCCAAATTCTTCGACAATAATGCACATTTTTTTAATTTGCAATTATTTGTGACTTTCAAATTTTATTCTAACAGGTCTGCATTTCAATTTTGATATTACCTTATTTCACCATTAATGTTAATGAATGAATCAGTTAGTATTTACATTTAATAATCAAAAACTTGGATTCATATATTGAATTGACTTAAAAAATAAAGGCCATATATGAAAATTTGTTGAAAAAATGTGAGGAGGGCTATGAGCTTGACAAGTGGCAAGAGTTGTAGTCTTTTATTAGAATAGAAAGATATTCATTGATATTAGGATTCTTGGTATTTTCGATTGATTTTATTCGAAACTGATTAGAAAACGTCGTATTTGTGTTTCACATTTTGTCAATAATCATATTGTTTTGTTTTGTTTTTTTTTGCAGGTTGTATAGTTTTGTCTTAGGGCTGAGGGTGTCTTTTTAGCGATCGTAACACAGGTGAATAATCACTGTATATTGTTGTAGCAGCTAATTTATAGCATATTGTTTCAATTATCTTTTGTTGGGGGCATTTTGAGTGTTAATATTACTAATGAATTCTAATGTGCCTATTTAAAGCGTACTGTTTTAATAATGTTCATGTAGCTTGCAACGTGTGTGGTTTTTGGGGTTATTTTTTTTCTCGGTTTCTGTAGCTTTAATGACATTTGAGTTATGATGTATCTTTTGAATTATTTGGGTTCTTTTTATGGGCTATTTTGAACTTTAATTAGATTTTTGGAACTGATGTTTGTTATCGAAGCTTAATTAACTGGACACTTATAATAATCTATCTATCTACTGCAGCCAAGATGCAAAGAATCTTGAGTGACTTGTGTGTGTTTGTTATATTTGTGCTCTTGTAGCAACACTTTGAATATATGTTCCAAGGTGAATAATACTTCAAAACTTATCCAAAAGACTTGAAAGAACAAAAGTAAGTCACTCTTGAAATATATAATTTTGTTAACACTAGAGTAAGTATCTGAACATGTAATTCTTTTTATAATGTGATGATCATAGAGTAGCTGACGTTTACTTTGTTGAGCAACGAAGTTGTTTAAAAACAACTTTAGCTATATTCTAATTACTTTGAATAACAAAACTATAGTAAAAGTTTGTTAAGAAATTTTAACTAAGTAATCTTCTAACAAAATAACAGTTACGTCTGTTACCCGTAGATATATTAAAAAAAAATAAAAGTAAAAAAAAAATACTCGAATAGTAATTTTCTAATAAAATAATTGTTACACACCCACTAGTTGAATCCTTGAACTGAACGGCACCGCACTGTCGTGCCATTGGGCGAGTGTTCACGGGGGTGTTGGCCTTAGGTGAGGGTTTTTCCCGGACATGGGCGGATCTATGTGTACGAGACCGGGACTGAGTTTCGAATTTTACATATGATGCCTGTATGAAATATGAACGTGAACCCACATATATTTTGTGAGTGAACACATATCAATATCACAAATGTGGAACCTTGGTCAAGTGGTAAACATCCTTGCTTTAGAATTTGAGAATCGAGAACCTTGGTTCGATTTATACTTTCAGCGTGTTTTTTTCTTTTATTTAAAAAAGTTATCTTAAACATTACTAACAGAGTGACAATTCATCTTAACAATAATATGCAGTTAGAACCATATATTTCTAATCCCGTTAGAACTCGTTGAACTTAACCAATTAGAACAGGATAGTTATTTCGTTTTTGTCAAATAAGTTATTAGGTTCCGGTCCGAACATGTTGTCTAACCATGAAAACCAATAGTAGGCTTCTTAGGGAATAAAAAACAAAACATGACAGATGATTCAATGTGTAATGTTTTGAATTTTTCTCGTAATGTTATAACCCATTAGTACAGGATAGTTATTCCGTTTTTGTCAAATAAGTTATTAGGTTTTGGTCCGAATGCGTCGGCTAACCATGAGAACCAATAGTAGGTTTCTTAAAAAAAATATATAAACATGGCAGATGATTTACGCCCTGTACTTGTGTTTTTTTAAAAAAGGGAAAGGAAAGGAAAACTAAGGATAGTTAAAAGATGGGTGTTCTTGAGTTTTTTTAGGATGGAAAGGAAAGGAGTAGGAAGAGTTAGGAGGGATTAAATTGATGTATTTTTCCAATAAGTTATCCTCCCAAAAATGGGATAATTACTAAGGATAAGTTTTTTCCAATAAGTTATCCTTTCCTTTCCTCCAATTTCCTTCCAACTCAAGAACACACCTAATTAAAAAAATTTCCTTCCCTAACCTTCCCTCTCCATTCATTTTCTTTCATTAGTTAAAAAACTCAAGAACATGGCGTTAATTTGTAATGTTTTGAAATTTTCTTGTGATGTTATAATTAATAATGTACATGTATCTAATGTTTTTACCCCGCTACAAAGTACGGGTTATATTTTACTAGTAATGTTTAAATATGATTTGTAGGCATTACAAATACTAAGAGATATTATGTGTTTTTTTTTATTTTGGTTTAAATTTGATTTATGAGCATTATATTTTACTAGCAATGTTTAAACCTAGATTTGTTTTTTGTTATTGTATTGCATTTTTATATGGGATAAACCTTGATCAACCCGAACCGTCGAAACGACCTGAATCATTGAAAACGGCTCGAACCATCGAAATAACTCGAACTGTCGAACCGACCCGAACAGTACAACTGCCTCGAAAAGTGGACCCACTGGAAAAAAAATTATGGATCCGCAAATAGAGGCGGGCAAATCAACCGGTTAACCGATTCGAACCGCCCGAAAATTAAATCGAAACTGAACCGGTTTAAAACCGGTTATGTTGAAACCGGTTTGGAACCGCAGGTTCGGAACCGGTTTGCAATTTTCTCCACCAAAACCGGTTAACCGAACCGATGAGGCCAAAACCCGAACCAAAACCGATCGTGACATGGTAAGAAACCGGTTTCAACCTAAACCGAAACCTGTCGTAGACCGGTTTTGACTTTTGTTGACAAAACCAAACCGGTCTTGACTTTTAAACCAGTTTGTGCATATCTATCCGCAACTATTTCCGGATAGAAATAGGAGTGTAGCCCATTATGGTAAATTTAGCTAATAATAATAATAATAATAATAATAATAATAATAATCTTAAGTAGTGTTATTATTATTATCACTACAAAAAAAAAGATTAAATAACCAAATTTCAGTCTCACGCAACCATGATTAAGAATTTGGTTAAGACGGCTGGCAGGGCGTTGCGGCAGTGTGCTCAGGTGGCGCGGTGTATTCCTCCTCCGCATCAGCCGCTCTATCGAGGCCAATATGGTGGACACCGAGCCGGCCTAGCTGGCGTTAGCGGAACCACTGGAATTAGAACTTCTGCCTTCAGCTAGTTGCACTTCCATCTGATTGGGCAGTTGTATTGCCACAACCAATTAAAGATGAGGCTTAGTTTCTATTAATATGGTTTGTCTTCTAAATATGGAATTACCCTGCAAAAGAAGTTATACTCAGGGGCGGACCCACATAGGTTCGATCGGGGTCCCGGGACACCGATGTTTTTTAAAAATTACTTAGAGACGGTATATTAAATTTTGTAAGGACCCCATAAAAATTAATACTTTGAACTGGTACAGTGGAAAGTCCCTTGTTTTACTTGTGAGAGGTTGTAGGTTCAAGCCCCACCATACTCTTTTTTTGTTGTTTTTTTAATATCCTAGTCTTAGTTATTCAGTTAGGGTATTTGTGCTTTTTGTTAGTTTCTCTCATATAGTCATTATCACCATGCAACATATATAATGTTAACATGGATTTTGCATATTCTTTTATTATTTACCTTGTGTATGTATATTATAATTAATCATTTATTTGTGTTAGAGTTATTTTTTCATGTTTTGGTCAATTATGTAAGACCATATATATAGATTACGTTTATGTTTTTCGGGTATGAATTAAAAGTGTATGTTTCATCTAGTTTGTAATTTAGATTCTTTCTACTTACTCGTTTCCAAATGACACCATAGTTCCGTGTTTCATTATGTTCCTCGCCTCGACCCGACCCGAATAACGACCGACCTGGAAAATTTTGTAAACCGAAAAAATTGGGACCCCATTGACAAAAAATCCTAGGTCCGCCACTGGTTATACTCCATGTAGTATAAGATCTTATAGGATAGTAAATATAATTCTATTATTGCAACATTGTTTATAACTATGCTTCTAATTCGTGTTGTTTAGTTTCTATGCTAAAATCAGGGTTTACCTCCTTCTCTTCCCCAATACTCTCCAACTGCTCTGTAGGCCTCACGAAAGGTTAGTGAAATGCCTGCATTTAGTAGTGCATTCATCACCCTGTCAAAATATCTACCTCCACCGCCTCCACCAGGTCCGTTTCCACCGCCGCCTCTTCCAGGGATTCCGATTCCACCGCCGCCTATTCCAGCTCCAGGGATTCCCTGATTTTATTATTATTTTTGTGGTATCATATAGAATGTTTGCAATTTTTTCATTTTTTTATGACTTTTGGGATTGGGATATCCATTTCCCTTTTGAAGTTGCTACATTCTTTGACAACAGAGCAGGGTTTGCTTGATGATCTTGCAAGAATGGGTGTCACAGTTTCAGACATTTTCTCATCTAACCCTTTTCTTTTGTTTAGAACAGGAAATCCCAATTCTGCTTGTTCCCTAAAATATCTCAGCAATTCAGATTGTTGTGCACTGGTAGACCTGTGTCTTCCCTGATAATCAGAGAAATGCAGTGCTGCAATCACAGTCAATTGTTCTAGGTTTACTTTTGGTTTCTTTGGGGTATTCACTGTCCTTTTCATTTTCTTTGCATTGTTCAATTTGGAGACTGAGGACTTTACTTGTCACAAAATACCTTAACTTCAGATTTCCCAATCTTTGATGGATGAGTCATCTTTTTGGGTATTCCCTTGTTCTTACCATTCAGAGGTTGAGCAGTTGTTTTTTCTTGTTTCATGAGTTTTCCTTTTATCATCTTGAAGCTGCTCAAGATCTCTTTCTTTGTCATGATTTTCATAGAGTTAAAGGGAATTCCATTTTTCACAAGAAATTTCGGTTTCCCACCATATTTGCACAGAAATTTTTCATTTTTCTTCCTTTGTTCCTGCTCATCTTGTGTCCTCAAGTTTTCATTTGCTAAATCATTGTTCTTGACAGTCTTTTCAACATCTAAGACTTTTGAAATTTTGTCAATCATAATGTCTAGTTTTTCTTTAGCATCTGTTTCTGAATCTTCCTTTTTAATCAACTTGAGTAATGATACTAGCACTCCATTTGGGATTTGGTAACATCATGGAAGTTTCGGGTTAAAAAGAGCCAAGTTTAAAAGATAAAGGACTAAAATTGTCAAATTCTAAACTTAAAGGACTAAAGTGAAAATTCTGGTTTCCTGATCCATCGCGTATCGCGATGGGTGTACTGACAGGCTGGACACGTGGCCTGCCACGTGTCCACACGTGGCACAACGTCCGCCACGTGTCACCACGTCTGCCACGTGGCAAGCCTAGTGGTGACGAGGCAGGGCTACGTCGCGATACGCGACGGGCTAGCCAAAGGAGCCATTGCGTATTGCGATGGGTCCCCTGTCTTGCCTACAAATAGCAAGCTCCAGGTGTTCTCATTTTTCACACCCAAATTCACATACATCTCTCTCTCTCTAACTTCTCTCTAAAGCCTCGAAACGTAAATCTTCGATCACCTCGATTTTCGTGCCCAAAATCCTCGATTCGCGTACCAACGTTTCCTCGATTTCCATGCCACAAGCACATCGACGACGTTACAACTAAGAAGGAGGTATTAACATCCCGACGTCCCGATGACTCGCCTCGTAAAACATGCCGACGTGGAAAGAAGTGTTGGTGTCTCAATTTGCATGCGAAGAAAAAGTGTTGAAAAGAAAGGGTTGATCAAGAAGATAAAGAAGTCAAAGCGGCGTTGAAGTGTTGCTCGATTGTAGGGTTTTCATAAGCCGACCAAGGTAGGCATGATGCCCGGATAAAATAATAATAAAATATTGAAAAGGCTTAAAACCCTAAGTCGATGATATACTCGATACCTCGATAGATAAAATAAAATATAACAAAGAAAAAAAAAGAAATATGTATATATATATATATATCAATGTGATTATATATAATTCTTTATTTTAGATTATTATTTAAGTAATTATGAATATTCTTAAATAATAAAAAAAGAAAGTATACGTTTCTTAGAGAAGAAGAAACGTAAGGTTTTAAAGAAAATAAGATTTAACTAAAGGTAATCTTATAAAATAAAAGAAAAGAAAATAAGTTAAAAGAAAGACTTTTAATTTATAAAAGAAATGAAAGAAAGAATACTTTTTAACTAAAAGTTTTAAAGTAAATATAATCGAGGTAAAGGTTATAGAAAGACTAAAGGTCTTAAGCCGGATTGTATATCTGACTAACAAAAAGTTATACTCGTACTATAGGTGCGAGATAGAAAAGGAAAGACCCTCAGACAGTGTATTGAAGCTGATCCAAATCGAAAAAGGTGAATACGCCCCAAACTTTACAAACTTGTTTAAAACGAGTCAAATGAATTAAATGAAAGGTTTACATGGGACTACGTGTCTCTAAAACATTATAAACAAAAGTAAAAGCGTTAGCCCTCAGGTTGTCATGTACGTTTGTCTGGATCCTTACATATGTGGTATACACGGTGGGCACACCGCACCACACCTGGTCATATGACGCTTTCCTGCGGGAGCATGACCATGTGTATACGAATGGTACTTAACTAAGTCGAGCGTTGCGGTGTTTGCTGGGGTATTTAGTGTAGAGACTTGAGTTTATAATTGTGTTCTTTTAAAGCTTGGTTATTCCTAAGCCACGATAGGTCGGACATAGCTATGTCTCGATGGGTAATCAAGTAAAAGAAAATATTTTAGCGTCAACATATTCACCAGCATGTGTTGCTGACATATTTTCTAAACATTTTGTAGGTAATCAAGATTGGGGCTTGTGATGACGAAGTGCTCAAGATATCTGATGGCTCGGATCTTTTGTTAAACTTTAATAGAAAATGAATGGTGGTTTTGTAAATTAATAAGTAATCTTAAACACTAAACGGGAACTTTTAATCCCGTCTTTGTGAATGTAAATACTATTATATTTTAAATCCACATGTTTTAAAGACTTCTGATTTTAAATCGTTAACTCTGATTTATTTACAAATGTGGTACCAACATATGCGTCTCACGCCTAAGCCGTAGTCTGGGGTGTGACAAGATTTCTTCATCATTTAAACATTTTTCAATTATATCTTGTGAGACATCCTTCTGATTTTCATTGTTCGATTCATCCCTTGATTTCTTCTCAGCTGATGATCGTCGTTTGAGTCATGCAAAAACCTAAATAACCTAAGTAGATAAGGTAAATAAGGTATCATATCCACCAGGAGTATGTGGTTAATGCAAATCGTGTAAACTGATATACATCTATTTATGCATCTCGAATCCTTTGTATAGTCATGTTTATTTAATGTTTTGAGTTCGGTTTAGTTCGTGTTTCGTTTATCTTTTATTAATTTAGGTTTTGAGTCAAGTTTATTTGATATTTATCATGTTTTATATCTTTTGGTGTCTTGCATGTTAAGCTTTAATTCTTTCTATCATTTCATGTGAAGTTTAAGTTCGTTTTTGCTCATCATTGGTTACATGATTAGTTCACTTAGAGTTTTGATTTGTTTTCATGTAGATGGTGGCTTGAGAGTCAAGGAAAAGAAGTTATAGAAGGTTCTTATCGTCGCTTGGAGTTCAAGGAAGAGATCTAGTTTTATTTAGAAATAAAATAACAAGAAAATTCGGTTTCTCCTCCTGGTGTGCGCCACGCAGCGCGACCGGGGAGGCCAAGGCCCGTCGCGCGGCGCCTACCTTCTCTGATCAGCCGATTTTTGCAGCCCAAGCCCACTCGTTTATATAAACATCTCATTATAAACCTAGACAAATTAACAAGTAATACCAGCCGATTTTGGGAGAGAAACCAAGGTTTTGAAGGAGTTTTGAAGCTAGGAATCAAGGAGGATCAAGATTTCTTTCAAGGAGGTGTTCAAGGATCAATTAACAAGGGTTTTATCGCTCTAACTTTCGTTCCTTGTTCATTGTTTCTATCATGTACTTCTTTGTTTTTAATACTTGTTTGGATTCGTTTTTAATAATGATTCTAGGCTAGACTTCATGTCTACCTAGGTTTGATGAACATGTATTGATTTGATTCTTGCTTTGGATGATTGTTTTGATTATGGATTTGTTGATTTAATAGTAGAGACTTGATTTTGCTTTCATGATGCATATGAGTGTTTATTATCTTGGTTGATTATTAACTATTGCTTCACATAGATCTTTTATCTCTTGCTTTTGTTCTTTAGATTTAGGGTTTATGTTTAATCATTACTTGGTGTTTTGATTATTGTGATTGAATAAGCCTATTAGATCATAGAAGCTTGTTGATAGTTGATTTAGGATTTTAAATGTTCTGCTAAATTCCAATAGCTGTGAGGTGAGGAGTTGTTCATGTGTCTTGGTCAGTCGCATTCTAGGTTAGATTAGTGACAGTATTCTTGCTTAGTTATCGTGTTGATCCTTGTTCATGATGTCGTGTTTATTTTATCAAGTTATCTAGGGTTTAGTGTTTCGTGAGATTGCTTGCTTTAGATACTATTAATTAACCCTAATTGATGACTGTAAGGAAATCAATCCAACTGATTGCTTAATAATCTAATATTCATTCTTTAGGATTTTATTTGATGAAATCGAGGGTCCTCTAGGGTTTGTTAGATGAATATATTTAGAAATCAGTTTCCATATCATGTTGGTTGTCCATTTCTTGATGATTGTTGATGCATGGGATTCTTACCTAGGTAGATTCCTTTTCTTATTGGTTTCGATCTTGTGATTTATTGCTTGTTTCTACTTTACTCGTTTATTTACTTTCTTAGTTTAATATTAGTTTAAAACCCCCCTTAAAACATTAATAATAAATAGTCGTGTCGTAAGTCGAGTCTAATTAGTTAATTAACGTAATTTATAGAGTCATGTGTGTTTGATATTCCGGACTTACTAAGCTTTAGTACAATTGATCGGTTCACTTGCCGGTGTTTTGTGTAATTGAGTCTTAAGTCTAGTTTTTATTACTTGTTTAATTTAGTTAATATTTAATTGACTGTTTTCACTACATCATAAACAGTTTCAATATTATAAAGTAACAGATTTTAGTGCTGATCACACAAGCAATAATTTGATTTTAAAATTAAGCAAGCAAGCAAGCAAGTAAACAAGTTTCAATCAATTAATAAAAGCAAATCACACCCGGGACTTCAAGTATGTAACTAACAGTAATCTCATACAACCTAACAGATTAATCGCTAACGGTTAACTACAGACTGATCAACTAGACAAAACCTTAAACATCAACAATCGCTTTACACAAGACACTGGTTATCAAACAGTCCCTGCCAGTGTGACTCAGTTAAGGGCAATCATATGTTTTATCGTATTCAGTCTAATCAAACAGTCCTATGATCAATTATTATAGCAATTGGTAACTAATCGTTCAGATCAACGTAAACCTAAACCGATTGAACACACAGAAATACCAAACATCAATAATCATAGATCAACCATAAACAATTATACATAAGTGTTCTTAATCACATGAGAAAACTGAAAGAGTTACAAACTATGCATTCCCGGGTGAGATTCTAAGACATTAGCCAAGCCTCGACATCGTGAGATCTTCGATATGGATTATATGGAGCATGTAGGTGATCTTGATACAAGCTGGAATGATGGTCGCCCCATGGAAGCTCTGGAAATCGCCTTGGCTGATAAAAAACAAGTTAGGGTCGTGTTTGATGAAAATTGATATAAAACCCTAGCTGCTCGTCTGCACACCCCATCACGATACGCGATGGGGTCTTCACTGGTCCATCGCGATACGGTCAACTCTTCATTAAACACCCATCACGATACGTGATGGGTCTCTAAGCATGCCCATCACGTATCGCGATGGGACATGTCACCAGCAAACATGCTTTTGTCTTTTATCGTTTTGCGTGCTGGACGTCCCGGGTCTTCAATACATGCATTAGCAGGTCCAAATTAAGTACTTTAATGCCTGTGACCTGAAATACAATAATACACGTATGAAGTATCGAAGTTCCTACAATAAACGATTAGAACTAATAAATAAACGAACTAAAACATATACAAATTAACCAACCATCATCAGCTTCAAACTGTTTCATCATTGTTCTTTGTTCTTCAATTTCCTTATCAGACAACATTTGATTTAGAAACTCTCTGTCTTGAATTTCTGTCATTCTTTGCTCATAGACCATTTTGGCTTTCAATTTAGATTCATCAATGTCCAAGACCTTTTTATTCACTTTTGGAGAATTAATTATCTGTACTTTATTAGTTTCTAGAGCAATTATATTCCCTTAAGCTTCTTTCTTTCATCAACTTGATTCTATTCTTCTTTTGGAAAGTTATCAGTTTCATCATCTGAACCATTTCATCATAAATTGATAAAATATTTAATGAGTTTTCCCCTTGTTTTGGTTTAGCTGAGGTCTTCTCAACCTCAGCCATTAGGGTTTAAACTTTCTTTAATGCCTTCTTCAGTTCTGGGGTGTGAGTCACACGCCTAGGCCGTGGTCTGGGGTGTGACAAGATTTCTTCATCATTTAAACAGTTTTCAATTACATCTTGTGGTTCTTTTATTTTGGTTCTTGTTTTATTTTATTTGCTTTTTTATTTTATAAATGCAGGAACATGGACATTTGGAATAGGGTGAAGATTGACTTGCAATACCAGCACAAAGAGCGAGCAATGAACATTGTGAAAGATCACATTCAGTTTGGTGAATATTCACAAAGTAAGTGTATAATTATTTATTTAGATCAAAACATATTATAATTATATTTATATATGCAATATACACTGTTAAAACATGCATCACGTTATCGCATACAATGATACAAGTATACAACCACCACTTTCAAATCAATGCCCAAATATAAATATAACTGTTGTTGGACAAAGTATGTGTCTCTTTGGTCAACTAAAAACGTCTTCTCACCTGTGACCTCCCATTGTGATATAAATGTAACATAATTCTTGACGCAGGCTTCTGAAAAATGGAAGGAAGCAGATGCATTGAAGGAAGAAAATGACTTTTTTCTGTTTAAAGAGAAGTATGTTATAAAATGTTTATTTTATTTGATTATTCTTTTATTTTGGTTCTTGTTTTATTTTATTTGCTTTTTTATTTTATAAAATGCAGGAACATGGACATTTAGAATAGGGTGAAGATTGACTGCAAGATGATGGTTGTTCTAGGAGCGACGAACGAAGGGACATCCTTCTGATTTTCATTGTTCGATTCATCCCTTGATTTCTTCTCGGCTTCAAACTGTTTCATCATTGTTCTTTGTTCTTCAATTTCCTTATCATACAAAATTTGATTTAGAAACTCTCTGTCTTGAATTTCTGTCATTCTTTGCTCATAGACCATTTTAGCTTTCAATTTAGATTCATCAATGTCCATGACCTTTTTATTCACTTTTGGAGAATTAATTATCTGTATTTTATTAGTTTCTAGAGCAATTCCTTTTCTCTAGAGCTTCTTTCTTTCATCAACTTGATTCTATTCTTCTTTTGGAAAGTTATTAGTTTCATCATCTGAACCATTTTCATCATAAATTGATAAAAGATTTAATGAGTTCTCCCCTTATTTTGGTGCAGCTGAGGTCTTCTCAACCTCAGACATTAGGGTTTAAACTTTTTGTAATGACTTCTTCAGTTCTTCCTCAAATTCTGATAAATGACTTTTGTAGGATTTGGGGTTATTCCGAATGGAACCCATTTTGACCTGTATCAAGAGACACACAAAGTAATTATTTTAGTCAGATAGATATTAATATTTTGAATACTATCAGAAAAGAATGAGAATAAAACATTAAAGTTAGAAAATGTTTCGATTCAAACCTCGTCTTGAACAATACAGATACCTACACACAACACAAAGATGTGAGTTTATCTTGAGAGTCGTAGGCTTTGATTTGATTTTAAATATATGTCAAATTTCATTAATAAGACAGTTGAATTTGTCTTATCTGATGAAAGTGATAATACATTAAACAAATGTAAAGTACAAGTATGCAATTGGTCAAGAGAAAAAGTTGCAGAAAAAGTGCTTTTGATTTTCTCTTTTCCTTTTGCACGCTGGGTAGATAAGGAATTAAAGCATTTTGTCGTTTAGTACATTAATTTTATTTCCAGGGTGTTGTGAGGTGGATAAGGTAGTTGACGTGTGTGATTCAATTTCCAGGGTCATTAGGTTTAGTTGCCTTTAAATTTTCCTTAAAAACGAATCAAAAAGCACTACAACAGGAGTAGGTTTAGTTGCCTTTAAATTTTCCTTAAAAACGAATCAAAAAGCACTACAACAGGAGTAATATAATTATTACAAGAAAAAATTACATCAATCTACCTAAGAAACTAATTATTTTTATTCTATTTGAAAACCATAACAAAAACCCCAAAACTTTAATATTTTCCGTTACTTCCCGTGGATTAACCTTTGTATTTGAGAGTTGAACCTCATATAGGGCCTTCTGAATAGACCACCATGTGATAATCATAATTTCATAAATAATATTTATTTGGAGGTCATCTTTAGAACCGAGTTGTGGAGGTCAAGTAAGTCTTCCCGAGAAAGTAAAAATCAACTATTTTACACTAATCACTAATAAGTTGTCAAATTAGTATAGTACCATAGCAAGAAGTAAGTCTTCCCGAGAAGAAAACAACATTGTTAATAAACAAATACGTTCAAATATTACGAGATAATGATTTCCTACACCGAAGATAAATACATAAAGGATTTTCTTTAAAAGATGATGTTAATGTCACAAGACGAATCAAGTTAACTTTATATAACACAACTCTTAAAATAAATTAATACATCCCAACGTATGCAAATATAAAAGTTTATTAAAATGGACCCTACAAACCAAAGGCTATAAGCTAGGGAAGAAGTAATCAAAGGAGTAAATATGATCAAAGAGTTAAGTTGGCTTCATGTATAAATATGAATAACTCATCAAACGAATAAACTTTATGATCAAAGAGTTAAGTTGGTTTCAAGAATATATTTGGGACGACATTAAAGGACGATAACGAATAAACATTTCAATACCTCCCTCATGTTTTCATCTTATCCTCTTGGACATGTCACGCAAAAACGAAAGTATTGACTTAGAAGTTAGAACTGGTAAATTATGTCGTGTTGTTGCAAGAAACGAGTCAAATGCGACATGGCATGTTTAATAAGGGTGTTAAACTAAACATATCATTTTCTTAAACACTAACACAAACATGTTTAGTAAGTGAGTTACACAACACGATTAAAAGTCACTAGCTCAATAACAAAAACGACACGACATGATAAGCAGTTTAATCGCACCAATGACATGACACGTCTAACACGATTCTTTAAAAATGTGTGTGTGTGTGTGTAATAAAACATAATTTACATGGTAAAATATATTTTACCAAAGTTACAAACCCTTATAATGTATCTAATAAGTATGCCGTTTTCATAAACATGTCATAAGCATGTGTCGACCTATTAGCATATTTAACACTATGTTAAACGTGTCATAAACGGGTTAATCATGTTGAACGTGTTTAGACACGTATTTAATCGTACCAACCCATCTGTCATCTATGACCCAACCCCATTCCCCCAAACACTAACCCCTTAAACTTCATCTCATGTTAATGAGTTTTGTCATAAAGCATTAGCCGATCCTAAAATTTTAAACAATCACACTACAAATGAATGCTACTAATGGAAAACCAGGACTTGTCTATAGTGGGAGGGGGTGTTTGGGTTTTCTTTTTTTTTTTCCCCCTATATATGTTTTTGTTATTTTTAAATAGTCTACTTTCAAGGTAAAATGTAAAACTGGTACAAGAATTTAATGACTTGACGATAACCCGTCAACGGAAAATCTCTAATTTGTATATTATGGTAAAATAATTATTTATAGCATTTACTTCTAACCATTGAAATTAATAAATTATATGATGTATGAGATAAAATATATCCTATTTGGCCATTTAAGTATCTAAATAAGAATTCTTGAACAACTCTAGCTTCGTCTAGTAACAGAGATATATGTCTTATATTTGGTCAAGTTATTCTACAAAGGCTAACACAAATGAGAAGTATGAAAAACCATAAATAATTGACATCTGTCAAGTGGAGACCAAAAGAAAAAATGTATAAAAATAATAGTACATAGTTTCTCTCTTCACATGCAAGTCACATGTTAATACCCCCATCATTTTAGAATGTCTATTACTTTTTCGTATGATAATTATTTTTCTTTAAAAAAATCATCATAATAACAAGCGTTTTTTTTAATCTTTAATCTGAGTATGATTTTGTTATATAAATTTTAAAACAAAAATTATGTCATTGTGCCTTTTCGCACGTCATTGTGTCTTTTCGCTTCTCATTGTGTCTTTTTTCGTCAATATGTTTTTTTCGTCATTGTGTCTTTCAACTCATCATTATGTTTTTTAAATACTAATAACACCGTTGTGTAATAATAATATGTAAAAATAATGATAAAATAACAACAAATTATCTAATACATAAAACACAATAATGAATACATGTTACACAATAACTTAAAACGTAAAACACAATGGTGAATAGGTATAACACAATGACTTAAAACGTAAGACACAATGGTGAATACATACAACACAATGACTTGAAACGTAAAACACAATGGAAACAACATATTACACAATGACATGAACGTAATATACAATGAACGTAATACTATTTTTTTTCAAATTAAAGGAATGTCATATGTCAATCCGAATAAAAGACAATGAACATATTACACAATGACTAAAACATAATGACGAACAAAACGACACAATGACGTAATATTTGTTTTAATTTTTGTTTTTAATATGAGTACCGATTGAAAAACACAATGATCAAAATCTATAATACAATGCATATGAAAACTCAATTAAAAGACACAATAAACAACAAAAAAAACACAATTAATAAACCCATTAATCTTTTTTATTTTTATATAACAATATGATACTCATATTAAAGATAAAAAAACACTTGTTATTATGGTGAATTTTTTTAATAAAAATGTCGTAAAAGCTATGAACATTTTAAAATGATGGAAGAATTAACATGTCTTGCATGTGGAAAGTCAACAAAGGTGTGTTATTACATTCATACTCTTCCCATCAGTTTTTATTTATTAAATTGATCTCAACCATTCAAATATCAGTTGATTAGATTCCTTCTCACCCTTCTTATTATTTTTTTTTGTTCTTTGTATTTTAACTTTATCATATGTCTTACAATCAAATGGTTGTTGGTTATAATCTCACTTGAGACATGGAGTGAAAGACGGAAAAAAATAGTCGTTCAAAAAAACATAATAATAATAATATAATACTTGAATATTTGGCATAGTAATACGATTATACAAAGTTATTGCATTAACTATTATCTTAAAAGCCAATATTATAAACGAAAAAACAAGAGATAACTCACAAGAAACAAGATGCCTTAAAGCACAAACAACTGAATTAACAGACCAATTGCATCACAAAGAAACAATTTATTTTTATTTTTTTGACAGAATTACAAATTTTGTCCTTTAAAATAATACGAATTACGGTTCGTGTCCTTTTCTTAGTTTTCTTGCAGGCGGTGTACTTTAAACTTTTTTTTCCTACAAGTTTTGTCCTTTACGCTAACTGGGTTAGAAAAAGTCAGTTAAATCCCATCACGTGAGGCGCATGTGAGGGTAGTTTTGTCCTTTCATATATCTCTGCAACTAACCACATCTTCTTCAATCACCATCATCAATCTCACCAACCAATTACCCATCACAGAATCCACCCTAAACACCCCCGCCGGACTCACCACCACCACCACCGGAATCACAACCTCGCCATCATCAATCTCACCAACCAATCTACCGCCCACAGCCTCGCCGGAGCCGCCGTAGCTACTGCCGTAATGGTGGTCGAAAAACCGACTGTGACGGCGATGGTGATTCTAGGGAAGTAGAAGCTGCCGTAATGGTGGCCGGCGAGGAAGACGGCAGCACCATCTTCGGTCTTCTTCTCCGGCGAGGAAGACGGCAGCATCATCTCCGATATCAAAATATTGATAATAGTTAATTACTCTACTCCATCTCTCTTCTTTATATCTTGATATAACAACTACCGGACCATCACAGCACCACCACCACCACCACCACCACCACCTTTAAACCCCAGCCTCTACCAACCTTCATCTCATAATCTTTTGAAACTCAACATCAAGAACTAAACTTGAATTTGTGAGACAAACTGTTGCCAGACTTTAATCATCTCCAAAAAAATTACCAACCACCCTTTCACCTTCAGATCCAATCACTTACTCCGCCGCCGCCACCAGCACCAAATATACACCCCCCACCCCCGCCACCGTACACCGTAAGACAAGGCCTTCAGATCTGAGGCAAACCACTAACAATATATTGACATAATAGGTTGGTCGGAAACATGTATGCAGATCAGAGGTGCGATAGTTTTAATGGCATTTCAGATGGTGCCTGTGGTAGCGGTATCAATGGGTTTTCAGATGGCGGCGGCGATTTTAGTATAAATTTTTATATGGTGGCGACGACGGTGTGGAAGTGGTGGTGGCTAGTTTTTAAAGGGGTGACGGTGGTCGGGTGGTGCTTTGGTGACAGTGGTCGCCGGCACCCGGCTGTGGTGTAGAGAGAAACAAAAAGACGGAGTAGAAAGAGAGAATGTTGGTGTGGAGAGAGAGAGAGAGAGAGAGAGAGAGAGAGAGAGAATGGGAAGAGAGAGAGAGAGAATCATTTTAATATATATTAGACAAATTACAGGCGAAAAGACAAAAATGCCCTCACATGCGCCTCACGTGAGGGTATTTAACTGAGTTTTTCTAACCCAGTTAGCGTAAAGGACATAACGTGTAGGAAAAAAATGTTTAAAGGATACCGCCTGCAAGGAAACTTAAAAAAGGACACGAACCGTAATTTGGCTTTTTTTAAAGGACAAAATTTGTAATTGGGTCTATTTTTTTTTATAAAACATACTTGCTACACCAAAGATATATACATAAGGTTAATCTTTTTGAAGATGATGATATATTGATGTCACAAGATGAATCAAGTTACCCGACTTTACACATAAGAACCCTCATGAAATAATGTATGCAAACATAAAAGTTTATTAAAATGGACCATACAACACAAATGCTAGAAGGGAAGAAGTCATCAAAGGAATAAAAAGCTGGCTTCATGAATAAATTTGAATAACTCATCAAACGAATAACCTTTATGATCAAAGAGTTAAGTTGGTTTCAAGAATATATATGGGGCGACATCGAACAAAGGACGATAATGAATAAACACTTCGATACCCTTTTCTCGTGTTTTCATCTTATCCCAACCATGTTCCAAAAGAAAAAGAAATTAAAAACTGACTCAAAGTTAGTAAAACGTTTCATTTTATAAAACACTAATACAAACATGTTTAATAGGCAGATTACACGACATAACATGTTAACATGATTAAAGGTTAACTAGTTCAATAACGTATTACACGACACAATAAGCAGTTTAACTATACCCGATTACATAACACGTCTAACATGATTCACTAAACACGACGAAAAAAACAAAACAATTAACATGAGATTAAATCTTACCTAATTATAACATGTCTAATTATTAACAAAAACTATATTGTGTTTAATAAACTTGTCATGTAGGCCTATTAACATTTTTTTAAAACAAGTTTAGTGTGTCATAATTCATAAATGAGCTAAGCAGACTGAACCCATTTAAACATGTATTTTTTCATGTCATTAACATTTCAGCCCATTTATAACTAAAACCCATTTATCCCAAATTCTAACATGTTTAATTCACGTCAACCCAAGTCATACTAACAAAATATAGTGTAATTAATTCCCAAACTAACTCTGACTCCAACAACTTGATTGTCACAGTTCCAACATGAACTCACGAGCCCAAAGAATAAGTCAACAACATGAAATAAATAAATGTTTGTATAGTTTACGAACATAACGAAATAATGTCTTAACAAATGGTTCACAAACACTTACCAAAAGAGATTTTATGTTCGTGTTCGTTCATTAAGGAAATGCATGTTTTCACAAACGGTTTACGAACACAAACGAACAAAACTAAAATCAGAAGAGCCCTGAGATTGAGACTGGTGTATTCATCAATGTGAATAATGAAAGCATGTAAATGAATCGAACGAACACGAACGAGGGCATATTCGTGGTCATCCATTTAACTTTAAACAAACACGAAGACTTAATCGACCAAATACTTATGTTCATGTTCATTAATTTAAAAAATGAACATTTTTGTTTCTTTATGTTTGTTTAAAACCTAAATGAGCATAATTGAACACCGATAAACACATAAACGAACAAAAACAAATATAAACGAACATAAATGAAAACACTTAAATGAACACGTATTAACAACTATAAAACTTTTAAATAGATGACTCGTCCAAATAATAATTAATTAAATTTTTTATCAATACATAAGCGAACATAGATTATGTTCGTTTGTTTAATTAAAAGATTTATGGATTAATGCATATTTAGTCAGGATTAAGATTATTGTTAAAATAAAAACATTTAAACATTGTACATTTGAACTAATCGTAAATTCTGAATCTGAAGTAACCGACCTCTGAAAATAGAAAACAGAAAATAATAATATTCTCGTTTCTCAAAGCAAAGGACGATTTTATAAAAAAGAACTACAGTATTATTTTACACGCCCAAAAACTCTCCACTTTATTATTATTATTATTATTATTATTATTATTATTATTATTATTATTATTATTATCATTGTTTTTTTTATAACCTGAGTTGATAATAAAACAAAGGGAACACCCTGTAACGTTGTTTTCGTGATTTCAAATCCTCTTTCCTTCAAAACCCTTCCATCACTTTCTCTTCATCTTCAACTTCACCGCGTAATTTAAGCCACCTCCACGACCCACTAACCTCCGTTATCTCAAACCGCCACTACACCGCCTTAAAAACCCATCTTATTCACATGTTTTCCGGAGAATGTCAGGGGTGAAAAGTATAGTTTTGGTAATCTTGATGGGTGTGTTTGTGAACGTATCAAAAGAAGTTGATGGTCTGGGAGTGAACTGGGGTACAATGGCGACACACAAGATGGATCCGAAGACAGTGGTGCAGATGATGAAAGACAACGGGATTAATAAGGTCAAGCTCTTTGACGCCGAGCCGACAACCATGGCCGCGCTAGCCGGGAGTGGGATTGAGGTCATGATAGCCATCCCGAATGATCAGCTGGTGGCGTTGAATGAGTATAGCCGGGCTAAGAAGTTTGTTCAAAGGAATGTCACGCGGTATAACTTTGATGGCGGTGTCAATATCAAGTAAGTTGTTATTATTATTATTATATGATTTGAGGTTGTAATTTGTGCATTGGAAGATGTACATTCTTTTGGATATGTTCTTGATGTGAGATGGTTTGATGCTATAGATTGTTGTTACATAGGTTGTAAGTGTTTGGTTCGGGATAAAATCGAACCAAAAACAGAAACTTTGATTTTTGAGTTTTTATAAATTGTTCGGTTTAAGTTTTCCGGTTTGGGTTCGGGTCAGGTTTACCATTTGACTAGGTTGGGTTGATTTTGGGGTAATCGAAACAAAAAGTAAAACTAAAACTTTGGTTTTAAGATTTTGAAAACTGCTCGGTTTCAGTTCTGCCGTTTGGGATCGGTTTGGTTTTACCATTTTGACTAGGTTTGGGTTGGTTTTGGGATAAAATCGAACCAAAAACAGAAACTTTGGCTTTTGAATTTTTATAAACAATTCAGTTACGGTTTTGCGGTTTGGGTTATGTTCGGTCCGGTCTTTTCGGTTTTGTTATTTTACCTTCAAAATTTTGGGTCGGAAAACAAATTTTGGCCCATAATAATGAATTTGGGCATAAATCATTTTTTAAATTATTAACTGATTGGTTATTATACATTTGGGCTAAAATTTATGCCTTACATATTTATTAATTTTTTATAAATTACTTTTTAAAAAATAATGAAAATATATAAATTTGGTTCGATTAGGTTTTTATTAACCCAAACTGAATCGCAAGTTTGGTTTTTACAAAATTGAAAACCAAACTGTCAGTTTTTGTTTTTGTTAGATTTTTTGGTTTGACCTTTTCGGTTTCATGAGCATCTGTAATTTGAAACATTAACTGTACTCTTAAGAAATAACAAACAATACCTGTTTCATACTCTCATGCACACTCCATATTTGAAACATTAACTAGACTTTTAGGAAACAGCAAACAAAAACTTGTTTTTTTTTCTAGGAGTTGTTAGTTTGTATAATATTTTTAGAACTATTTTCTTTTAGGAAATAACTATACTCTGTCATGTGCATGTTAACATATACATTGTTGCTTTAAGCAACTTCCAAAATATGTGGATCTTAATGTCACCTTTATTATTATTTTTTGTGACAGATATGTTGCTGTGGGTAATGAACCATACTTGAAGTCATACAATGGTTCATTCTACAAAACAACCTTCCCTGCACTGCAAAATATCCAAAATGCCCTCAATGAAGCCGGTTTCGGTGACCGAATCAAAGCAACCGTCCCATCGAATGCCGATGTTTACGGTTCCCCAACTGACAACCCGGTCCCATCAGCGGGCCGGTTCAGGCCCGACATTAATGACCAAATGCTCCAACTAGTCCAGTTCCTGGCCCGAAACAACGCCCCCTTCACGGTCAACATATACCCGTTTTTAAGCCTTTACGGGAACGATAACTTCCCGATAGATTTCGCGTTCTTTGATGGTGCACCGCAGCCCGTTGTTGATAATGGGATACAGTACACGAACGTGTTCGATGCTAATTACGACACTTTAGTGTCGGCTTTGAAGGCTGCGGGTTTTGGTGACATGCCAATTATTGTGGGCGAGGTCGGGTGGCCCACTGACGGGGATAAAAACGCGAATGTTAATATGGCGTATCGGTTTTATAACGGGCTGTTGCCCCGTCTTGCTTCGAATAAAGGGACCCCACTTCGGCCCGGCCCGATAGAAGTTTACCTTTTCGGGCTCATAGACGAGGATGCCAAAAGCATTGCCCCGGGCAACTTTGAACGACATTGGGGGATATTTAGGTACGACGGGCAGCCGAAATTTGCAATGGATATTACAGGCCGGGGTCAGAACTCGGCTTTGGTACCGGCCCGAAACGTGCAGTACCAAGAGAATAAATGGTGTCAGTTTAACCCGAACGCGAAGGATTTGAGTAAGCTCGGGGAGAATATTAATTACGCGTGTACTTTTGCTGACTGTACACCACTCGGGTATGGGTCTTCGTGTAACGGGCTGGATGCGAACGCGAATGCCTCGTACGCGTTTAATGCGTATTTTCAAGTGCAGAATCAAGATGAAATGGCGTGTAATTTTCAAGGTTTGGCTATGGTGACAACGCTTAATATCTCGACCGAAACTTGCAGTTTTAATGTTCAGATAGTCGGGACGTACTCATCGGGTTCTCGTGCATCTGTTTATGTATTTTTATACTTGATTATCATTGCGGTTTTTGCGTTATAGGTTTAGTTTTTCATCTATGTTTTGATAGGTTTTATTGCTGATTTACTAATTTTGACAATACATTTAGATTTGGTATTTGTTCTTTTTTATATTTTTTATGAAAAATTTAAAAACTTTACTTTGACATGTTCTTGGTCTTGTTAACAAATTTTCCATAAATAAAAATGGGTTTTATGGGATGGGACTATTTAAGGCATTATTTTTGGATCTTTGTCCCATATTTTGAGGACTGGTCTAAGTTATTGATATAAGTGTCTTAGATAAGTCTTTACATTGTTACACATGGTGATCAACATCCTTTATGAACTCAACATTGACGATACATTAACACGTTCGATTAACAATTCACGACACGTTATTGCAAACGCCTTGGGCTGCAATCTGAATCTCATGGTCTTGGTGGTTGAACCGAGGACACGGTGATTAGATTTTGTATGTTTAACCGTTACACTTTTCTCATTTCACAATCTATATTATGGACATACCGTGTCATCCTGTTATGCTTAATGAAAATTTAGTGATGGTTTGGTTTAATCTGGAATGTAAAACACGGTTTTGGCAAGTTCCCATTTCAACTTGAACCAAAACGATACTTTTCTAAAAGGACCCGTGTTGACCTAAATACATTTTTTGTCAGACCCCGTTTTGACCTGTTACTTGACCGGTTTGATTTTGCTGGTCTTAATATAATGTTATGTTTAAGTGACTTCTTTTATGGCAGGGAAAAAGGAATGCCAAGACATTCAAATATGGTAAACCTATTGTTTGTAGGTGCACTTGTATTGACCCTCTATGGGTCAAGTGTTGAAGGGTTGGGTGTGAATTGGGGTACCAAATCTTCACACCAACTATCACCCGAGACAGTGGTTCAAATGTTGGAAGACAATGGTCTTAAGAAGGTCAAACTGTTCGATGCCGATCCAAACATAATAAAAGCATTCGCTGACTCGGATATCGAGATCATGGTGGGTGTCACGAATGACGAACTCGACGCAATGACCCAAAAAAACAATTCCAAAAAATGGGTCGATGACAACGTTGTCGAATACGTTAAAAACAATGTCAAGATAACGTAAACACAACTTTTTAACATGTTATTTTTTTTGGTCTAGTACGCGTTATGTATAAATTATGTAACACGCTGATTGTTATTTATACAGGAGTGTGGCCGTTGGTAACGGGCCGTTTCTAGTAGACTATAAAGATAAGTATATAAACTCGACACTACTGGCTCTTCAGAATATCCAAAAGGCTCTTGATGATGCTAAACTCGGAGACAAGATCAAGGCCTCGGTCCCATTCAGTGGGGATGTATACTT
Source organism: Bidens hawaiensis (assembly GCF_021521415.1). NCBI lineage: Eukaryota > Viridiplantae > Streptophyta > Magnoliopsida > Asterales > Asteraceae > Bidens > Bidens hawaiensis. Next base: position 228,640 of record NW_027492650.1, read on the forward strand.
GTCCCCGCCGTGGAGACCGTTACCGTCTGCAGGATTATTTCGTGCCGATGTTTCTGATCAAGTAGAAGATATAGCTGATTTTCTTGCCAAGAATAACGCTCCGTTTATTGTCAATATCTACCCTTTTTATAGCCTCGCCTTGGATGACGGTGATTTTCCGATGGATTACGCATTTTTTGATGGGGATGATAGTCTTCAAGACGGTGATCTTGAATACACAAATGTGTTTGATGCAAGTTATGACACATGTGTATCTGCTTTGAAACAGATCGGTCATGGAAACATGACCATTGTTATTGGTGAGATAGGTTGGCCCACTGATGGATATAAATGGGCCAACAGCTCACTTTCTACAAGGTTTTATAAAGGGTTATTGCCTCGATTGGCGGCCAAAAAGGGGACGCCTTTGCGCCCTGGTTACATTGAAGTTTACCTTTTTGGACTTATGGACGAGGACGCAAAAAGTTTACTTCCCGGAGACTTTGAACGGCATTGGGGAATCTTTGACTATGCGGGTCAACCGAAGTTCAACATAAGCTTAGGTGGAAACGATAACAAGACATTAGTAGGAGTCAAAGATGTCAAATTTCAGCCTAAGAAGTGGTGTGTCTTGAGGACAGACGTTCCTCATGACGAAAAGAAACTCAATGAGAGCACGGGTTATGCGTGTGATCGTGCCGATTGTAGCGCATTTGCAGATGGGGGATCTTGTACCAGTCTAAGTGATTGTGAAAAGGCATCTTATGCTTTTAACTCGTACTTTCAAGCGTCAAACCAATCAAGAACAAGTTGTGATTTTGGTGGGTTAGCCACACAAACTGACCAAGACCCGTCAAAAGACCAATGCAAGTTCAACATCCAAATCAAGTCGTATGGAGAAGAACCATCAAATTTAGATTCAGAGGCACCAACACCAGCACCGACCTCATCATCACACTTTACGCGTGCTCCACCCGTAGCGATTATTGGTTTGGCCCTCTCGGTTGTGACTTCATTGTTTTATTTTTGTTAGCACGTCCGAAGTTTTAAAACCTTTTAGCTTATCCTTCTAACGATGCATGAAAATAATCCGCTAGAAGGATAACTCATAAGATTTAATTACAAAAATAACATTTCTTGTAATAATGGCCTATTTTCATGTCTCAGCATAAGCTTCGGGTTGTTAAGGTTTATATGTCTAGAAAATACCGAGGAAAAAAGTTAGAAAAACTACACGAGTTCTTTGTATTTCCATTTTTATAGGTATAATTCAGTTATGTTAGTTCATTGGTCTTCAATAAATTGTTTGTATATTTATTCAAGGATGTGCAATAATGCAACCAGACCGAACTGGGATTGAAAACTTGAATATGTTACACGTATTGGTTTGGTACCGACTTGTGTCTCAACGAGTGAGACACATTTCGTAAAAACTAGTCAGTTACATATGCTCTTATTCATGGTCTAAACTAGAGCTCATATCATGTGGATTCATAGAAATCCTAAATAATTTCGTTGTGACAAATATTGGCTATGGAAGCACACTCATACTAGAGTCACACGCCTACTTCATACAAATTAACCATCCATGGCATGTGTAATTTGATGCAACATATTTTAATATGGTGCAATAGATTTTAATACAACATGTTACCTTAGCGCAAAAAATGACCTTGGAACAGAAGAATCGTGACACAATTGGGGATGAATGTCATGGTGTGATTTGTCAAATTAATTGAAAGAAAAAGAAAGTCAAATGACTATTTTGAAAAATTCAAAAGCTCGAAGTTGTTTTTGTTAATTATCTTGATCAACATGGTCAGTTTGAATGTTTGATGATCTTGTAAACTCCTATTGATAGGTAAAGACGACCACATATGTAAATATCCCCTAGTCGATTTGCGTTAAGTGTCACATCCTAAACTTTTCCCGAGTCTTATTTAAAGAGGGGAGGGGAAGGAAAGGAGAAGAAAATATGAAGGAATCATATTTCAGAGATTTTTTAAGGATGAGAGGGGAGGGGAGGGGAGAGAAAAGACTAGAAAATTTAAGTGCATAATCATCTTTCCAAATTGAAGAGATTAGGAGAGAAAATGTGTTTGTATCATTAATTGCCTATTAACTCTTACATTTTCTTTCTCTTTCCTTCCATTTTCATTAAACTCGGAAACACGAAATAAAGTGATACATTTTCCTCCCCCTCTCTTTCTTTTCTCTTTTAATTCTCCTCCTTTTCTTTTCTTTCCTTAAATGAAACTCGGGAACACAGAGTATTGAGTGTCACTTAGAAAGTAGATGTGAATATAAATGTCATAAAGCGAATAACCGAAATACGCTTACCAATTAAGGGAAAGATGGTTCGATTATGAGTTTTTGATTACCGGTTTTAATGGCTTAGTTATGGTTATATGTGTATAACTAACTTGATTAACCAACCAAACGTGAAAACCAACCTAAACAAAATTGAAAGTGAACACGTGTATCAGCCTTGTTTAGACTGCTTGTACAAAATACATTAGTACATAGAAAAACAGTAAAAGTGTGAGATACCTAGAATTTGCCTTACAATGACTACCTGGATATTATCACTTTTTTTAAACGACCAACTAAGTAATACCGGGTACTCCGTACTTGTATATTATTACTTATTATAACACCCCCCACCCCCCATCCCCACCATGATATGGTTATAAAAATCTGAATCTGAAATATTGGTTATAGGTTCAGTTTTCGACCACAATTGATATGTCCCAACCCGACCCATGATCACTATATTAAAAGGTAGAATAAGACAACAGTTGTTTTTTAAAAGGGCAATTTCATATAATAGTAATTAAGTTTCAAAAGTGTTTTAATTAAGTCACTCAAGTTTAAAAGTGTTACAATTAAGTCACTCAACTTTCATATTTTATTAAATTAAAGATTGTAACATGACTTTTTAGCATTTTTCTTTTTTTGTTTCACATAAGATATCTTTTTATCTTTTTTATGTTGACGTTGAATGGTGACGTGGATGTTATTTTATATTTTAAATTTTAATATAATTAACGTTTTCTTTTTATTTTTAAAATTCAACTACATATATTGCAAATTCTGACCCTCACATCTTATCCTTCATTTCTTTTCTGGACGCACAAAAATATCGGTGAGACTCGATTTGAAGATTTAGTGACCCGATTTAAAAAAAAATTGCATGAATTACCTAATTGGAATACTTTTGAAACTTGATTACTATTCTATGACATTTTTCCTTTTTTAAATGATAGTTTAGGGGTGATTTTTGTTATAATTTTAAACATGGTAGTGAAGTTGAAATTCAACCAACTAACCTACGCATATGCAAAGGCGGTTCGGTTCGATAACCATAACCAAACGATCGTTTAACCATAGGTTAATTAATCATTGCTTTTAGTTAAGTCCGTTTAGTTGTTCAATTTTTTTTTTAAATGTTTTTTTTTATCTTTTGTTCTAGTTAGAATTGGTTTAGTCATGGTGTTTCAAGTCCAGTTATAAAGTTTCAAAGCTATAAAGTTTCAAAGCTGAAATTTGTATGTTTTAGGCTTGGTTTTGTTGTTTCAAGCTATGTTATAAACAATTGAAGCATAAAACTAAATGTTCGAAACAAGAATTGGACAGATAAAAATAGAAATAGAGAAATAAAAATTGAAAAAAAAAACCCACAAGCATACAAGGTTCGGTTCGGTTCCGGTTCGGTTAAAGTTAGTTAATGAAGACACAATAACTGTCACCGTAACCGGATTGCCGTTTAACAAAATTCACTTAACCATGATCCTTGGAACGGTTGGCTTTTCGGTGGTAGTGGGAATTCTCCCATTCACTGTTCAAAGACTTTGTTTGGTTATAATTAATTTCGGTTAATGATAGTGTTTCAGTTATGGTTCGGTTTTTGCCTTACCCTAACACACAGTTGTCAGCTCCTTGAGCATAAACCATACGAAATCAGGTTATGAAAACGCTCGAAACAAGCCGAGCCACTTGCAAGCTACTTGAGATTGGCTCTTAAAGATGTTTGATTGATCCGAACTTATAGAAGCCCGAGCTTCACTTATCAAGCCTAATTGATCCTGTCATTTATAATAACTTTAGAATACATGTCTGTTACATATCTAAGTATATAAAAATCAACTATAAATAAAACAATAAACAAACCAAGCTTGAAAAATTACTCGTGAACTCTATGTAAGTTAAATAAACCGAGCTCGTTTACACTTTGCACCACTTTATTCGTTTCCCCAAATATTATTTACCTGTTGCCTGTGAAATAATAAGTCAGTCTCGTTCGTTGGTTATTTCAAATTACTCTGCAAACCCTAGATTCAAATTACCCGCGCTGAGATCTTAATCTACTGTTAGTGTTATTACTATGGCCATCGCCAGAACAGGTGTCTTCGTAGACGATTACTTAGAGTGTAAGCTCAACAATTTCTATTTCTATTCCCATTCATTCATTCTATTATTATTATTATTAATTAATTAATTAATTTCGTTCTTAAATTATAATTTTTTTATGAGTTAACAGATGCAAGCACATTGCCAGCAGAGTTGCAGAGGCTTCTTAATACAATTAGAGAACTTGATGACCGATCGCAGTGTATGCTTTTATTTATACTGTTGCATATATACACAGTGTTAGTTTTTAATGAAAGTAATTGATATATAAGTGATTTAAATATGTGTGTAATTAGGTGTGGAGTTAACTTACTTTAGTATCGGACAATATGAAACATGTATAAGAGACCTTGTTTATATAGGTTTGATGACATATTTAAATGTTATGCTCACATCACTTGCAATATCCCTTTGCACACACTTAATGATATTTGTATACCTGGTTTTAAAATGTATGTATCAGGAGCGCATAACGTGTGCATCACATGATGCACATGTGACCACATCACATGATGCGGTCGTCTAATTTGATGCCATATGCTGCCAACCTGTATTTTAACAGTTTAAACCATTGCTTAACAAATTTGGCCAAAGATGATGAGAATGTCTTATATTTTAGTGTTTTAACTTAACAAGTGAAAGTAGTATCTATTTAAATTTTTTATTATGCTGCTAATATACACTTCACATATGTGATGCACGTGCGCTTCACACATCAGCTTTTGTAGTCAAAACGCGTTGGAGCGCCGCACGCTTTTTAAAACCAAGTGTGTGTCTATGTTTGAGTGTTTGTATCTGGTTTAGACTTTAGGTCTTTTGTGCAAGGATATATCTGGTCTGTGATGTTTTGAAACCAAAGATGCATTTACAAAATGTTTGGCTATCTAGGCAATTTCATGTTTCTAGGTAGTCGTGTAAACTGAATGTTCAGTGAACCAGTTGTTCTGTTAATTAAAGAATGAACATGAATGCAGGTCATGTTTGTTTTTTATGTCAGTTCATTTACATTTGTTTACGCTCGTTCGTTGAGGTTTGTTGATGTGCGTTCGTTTACGTATTAATTGAAATTTATTTACTAGCTATTACTAATACTTTATTGAATCATCTGATTGTATTAAACTTTAATTTGGAATTTTGGATATTATTTTCATTTTTAAAGTGTCGGTTATTGTTGAATCATCTGATGAAGGCATAGACTTTAATTTGGATATTGCTGTTTACTTCTAATTATGATCCGTTTATGTTTTACTTTCGTTTAGAATATTAATGAATGGCATTAACGAACACGAACAAGAAAATTTGTTTGTTTGCATATGAACACATTTTGTTCATTCGTTTGTTTACAGACCTATCTCCAGGCATACGCTTGCAGTTGGGTACTTAAGTGATGATGGTATTGATACTCAAATTTGAGCTGATTAAACTTGCCTTTTTGTGTTTTAGCCATGATAAATCAAACAAGACAACAGACAAAGAACTGCTTGGATATTGCTTCTCAAAACTCTTATAAAGGCATTCATGAAGACGATGACATGGCTTTTGAGAAAATGAAGAAAGAGATTGAAGCAAACCAAGATAATGCTTTAAGCCTATGTACCGAGAAGGCCCTTCTTGCACGCCAAGCTTACGATCTTGTGAGTTTCTATAACATGTGTTCATTTATGTTCTACATTATGAATATTATCTCTATCCAAATTTACCATTTTTTTTAGTATTTGAGTTTGTTCGTTGACTTATGTTTATTCCTACTTACTTTCAGATTGACAGCCATGTAAAACGTCTTGACGAGGATCTGCACAACTTTGCTGAGGATTTAAAACAAGGTTTTGAATAAATATACGTTTGTTGGTTAATTATCACATCTCCACATATCAGTGTTTGACTACTAGTCAGTCGAATGTCTAAAATCCCCCTTTTGAAGGACAAAAGAAAAGTTAACTCATGTAATAATAAGGATTGAATGCCAACAAAAAAACAGAAACTTTGCATTTTTTTGGCATAACTCAAAATTATGGGTGTGAATTTATGACACAACACGAACCTAACACGAAATTCACGTGTTTGGGTCAGTTTCGGTTCGAACCAGCGAACACATTTAGCTAAAAGGGTTGGCTTTGGGCTGAATTGACGGGTTCGTGGGTTGACTCGTATATGTTTTTTTGAAATTTTATTATGTGATAACTTATAATCGTTTTATTGCCAGAATTTAAAAACTAAAAGAGAAACCGACATCAAGTTTTATATTATAAACGTTTTTGTATATACAGGGGGTGTTTGGGTTTCCTTATTTTTACCTCCTTATAACTTATTCACTTTTATTGATTAAAATAGTGTTTGGGTAATGTAACTTATTAAACATTTTAAAGAAGGAAAAAGGAGTTTTCATAAGTTAGGATTTTGTAACTTATGGAAAACTTCTTATTTAAGGTATAAGGAGGTGTAAATAAGGAATCCCAAACATGCCCAGATTTGTATTTTTTGTTGTAAATTTGTGCCATTATACTATTAATATGCAAAAAAATCGCATTAAAGGGATTGTGTTTGTGACAACCCGTGAATTTTCATTTCGTTTCGGGTTCTTGTCGAACTCGACTCCTTTAGCACCCCTAGACCCTAGTCAAAATGAAATGTGTTACTTGTTACATCTGTTTATATGGGATCAATTCCTAGAAATGCCAACTAATTGAAAACAAATTATTGATTATTTGCAGAGGGAAAATTACCAGCAGATGAGCCTGCAATACTTCCTCCATTACCTTTAGTTCCTAAAAATGAGAAGCGGAAATTACCGTATTCAACACCACAGTCTAAAAAGCTTGATTACCGGGACCGGGAGTGGGACCACCGGGATCGGGACTTTGAGCTCATGCCGCCACCTGGTGGTTTCAAAAGAGAGTATGCTGCCCCGTTGGAGATCGATCAACCAATTGATCCTAACGAACCCACCTACTGTGTTTGTCATCAGGTTCTAAATCCATCCAAAATTTTAAATATAATTGTGTATTTCAATGCCATTTGGTAAAAGATGATTTAAATAACATCATGGATAATTTGTTTTCTTCAGGTTTCATATGGTGATATGATTGCGTGTGACAACGAGAATGTAAGTTTATATGTCCATACTTTCTTTTTTTTTTTAGTTTCTTAAATAATTATCAACGTGCTATTCATGGTTACGAAAACAATTTTACAATAATAATATAACGGAGCTGTCTTTTTGTGTGTTTGACAGTGTCAAGGTGGAGAGTGGTTTCATTATTCATGTGTCGGGTTGACACCTGAGACCACGTTCAAGGGGAAGTGGTATTGTCCAACTTGCAGACAACTTCCGCTGTAACGGGTGGGTTTTTGTGTTGTATAACACGACTTATGTGTCGGCTTATTTTTCTCAGCTTGTTGTAATTTATTGAATTCTTGAAAGCAGTCAACTAAGATTCCAATCAATAAGGAGAGATGCTTTGGGATTGTTTAGAAAGAAATTCAGATTTGATTGTATGATAAATTTAAAACACTAGGTGTAAGTGTAACACCCCGTAACCGCACCGGAAACGTAAACGGGATGCAACAGACACCTCTGATATCAACCACATTGTTTATAAAGAAAACTGAATGCATTAATATACTTCAAATTACATTATCTTGTATTCCATTACCGTCTAGGTGATACACATCATACAATACGATACATAATTCTATTTATTATAATGTATCCTAACATTCCGCACGCAAATCTTACACACATCAAACACTTAGCACGTAAGCAATCACTTCATCTTAGTTGTACCTGAAAAAGCATGTGAGAAAACGGGTCAACTATGAATAGTTGGTGAGTTTCACAATTTGGGTAAACCATGATAAATCCATATCAAAATATAATATTATCTGGGGACACTGTTAACCCAGTACTGTACTCATTCCGGGGGCAATGTTAACCCAGAAACATGATGTAATTATGCTGAGCCCACAAGCGAAACCTCTGTCTGGGGACACTGTTAACCCAGTACAGTACTCATTCCGGGGACAATGTTAACCCAGAAACACTTCTAGGGACATCTGGGACACTGTTAACCCAGTACTGTACCCATTCCGTACGATTCCCGTATAATCAAATATTTATAAATACACGCAAATCCATGCGTTCAGTATGTACTTAAACATTTTATTAGTAACAAGCTTTCCGCCCCGGGAAAATATTTGAAAACTATTCAGAAAAAGGGGCTCGTGAAACTCACCTTAGCACATGCAAGCAGGTAACAACAATCATTATCAGTTAACACGTCCAATCTGTAATATGATCCCTACGATCGTTACTATACACTCATTATTAATATAACTTTAACAGCGTTAACCGGTACATCTGGGGACACTGTTAACCCAGTACTGTACCCGTTCCGGGGGCAATGTTAACCCAGAACACTTCTCCAGACTCAGATTGTGATTTCGTTTAGAGTTCAATGGTCAAAATCATTATTAATCGTTTTTCTCGTTTTGAGTTCCTAGCACGGTTATCCGTTTTTACATTTCAAAAATGAGTTTGGTCACACACGACCCGAAAATAGTTGTTGACTGATAATTTAGTTAGAGTTGTGAAATTTGAGCTCGGTTTAGACGCCCCGATTGGCCGCGGGACCCGTTTCCGTCTTTAGCGTACCGGAAACTGTTAAATCGGACAAAAATTACTCAAATCATCCGAATTATTTTCGGATGATTTATTTTTACTTGTTTAACTCATTTATATGAAAATAGTTCATTTTTAAGGTTTTTATACACCAGTCAGCTCGCTTAAGCGAACTTCACCGGTTTACGCGTTTTAACTTTAAAAGTTTGATAATTAGCACAAATAATTATCCGTTTAATCTCGGATCTTGAAATTTTGCACCAATCACTTTTTGACAGTGGGGATTTTTATAAAAATATTTCCAGAATTAATTTTTATATTTAAAATTTATTTATCTATTTTTAAACACCATTTAAACACTAAATATGTTGTAAATATCAAACGATCTTAGAAAAATCTCAAATTTTTCCTGGATGTCCCCTGCCATCCACATAGTCCCCTGTAATTTCTCCAGAACCAAATCTTCCTTTACATGCCATTTTCACTAAAACCGAGCTAGTAAACCCTAGAACTCGTTTAACCGAAAAGCCTACTTAGACTTCTCCAACTGACCCCAAATTTTGTGTGTGACTTATACATGATATAAAAAGCTTATCTGAAATTTTCCAGAATTTTTCATGATATTTCACTATTTTTCACCATTTTTGGCCAAAACCGAGCATTAAATTCACCAAATATTCATCCTTTATCCAAAAATTACCAAAAATTCACAGAACTCATAGTTTCATGTGTAGAACATCCCTGTAAAATTTCATGACCCAACTCTAAACCATCAACAATCTGTCCCAAAACACATACACCGAACATAACCTAATATACCTTTCGTTTTCCGCCACTACAAGCTACAAACTCGTCTTTCCGCCTTATCTACCACTAAATACAGAACCTACAACCAACATACCACAATACCAAGCAAGTTACACTCACGATCAAGCCTCTTACACTATAGTTTCGATTATGATTCAAAAACAAAGATTTAAACCGTAAAAATTCGTTTTTGGTTCGTTTAACTCCTTTCTTGGACCAAGATCCCTTGTATAACCCGTATCATCACTTGATCATGCAAGAATCGGTTTTCATCTTTGAAACCTCATTTTCTTACAAACCAACTCAAGAAACGAAGATGGAAACGTGATTAACTCGATTCTTTACCTTGTTTTCTTGCTAAAAACTCTCGGTTTTGGATCATGATCTTGAGAGAATTCATGGATTGTTGAATGCTTGTTTGGAAAAAAGAAAATAAAGGATAAGGGGTTTCCCCCCCATCCGATCGGAATTATGTGGGGGTGGGGTGGGACCCACCTCTTCATTCTTGGCCACTCATTTGGATATCGGATATCCGGATAATGTTTTGGATAATCTGGTTCAGTTCGTTTTTCGGTTAAATGTTTAATTAGGCTTAAAACGAGGCTAAAACGGTCGTTTTTCGGCTTAAAAATGAAATTTATATAAAACCGATTTAAAAACTTAAACCATGACATTTATTAACTTAAAACATCATATCATTAATTATCGCGCATCTTTTTCGGCTTGATCGATCATCTCTTGCTCGGTTTGGTATTAAAGGTTTCGTTTAACACACCGACGTACTATTAAATCGAAATCCTTTTTCTGTGCTTTAATCCACTTATCCCGAAGCTTTAATACTTCGTAACATCACTAAATATCATATATCTCGTCTATAATTGAACCCTCGATTCGTTCGGGTTTCAATAACTATCGATCGATTAATCGCATATTCAATATGATGAATTATATATTCACGTACAATCAGTACAGTGAACCATGTATTCTCGTATAATTACCATGGTAACTCATGTACCAGACATAAAATATGACGTAACTATCGTCTACCGGTTAGGGTATCCCTGGTTTCGTCGGAATCGTTACATTCTCCCCCCGTTAAGAGATTTCGTCCTCGAAATTTTACACGCCCACTATCCCCTTTCGAGAGAAAGGTGGGGGGTTTTTCCTTCAGAATTCACCCTCACGTTACCAGGTATAATCTGGTCCTCGCTGTGAATTCCACTTAATCTTAATCAATAAAGCTTGGTATGTCCAAACTGTTTAGTTTTCCCGTCTACTATCTCTACGGAATTAGTTATGATATCAAGCATGTCTTCTATGAGTACCTCTATTACTAGTACTTTCGTTGCCTCATCGCTTAGGCACTTTTCAATCCGTATACATGGCAAAACATTATGTATAGTACTTAGCCCCTGGAGTACTTTAATCGATAAACTAAATGACCAATCTTGGAGATAGTCTCATGAGGTCCTGTATATTAAGGAGCTATTTTCGGTTTTGCCAAACCTCATATCACCTCTCTAAGGTGATGCCTTAAAAATACCTTGTCACCTCTTTCCGGCGACAATGGTTTCCTTTAAATGTTGGAATAAATCCTTGGCCAATCTCGCGCTGCTTTCAACTTATCTTAAATATTATAAATCCGATTGGTTGATTCTCGAATCAATTCAAATCTTATGGCTTGATTGACGCCCATTTTCAATTTAACAAATTGGTGATAAATACTTCACCCATAGAAAGCTTCAAGCTCTCGATGCTTCCTTCCCCGCCTTCCAATATTGGAAGTAGGATGACTATTTCGATCTGAGATAATTGAAAATGGTACTCCACGACGAGATACCATTTCACCAACATGAATTTGGGCGAGAATTCATTGTGGTAATCGACATGGATTGGGATGAAATGCGAGGATTGGTTAATCGATCCGCGATTACCCAATTTACCTCATGCCTTTGATATATCTTGGGGATTTGCGTCCCGAAACCCATTGTAATTTATTCCCACTATCATTGGCGAATTTTCTGTCGTTGTGGCGTTCCCAAGGGTTTTCGGTATGCAGCCTTATCTCTTGCATAACTTAAATTTTCACCAACATACGTAACCATATCTTTCTCCACACTCGGTCATTAACAAAATCCTTTCAGATGTTCGTATCATCAATAGACTAATCCGATCCCTGATGTATGGAATATTTCGATCTATGCGCTTCGTCCATGATTAATTCACGAAGGTCATGGAGGGTCGGGATCCAAACCCGATTTTTGAAGTAGAGAATTTCGTCCACGCGCTGTTCGACATTCTTCTCATTGCCGTAAAGCTCCTCCCTTTCCAATTGTTCCTCTCTCAACGCCTCACGTTAAGCGACTCAAATTAGGTCCGAAAGGTTCGACTGAACTATCATCCCCAGCGCTCGCACTCGCAATGACTTAACCCGACCTTTCCTACTCAAGGCATCGGCTACGACGCTAGCCTTGCCGGGGTGATAACGGATGTCACAGTCATAATCGCTTAACAACTTGACCCATCTTCGTTGCCTCATATTCAGTTCTTTCAGATCGAATATGTGCTGCAAACTTTTATGATTAGTGAAGATGGTGCACTTCGTACCGTGGAGATAATGTCTCCAGATTTTAAGTGCGAAGATAACCGCTCCCAGTTCTAAGTCATGAGTAGTGTAATTTTTCTTGTGTACTTTTAACTGTCGGGAAGCATGGACTATAACCATATTATTCTGCATTAACACGCATCCTAACCCTCTACGCGATGCGTCACAATACGCAACAAAACCATCGTCTCCATTGAGGAGACTTAAAATCGGCGCTCGGCACAATTTTAATGGTTTCTACCTTATTTGGGTCTATGTGAAATCCTTGTTGCTTTACAACATGACCAAGGGATTATGCCTTCTTTATTCAAAATCACATTTCGAAAACTTAGCGTACAACTCTTCTTTCTTTAACACTTCCACAATTTTCCTTAACCGTCGTTCGTGCTCTTCTTTACGTTGCGAATATATCAAAATATCATCAATGGATGCTATGACAATTTGTCAAAATAAAGTTTACAAACTCGGTTCATGAGTTCCATGAACACTGCCTGCGCATTTGTTAGCTCGAATGGCATGAATAAGAATTCATAATGGCCGTAACGAGTCCGAAACGTTGTTGTTGCAACGTCCTCCTCTTGGATTTTTCATTTGGTGATAACTATATCTAAGATCAATTTTCAAAAAAATAAATCGCCCCTTGCAGTTGGTTAAATAGATCATTTACTTCGAAGAAGTGAATACATATTCTTGATCGTCATTTTATTCAATTCTCCCTAATCAATACATATCCTAACACTTCCGTCCTTCATTTCCCAATTAAAACTGGTGCACCCCATGGTGACTAACTAGGTCGTATAAAACCTTATACAACAATTATTGTAACTGATTGGATAATTCTTGCATCTCGGACGGTGCAAGTCGGTAGGGTGCTTTAGCAACAGGGCCAGCTTGAGACATTAAATCGATTCTGAATTCGACCTGTCGGGTTGGCGGTAACCCAGGAAGTTCTTCTGGGAAAACTTCTGGATATTTACGTATCACCGAAACATCTTCTATATGTTTTCTTTTAAATACTTTGGCAATCGCGTTTGTTAAATACACCACGTTTTCTTGTCGTAAATATTATAGCATCTCAAGATGAGACTAGAGTGGTAACATAATACCGTACACTTTTCTCTGTATCTAATCGCTTCATCGTCCGAATGAGAGCTTCTAATCATCTTCTTTTCATATTTGATTTCAGCTTCATGTTGAGTTAGCCAATCCATGTTAACTATTACGTCAAAACTTCTTAACTTTACTGGTCGTAGGTCAATAAGGAAAGGATTAATCGTTCCGAATAATAGGGCAATTCCGAACAATTTAGTTAACCATTAGGGATTCACCGTTAGCGATTCTACAGTATAGGGTTCTATAGTTTCACTAATCGGTATCTTTCCAAATGATAGGAGGTTAACAGGAACTAACTTCTATCGACGACCGTAAAAATATCGCTGAAGCCCATTGATTTAAAACTACAACGTACTTAATACCACCTTTGGTTCATGACGTGCTTTATTCGAATTACTCACAAAGGCACGGCTCCTTGCTTGATCAGAGGTTGATGCTTGTCATGAGGTTCGTCTTCCAACGACACCTTGGTTCAACTTTGGGCAATTTCTCTTGAAACGTTCTGTACTGCCACATTCATAGCAAGTACAACTGTTTGGCATAATTTGATTTCTTTGGATGGATTATTATTGAAGTTGTTGGGTTCGGAGTGGTTGTACACGAATGGGTTGGGGTTGCCGGTTCACATGGCTTCAATTGGTTCTACAATTGGGGCATTACTTCCATCTTTACCACACCTGTGGCCTACTATCACTCGACATTCTTCTTCCTGCCGATAACCATATTTTCCACATTTAGGGAAGGACCCTTCATGCGGTTCATGTTTTCACACCAGAACTAGTCTTGGTATAATTCTGGATTGTAGGGCATACCTATTTATTCACAAGTCTATTTTGCACTATACTTTTATCATTTCTCTTCTTTAGCACTCGACGTCTCACCTAACGTCCTTCCATTCCGCTTCCCATAAAGTCGAATATATCAATGCTGGCTTGTGACACAACCCTTCCAAATGTTGTATATTTTACAGGGTTGACTATACTTCTTATCGATGGAGTTAGTCCCAATATAGCGCTCACTTCGCTTAGTTTCAGGAGTAATTAGCCATGTTACCAGACAGGACAATTCCTTCAAACGATTAGCGTGTTCTATGTGATCAGCACACAACATTTCTATCTTCCATAACTCAGTTTCCAATCTCTGAACTTAATTATTCGAATAAAAGTGCTCTAGCACAAGAATTTTAAATTCCGACCATATCATCTGAGTAATAATTTTCTAACTGTAATTTTGTACCATCGTGTTCCATCACGATACAACATAATCTACCAACATATCTGTAGCATATTTCACTACACAATGTTCTAGACTCTTACCAATATCCTTAACCATTTCGATCTTTTCTATCCACTCGCTAATCTATTCCTCCTTTTACCATCAGTGGACTATTAATAATTTCCTTAACACAACCGATAAACATATCCTTCATACCGGATCTAATTCATTACGACTACCATTCATGTTTAGTTTATAACTAATACTTGTAGTCGTAACAGTATTCGGTGGTACAATATCACTCTTAGTAATAACACTAAGAATTGAAATATTCATAATCATGTGATTGCTCGATCTATCATTCTGCGATCACATTTGCATCAACACTAGCAGTGATCTGTGATACGACATTCGGTATCATCATCTGCTATCTTTGAGCAATCAACTGAATCATATCAATCTCCATCATTGGAGTTACTCTCTTTATGTCATTCTGCCGTACTCATCCCGTACGCAGTAATCAATACTAATCTCACCGTATAACTCGTTACCGGCTCAATCATAACAGCAGGTACACATACACACCAAATATTATCATACATATTACACATATCAGTATCTAGTATATAAGTCCCACAAGTATAATAACATATGGACTTAACCTGACGTCGGTTAACATTCAAATATGTTTCATAATCCTTGTCATCAACTGACGTATAGATCTTTCTCAACAAAGGTTAATGTTTAATATACTTGATTTCAATATCCTTCTGCATGTCAGCATAACCGATACATGCTCACCGTGAGCACCAAACGATTACGTACCACGGAGTTATAATATCCGTGTCTATTCGTATATCCGGCATACACGGTATACCACCTACGAACGAATAACCAACTATGCTATAATGATTTCAACACCTCTTTGTGTATGGGTAATCATTCTATTCGAGTATACATGGGTATAGGCATCTAACGGATGTAAGGTTAACATAGGGAGTTGCAAGGTTCAAGGTAATCGCGCAACATGGGTTGCCTTCAAATATTATTAATTACTATTAGGGGAAACTCTATCACTTGCTCAGTCAATGTCCTCAGGCGTTCTAGGTTTGCTAAAATCAGTAATTCTCGATCTGGAGGTGGTATGTCTCATATGTTTGAGAGTGAGCAATACATATATATATTTCTATATATTATTTTTATCTGCTCATTTATTATCCATTTTATTATTATTATTTTATTTTTATTTTAATGGAACAAGAATGGGTTCAGGTACAGGTCCGTCCGTACGTGAGGGTCGGCGGTTCGGGTGAACATATGGGGTTATTAGGATATACGGTACCGGTGTTGGTAGGGTAAGGGATTTATCAATTTTGGTTGGGAGTGACGGTTACTAGATATTTCTGGTTAATGTCAAACAGGAGATCTAACTTGGTACTATCATAACTATAGCCCGATAAGTCAGACTTATCATCAACCGATGCTCTAGAAATTTCAGCATCCTCAGTACTTTTATTATTTCATCCCCCGGTTCCTTATCCGGGTCCCATTTCTCAATACATGTACCCACAAGATATGTACACATATATATATACACATTAGCACGTATAAATAATATTATATACTTTACACATATGTTGCCATTTTTACCTATTAATGTACCCAGTGACTTCCCCTGAATTCCCTCGTGCAGACAAGTCTGTTATTATGTTCCGGACCATAATAACTCACTTGTCCATTCAAGTTCATCCAGATCCCGTCACTATATATTATTAGTCGATATTCAGATCCTATAATACTTGAGCTACTGGTTATATTTTTAGGTATCTTTTAAAGACATACTAATTCTATTATAACCAATGGCTCTGATACCAACTTCTGTAACACCCCGTAACCGCAGCAGAAACGTAAACGGGATGCAACAGACACCTCTGATATCAACCACATTGTTTATAAAGAAAACTGAATGCATTAATATACTTCAAATTACATTATCTTGTATTCCATTACCGTCTAGGTGATACACACATCATACAATACGATACATAATTCTATTTATTATAATGTATCCTAACTTCCGCACGCAAATCTTACACACATCAAGCACTTAGCACGTAAGCAATCACTTCATCTTAGTTGTACCTGAAAAAACATGTGAGAAAACGGCTCAACTACGAATAGTTGGTGAGTTTCACAATTTGAGTAAACCATGATAAATCCATATCAAAATATAATATTATCTGGGGACATTGTTAACCCAATACTGTACTCATTCCGGGGGCAATGTTAACCCAGAAACATGATGTAATTATGCTGAGCCCACAAGCGAAACCTCTGTCTGGGGACACTGTTAACCCAGTACAGTACTCATTCCGGGGACAATGTTAACCCAGAAACACTTCTAGGGACATCTGGGGACACTGTTAACCCAGTACTGTACCCATTCCGTACGATTCCCGTATAATCAAATATTTATAAATACACGCAAATCCATGCGTTCAGTATGTACTTAAACATTTTATTAGTAACAAGCTTTCCGCCCCGGGAAAATATTTGAAAACTATTCAGAAAAAGGGGCTCGTGAAACTCACCTTAGCACATGCAAGCAGGTAACAACAATCATTATCAGTTAACACGTCCAATCTGTAATATGATCCCTACGATCGTTACTATACACTCATTATTAATATAACTTTAACAGCGTTAACCGGTACATCTGGGGACACTGTTAACCCAGTACTGTACCCGTTCCGGGGGCAATGTTAACCCAGAACACTTCTCCAAACTCAGATTGTGATTTCGTTTAGAGTTCAATGGTCAAAATCATTATTAATCGTTTTTCTCGTTTTGAGTTCCTAGCACGGTTATCCGTTTTTACGTTTCAAAAATGAGTTTGGTCACACACGACCCGAAAATAGTTGTTGACTGATAATTTAGTTAGAGTTGTGAAATTTGAGCTCGGTTTAGACGCCCCGATTGGCCGCGGGACCCGTTTCCGTCTTTAGCGTACCGGAAACTGTTAAATCGGACAAAAATTACTCAAATCATCCGAATTATTTTCGGATGATTTATTTTTACTTGTTTAACTCATTTATATGAAAATAGTTCATTTTTAAGGTTTTTATACACCAGTCAGCTCGCTTAAGCGAACTTCACCGGTTTACGCGTTTTAACTTTAAAAGTTTGATAATTAGCACAAATAATTATCCGTTTAATCTCGGATCTTGAAATTTTGCACCAATCACTTTTTGACAGTGGGGATTTTTATAAAAATATTTCCAGAATTAATTTTTATATTTAAAATTTATTTATCTATTTTTAAACACCATTTAAACACTAAATATGTCGTAAATATCAAACGATCTTAGAAAAATCTCAAATTTTTCCTGGATGTCCCCTGCCATCCACATAGTCCCCTGTAATTTCTCCAGAACCAAATCTTCCTTTACATGCCATTTTCACTAAAACCGAGCTAGTAAACCCTATAACTCGTTTAACCGAAAAGCCTACTTAGACTTCTCCAACTGACCCCAAATTTTGTGTGTGACTTATACATGATATAAAAAGCTTATCTGAAATTTTCCAGAATTTTTCATGATATTTCACTATTTTTCACCATTTTTGGCCAAAACCGAGCATTAAATTCACCAATATTCATCCTTTATCCAAAAATTACCAAAAATTCACAGAACTCATAGTTTCATGTGTAGAACATCCCTGTAAAATTTCATGACCCAACTCTAAACCATCAACAATCAGTCCCAAAACACATACACCGAACATAACCGAATATACCTTTCGTTTTCCGCCACTACAAGCTACAAACTCGTCTTTCCGCCTTATCTACCACTAAATACAGAACCTACAACCAACATACCACAATACCAAGCAAGTTACACTCACGATCAAGCCTCTTACACTATAGTTTCGATTATGATTCAAAAACAAAGATTTAAACCGTAAAAATTCGTTTTTGGTTCGTTTAACTCCTTTCTTGGACCAAGATCCCTTGTATAACCTGTATACATCACTTGATCATGCAAGAATCGGTTTTCATCTTTGAAACCTCATTTTCTTACAAACCAACTCAAGAAACGAAGATGGAAACGTGATTAACTCGATTCTTTACCTTGTTTTCTTGCTAAAAACTCTCGGTTTTGGATCATGATCTTGAGAGGATTCATGGATTGTTGAATGCTTGTTTGGAAAAAAGAAAATAAAGGATAAGGGGTTTCCCCCCCATCCGATCGGAATTATGTGGGGGTGGGGTGGGACCCACCTCTTCATTCTTGGCCACTCATTTGGATATCGGATATCCGGATAATGTTTTGGATAATCTGGTTCAGTTCGTTTTCGGTTAAATGTTTAATTCGGCTTAAAACGAGGCTAAAACGGTCGTTTTTCGGCTTAAAATGAAATTTATATAAAACCGATTTAAAAACTTTAAAAACTTAAACCATGACATTTATTAACTTAAAACATCATATCATTAATTATCGCGCATCTTTTTCGGCTTGATCGATCATCTCTTGCTCGGTTTGGTATTAAAGGTTTCGTTTAACACACCGACGTACTATTAAATCGAAATCCTTTTTCTGTGCTTTAATCCACTTATCCCGAAGCTTTAATACTTCGTAACATCACTAAATATCATATATCTCGTCTATAATTGAACCCTCGATTCGTTCGGGTTTCAATAACTATCGATCGATTAATCGCATATTCAATACGATGAATTATATATTCACGTACAATCAGTACAGTGAACCATGTATTCTCGTATAATTACCATGGTAACTCATGTACCCGACATAAAATATGACGTAACTATCGTCTACCGGTTAGGGTATCCCTGGTTTCGTCGGAATCGTTACAGTAAGCTGTGAGAAGTAAGGCATTAAAGCATAATTATTCCCATGAGTTTGTTTCTTTGCAGTAAACTGTCAAAATTTATTAAGTGAAAAGACTTGATTGCTTGATACTTTGGGTGGTGTTTGGTTTGTTGCCCGGGGTCACTATTTGTTAAGTTTGATCCTATGGTGTAATAGAAATTACACGGGGTGTAAATAAGTCGTGTTTGGGTTGATTTGCCTAAACGTCAATATGTCTAATCCATTTATTGTCGGGCATGTCGGCCTTTTTATGACTTGTTTGCAATTTGTCAATCCATTTGACTTGTTTTTAAATTAATAGATTACATGGCCCATGTCTTGATTGCAAACTCTAAGCTTATGCGTAGTGAAGGGGCTACAAATTGGGGCGAATTGTGACACACGTCGCCCAGTCAGCAAGGGGTGGGAATTTGATTTTAGAGTGTAATGGTGTATGGGCTACAAATAATAATATAATATATATAACACACACATGAATATAATAATAATATTTCCTTTCCTCCTTCTGGCGACAAAATCCTCCCGCCTCGCTCCATTTCGCCCCAAAATCGCCCCTTATCTTTGCCCATTACGAATGGCCTAAGGGCGCGTTCGTTTCACGGAATGAAATGGAATTGGAATTTAAATGAATTGGATTTGGAATTTGAACATTCCAATAGAAATTGGAATTTGAGGGAATTGAAATCCAATTACATTCTTAATGTGTTCGTTTGACAAATGAATAGAAATCGAGGATTTTTTTTAACAAGGATAACAGTGAAAACATTTTGGTTTTGTTATATTTTTTGTTTTTTATTTATATTTTGTGTTATGATTTTTTTTTATTATTATTTTAATTTTTATTATGGGTTTTCTATTAAGATAAAAAACCCCTCAAAAAGCATTCAAAAATAATAAAAAAAAAATTCATAACTCAAAATATAAATAAAAAACAAAAAAAGTAAAAAAAAAATTAAAATGTTTTATTCGTTTTCCTCGTTAAAAAAAAACTCGAGAATAGATTTCAATGAATTACCTTGAAATCCTCCACATTTTGAAAGGATTTGGAGTCTCTTAATTTAAAGGAATCTGAGGGAATTGAATTCCAATTCGAATTCCAATTCTTTGAACCGAACACACCAAAATGAAATTAAGAATCCAATTCCAACGAAACGAACACGTCATGTCATGGGATTTTTAATTCCAATTCCTTTGAATTCCCACGAATTCTGTGAAACGAACGCGCCCTAAGTGTGTCTAGGTACGAGATGTAAATGGGGAGAGCCAAGTTGTCCCGCTTATTTGTTAATTATTAGTTATTTAAATATTTTACTTGTCTATATAAAATTTATTTTTTTAATATCATATATGACATACTATATATAGTTTTTGATTTTTTATTCAAAACGTTTATCTAATATTATTTATTTTGAAAACATATCTAATATATAAAATAAAAGGTTATATAAATAATAGTTTGTTTAAGCTCTTTTAAACTCGTGACTTTGGTCAAGCTCAGACTCAAGCTTGTGTACTAAGAGAGTTTCAATATAAACTCAAGCCCAGGGTTAAACTTGTTTAAGCTCGACTTGTTAATTTATTTATTAGTTATTGAGATATTTTTATATATCTTATTGTAATTATTTGTATCTATATATATCATTATAAATTATATAACATAGGATAATTACTGACTAATTTATCAGAGTTACATACATAATATTAACTATAAAAAATATATGTTTAATCTATTCTATAAAAATTTATATAATACGAGTTAAGCTCAAGAGAATATATAAGTTGGACATGCAAAGCTCGAACTCGGGCTTGTTTATTAAAAGAGCTCCAACGTAAACTTTGGGTTGAGCTCGTTTAAGCCCTATTCAAATAGATATGAGTCATGTTCGGGTTCATTAATTCAATTGTAAACCTGCCAATTAAATTAAACAAGTTTCCTGACCCGCACGTTGTGGCGTGCAGGAGCATTTGATGATGATGTTGGAGAACAATGACACAACTATGATGTCGAAGACCTGACAACCGAATTAGAGATGGCACCACTTGCGGCTGAAACCGCCATCTCCTTCCATTGATTTTGTAAATACCAATCAATTTTGTGAACATCAAGGACGATTAATCAATGTGAGATGGTAGGAAATTTCAAAAGATATGCAATAAGGGAGAAGATGTAAAGTAGGGGATTGATGATGATTGAATACATGTAGTGATAAATAAAAGAATTATTGTGTAGAAAAGACTTGTACATTAAGCTAAGATGTTTGCATATTTGATGAATAATTAAAAATGTGAGTGAAGGCCATGTTGGTTTTTAATATATATATAATTTACAAACACGATATTATGTTTAAATTTAATAATTATGTTTGTTTGATAAAACTCGTATACTAGTTTGTGGCTATTTTATTATGTTCATCAAAATGTGTAACTCACCTTCAAAAGTCTGTAGAATTCCTAATTAATAATTTTTAACTGATCTTAAACCCTGAATATGCATAAATCATTTATTAAATCCATGTTCAAAATGCAGAACAAAATTTTTTTTAAAACAAAGTCAATAGTGTGTAATGTTTTTGGTAAGATTTGGGACATTTACCAAATGTAAAACAATTAAAAATAAAACAGTATCTTGGTATTTTGTAGGATGATTGAATAAAGAATAGTGAACCATCAATGAGTATAATTTTTTTTTAAAATAATTGCAATATTCTATTTGGTAACAAAAGGCAAAAAGGATTTGTTTGTATTATTAATTATTTTCTTGGTGTATTGACTCTTTTCCATGTTTGGATTGGATGTCTAAAAAGAGATGAAAATTTTGAAAACAAGAGGCGGCAAAAATCAAATGAAGTGGCCTGATTAAAATTAAATACTAATTTCTGAAATGACAAATTTAACCTTTAACCATTAGTGTCACTTTTATTGTTTTATGTTTCTATCAACTTACAATAAAGAATGGTGTCTTTACTCTTTTTATGTTTAACGGTTTAACCCTCTATTATTAATTGCATTACTTTTGGCATGGTATTTTACAATTTAATCTTGTTATAAATGCAAGAGTAAATGATGTATTTTTACAATTATAACTTGTATTAAATACACCTGCTCAATATTTATTTTTTATTAATGGGGCAATACAAGTGAAAAAATGGAGCATCAATATTTATTATTCAATATTTGGATTCAAACATATTAAATCAGTAATCCAATAGAAACCATTTACTGATTTACATATTCGGTTTCCGGTACCAAAGTTTTGAATTTAAATTCGGATATCGTTTTGGTTTCTGGACATTCCTAATCCAGTTTTAACCAAAAAAAAATCCATACCGAAAAACCGAAAACCAAACTAATAAAATCACCGCGTAATAAATACGTCGAAACAACAATTATATATAATTAAATTAAAGATAATATTGCATTAATTTAGTTTTGAGGGCAAATTCGTCAAATAATAAAAACCAATAAAGAATAATATTTGAAATGATATGGAAACCCTAAAAAAACAAATCCTTACCAAAAAGGGGGGAAATATTCAGATTAAATTAAAATTAAAACACTTGTCTCCATTTTTACATCCCACCGAAATACACTCTGCTACTAATTATTTCAAGATTCTTGATTCCAAAGACTTCATCTTTATGGCGTTTAATCAAAACCCATCTGATTTCATCAAAGATTAAGGTGAAAAACAGCTGCAAACAGATTTACAGGCACAGGTATTGATTAAAGTAATCTTGTTCTTAAAATTTGACTTGTTTTTATAGGGTTTTAAGATTATAGTGTTTACAAAGAAATTAGATTTTAAAGTTTCAAAATTTATGAAGAATCGGCATTTCAAGATCTATGTCTTTCAGTCTTTTGTTTGTAAAAATGTTAACTTGATTGAAATCTGTAAAATATTTCATTAAAAATTAAGGTGAAAACAGCTGCAAACAGATTAACAGTCACAGGTATTGATTAAATTTTGAATCTTGTTGAAATTTGACTTATTTTATAGAATTACAATTTTTACTTTTTATTATTATTTTCTTTTGAGTTTTATAAATTTGTGAAGAAATGGTATTTTCTAGATCTATCTTTTTGTTATAAGTTTTAAATCTTCTTCTTGAATTTTGACCATTTTTTTCACTGAATTTGGTCATTTGTGTTGGGATCTTGTTCTTGAATTTTGACCTTTTTTTATAGGGTTTAAAGATATATATATATTTTTAAATTTGAAAATATATGAAGAATTGGGATTTCAAGATCTATCTTATATGATTTGTAAAATGTTAACTTGTTTTGAAGCTGTAAAAGAATTAATATTGAGATTAATGTATGTATGGTATGAGTGTTCTTAAATAGTTAAAACCAATCATGAACTGAAGCAAGTAGGCCGGTTTGAAATATTTACAGTTTGGTTTTACAGTTTGATGGTTTACAATTTGTAACATGAACCTTGCAAATTGAGTCAGATGTTTATCTTTAGTTAATTTACATTAATAATGTATATTGATTATATTCTTGAACCATCTGCATCATTTTAAAAGAACTAGTTCAAATTTATGCTTTTTGAATAAAAGATATTCTTGAAAACTTTTGTACAAATTGACCCATTAACACTTGTTTTTTTTTTGAAGACATTAAACTTGAGTTCTGGTTTTGCAGTCTTGTTCCAAAATGGGAAGAAACTTGAGCCCGGTGGTTAGACGACAGTTGGAAAATCTTGATAAAGATTCAGACAGTCGAAAATTGGCAATGAAAGCATTGAAATCATATGTAAAAGATTTGGATTCGAAGGCGATCCCGATCTTTCTCGCTCAAGTTTCTGAGACCAAAGAAACCGGGTTAACATCAGGTGAATACACAATCTCACTTTATGAAGTTCTGGCCCGTGTTACCGGCCCAAAAATCGTTCCTCAAATCGACAACATCATGTGTCACATCATCAAGACTTTGACTCAAAGTGCGGGCTCGTTTGCTCTTCACCAAGCTTGCTCAAAGGTGGTCCCTGCCATAGCTCGATATGGGATGGACCCCACTACACCCGATGCTAAAAAGAGTGAAATTATTCACCTTCTTTGTAAACCCCTCTCGGATTCTCTTTTATCTAGCCATGAGAATTTATCGTCCGGTGCAGCCCTTTGTTTAAAAGCACTTGTGGAATCGGATAACTGGCGGTTTTGTTCGGGTCAAATGGTCAACGAGGTTTGTCAAAGGGTGGCTGCAGCTTTGGAAAAGCCTATGCAGGGTAACTCGCATATCGGTTTAGTCATGGCTTTAGCTAAACATAACGGGCCGGACGTTGAAGGTTATGCACGGTTGCTGATTCGGGCTGGTGTCGGGATTTTAAACATGGGTGTAACCGAGAAGAACTCGCAGAAACGGTTGTCGGCTATTCAAATGGTTAACTATTTAATGAGGTGTTTGGATTACAAGTGTGTAATGGCAGAATTACCCTTTGTGATTGAAGAGTTTCAAAAGTGTCAAACTGATCAAATGGCGTATGTTAAAGGAGCGGCTTTTGAAGCGATACAAACCGCTAAACGAATATTAACCAAGAAAGGTTCGAAACATGAGCGGAGAAGTGTATCGCCTCTATCACAAATTGTAGACTCGTTTGGTGAATACGGTAGTTCTTCTATATCGTATTCGCCTTTTTCGACATGTTTTAAATCACGGGATGGTGATCCTGATAGTAGAAGTATTAGTAGAAAACTTTGGAGCAATGTTGATGTGTCGTTGAAGGACGGGTTGTTTTCGGGTGAGCTAACTCCTAGAAGTGTAATTGATAGTTCTGAGACCCATGAAGATTATGAAAATGGATTTTCGGGCTTTCAACTCGTAAGCCCAACCAATGGTGTCTCGGAAAGCCCAAGAAGCGCTACCCCTAGTCCTCAGGTGAAACTAATTAATATGCTTTCTTCTATTGCAGGCCGTTAAAATTAGTTCAGGTCAAAACCAGTAAACACATTTAAACGGGTCAAAATCATTTCACTAGTTCGGGTCAAAACCAGTAAACACATTTAAACGGGTCAAAAATCATTTCACTAGTTTGGGTCAAAGCCAGTAATAATGTTGAAACGTTTTACAGACTTGTTATGGTTCTGGCTTCATGGATTCGGGTCTGAAACGGGTCAACACACACAACCCATTTCTAAACTCACCGGCCCGTTTTAACTTCTAAGCAGTCTAACTAATACTAACTTTTGTTTCAGAGATCAAGATCCTATGTTAATGTCAACAACACCGACCTTTTCACGACTCCTAAAAAACTAGTGAAGTCTCTTCAGGTTTCCAACAGTGAATGCTCAGAAACTCAAACCCAAAGAGAATGGTCAGAAAGTCAAACCCGGAAATTCAGAAGCCCGCCTTCTAGCAAATTCAACTGGAGCCCTAATTCAAGTTATGATCAAAACGGGTTCAACGAGAGTTTCACTAACGAAGATCAACAGTTTAATAACATTTCAGAATCAGTGTCGTCAACTGAAGACATCCTCACGAACGGGACCAGTAATTTGCAGCTGTCTCAAGAACCACCTGTTCCTGAAACTAAGGTTAAAACAAAACTGCAGATCTCGCCAACTGTCAGCATCATTTCCGCACTATTCGTTCTGTTCATTGCAGTCGTTTGTTACTTGTGGATGTGTGATCTAGACAATGGTTACAACAACCTTGTACCAACCTAATTTCTTAAAACTGTTCTATGTTTTGTAAGAGGATAATATTGTTGTAGCATTATGGAACTTGATTTGTTTCGTGTTCTTACATTATGATAATAATCATAAACAAGTCTTAAACTATGAAATTAGAGTATTACAAAAAGATGAAGCTATAATAAGTTTAATCAAGTTGGGATCTTTACTTCTCTAAGAATCTTTGCAGCATCCTCTGGAACGACGGGGTTTATGTAACAGCCTGTTCCCATTTCAAAACCGCCAATTGTAGATAATTGTGGTACAATTTGTATGTACCAATGAGCGTAAGGTAGTTGAGATGAGGTGACCTGAAGAGGAGATGTATGAATCATATAATTATACGGCGGGTCGTTTAATTGGATTGACAGCTTTTGAAGTGTAAGTTTCAGTAGTCCTCCAAGATCAATAGCCTGCAAATATTTTAATAATACGAAATTATTCATAAGCATTTTAATAATATATAACAATTATAAATCATAATAAGTGAAGTACCTTATCTTCGCCAAGTTCATGGAAGTGAGAGGAATGATAACGAGGAACGATCCATGTTTCAAACGGGAAAGTTGAGGCGAATGGTGAAATGGAAATGAAATGGTTTGATTCATCGATTAATAATTCTTTTGTGTTGATATTGCAAAGAACGCATTTTCCGGTTTGATTATGGTATTCCTTCATGCTGTTGAGACGAGTCGAAGCAGTTGGTGGAATAACAGGAAGAGCTAGAATTTGACTGTGTGAATGACTCATTGAAGCTCCAGCTGAAGCACCATGGTTTTTGAATACCTTCATTACACAAAACAGAGACCAATTTTGAAATCACACATTTATAATAAGGCTGTAAATGAACTGAACCGAACAAGGCATTGTTCATGTTTGTCCGGTAAGCCTTTATCAAACAACCGAAAGGTTCACAAACACCTAACCAAAAGAAGTTTCTTGTTTGTTTTCGTTCATTAAGGATATAAACTTGTTCGTGAACGCAAACAATATTTTATTTGAATTATGGTATGTGTCAATGGTTCGGTCTGATCACCAAGTTTGGGTTGGTGTATTTTTAATACTCATTTATATTTTTGTTTCATAGTTAATAGTTTTACTAGAATCTATATGATAAGATTAAAAAATTCATTAAAAATATATATATAAAAAAACCCTTTAACAAACAAAACATTAACAATTAACGAACATAAATGAACATTTATTTAATCGAACGGTATACCTTGTTCATGTTCGTTCATTTATTGACCGAACGAACATAAACGAACTCCCCACAAAACAGTTCATCGAGCGTTTTGTTCTGTTCTGTTCCTTTACAACCCTATAAGTAAGTTTTAAAAATAGTATACTTCGGTTTCGTCCCACCTATAAAAAAATGTTACTTCAGTCCAACAGTTTAAAATTTGCAATTTCATTATCGTGTATAGTTGCAATTAACTCCAAGTCATCTAACTCCATCCACTCGTTCAATTAGTTTTATGCAAAATGACGATAACATCCCTGTTTTCTAAAAGCCACAAATCCGTTAGATACCTGAACATAACTAATCGAAGCGATACCGCAAAGCTGTTCAATCCTCTTCTTATAAGCAAGCAACACACCCGCAATTCCATCCGGTGCCAAATCCGGCAAGTGAACCGAGTGAACCGGAGACTCGATCACAACGTCATGAAACCCAAACCCACCTAACCTCACCTCACCGGATACGACGTCAGCGTGACGGTAATCCACGTCATCCGACTTCACCTCAACGTCTCTGCTCAGAGCCGGATACAAGTTCTCGATCACGCGGACCTTCCAGTCGGAAGTGGAATATTCTGGTGACCGGAATATCTCCGGCGCGCATTGGTGCTCGTTTCCGGCACAGAACGGACAGGTTGGATTTGGATGTGGGTTTGGGTTGGTTTCGGGTTCGGGTTCGGGTTTGGGTTTGGATTTGAAGTCCGACGGACGGCGAGATCGTGCCGGAGAGAGGATGACCGTACGATTGTTGACGGCGTCTTTTCTGATTTCAGGATTCCGGTTTGCTGATGTCATGTTCAGTTATTCGCCCTAAACCCAAGTGTGTGTGTGTGTGTGTGTGTGTGGTGGGAGTGCACACCTTCGGCACCATGTTAATGTATTTATTTAATCTTATGTTTATAATTAATTGTCTTGTTGTTTGAAGGCTAGATAATTAAAAAGAAAAACAAAAATATAATTGTTTGGCGTGTTGGATTCTTTCTAGAAACTAATGCAACCTTGAGTCCTTGACAATGGGTATATATGTTCTCATTGTTAGATCATCCGTAGTGGAGCGGCGTCTCTGACACCTTACATGTACTATATAGAAAATGCATCCGCAAAACCACAACACAACCATCACTAAAGCGTGTTAGTCCCTTGGGTGCTATCCCCTTAATACCCTCTCACACTTTGGATGGTTGATGTTACTTCTCTCTACCAATCATATGCAAACACACACACACACACACTTATTTAGTTTTTCTTTTATTTAAATATTAGTTAAAAGACCAGTGGCGGATCCAGAATTTTTTTTCCGGGGGTGCTCTGTTTTTAGATGTTTCGTTTTCAGAGAGTTGGATATAAAAAATTCGTGTTGGTTCGACAATTAAAAGGTCTTAAAAATATTAGAAGTCTAGAAACAAAAATAATAAGAACAAACCAACAAATTAATGAATAAGAAATTGAACCTACGATCAATTGATAAAAATGACATTTACGCTGTTTTATTTAGCGCTATTACAAATGTCTCATGTAAGAAAAGGACAGCAGCTGTGGGTTATTGTTTGAAACTCTACAAACATTAAGACCTCCCATAGACCATATTAAAAATAAAAATAAAACCAAAGTAGTACAAGAATCGAACATGGAACATCCCCTTGTACAACTAATGCCTTGGCCACTCCACCACTTTTCTAATTTGGTTATGAGGTGCACTCTAATTTTATAAGGGGATGCACTTTATATTTTATATATAGCATTACATTATAATTATGAAACTCGGGGGTTTCCGTGCACCCCCACCATTCAACGTAAATCCGCCCCTGTAAAAAACACTTAAATGATGTATTAGTTAATACCAAATGTCTACGTGGCGGATCGAGTTGCATACATTTTTTTTAATTAAACCACAACAGGTACTCTTATACTACACTACATTGTTAGGTTAGAAAATATTACAAACTTTCCATATATTTATAAAAGATGGATTTTGGCCATACAAAAGATGAAAAGAACTTGTGATCTTGACCTAGTTGGCTGATCTCTCTTACTTCAAGGTATGAAGAGGTGTTGAGCACTCAATTGTTGGATTTTAATGACATGGGAATATGGGATTGAGGTATATTGAACTACACCTAGAGTTGACTAACAAGCAACGAACTAATATTACTAGTTATAGCTAAACGCAAGAACAAACTGTCTCTTGAAAAGGTTTTTGAACTTTTCAGACTATATCATTTTTTTCCCCTGTTATATATATATTTTATTCTTTTAATAATTACACTAATCTTGAAACAATCAGTACATATGCTATTCTTTGATAAATCCATGGTTATCTTGCGTTATCTCTAAGAATTTCACTTTGCTTTTATGACTTTTGTTTTATACATTAAATGAAAATATATGAGGTTTTCATATTTTTTAGCGTCAATAAAAGTTTTTGAGTAGTTCATCAACAGTGGCGAAGATTGCTTAGGGCCCGGGGCCCCCGGCCCACCTGTTTTTTACGTAGTAGTGTAAATTTATCCGTTTTCGTCAGGAACTTTTTATACGTAGTGTAAATTTAGCCGTTTTCGGCCCAATTTTTTTATACGTAGTGTAAAATTTAGCCATTTTTCGACCGAAATTGTCACACCCCAACCTACGGCGGAAATGCCGGGGTGTGGACTGATTGTCACAGCTCGTAAGGTTACTATCACGCAATTATTAAAATTCAAATATCTATTTATTTAATTCAAATAACACCATAATTCGTTACAAAAAGAAATTCAAAGTAAAACAAAACATCAAATAATTCAAATGAAAATTTAAAGTCTCAAATAAACTCTTCTAGCATAAAGTCCTTAAACAATTCTTCTAAGTCCACACTTCACATCAAACGATAACCTGCATATGCGTGAAAATAATATAGTTTGTCAACACGAGGTTGAGTGAGCAACACACCAGTTCAGTTTACATATATAATAAAATACGTAGCTGCAACGAGTCAAATGAGATTAACAAATCAACCAATGAGCAAATAAAATGAGATGTCGAAAAGCACAAAGCTAAATCGACTAGCGTATGATCATACTATTTTATGAGATTATGCTGGACCTCTCCGAATGCGGTTCACATTGAGCACATAAATATATAGCAAATATGGCATGAGATTAGTTAACACATAAGACAACAATTGCAGTTTTGTTTATAGATAAATGTGAAAATACAATAAGTTACGCATATGTCCCCAAAACAGTATGAAAACGAGTAAAAATGGGGAATGTGGTACGCATATGTCCTCAAGATGAACGAGGATGATTAAGATGATGATAATAGGGAAACGAATCACACGCGAACGTTAAAGCCTAAGAGAATAAAGAATAATCGGATATGCTAAGTACGAGATCTAACTAGACAATTAATAACAAAGAAATGTTATTTTAATATTTTATTTATAAGGATTTATTATTAAACTATATTTTTGATTAAGGAAAACATAATAAAATATTGTTTTTAGTTTTATAACGAAAATTACTTGATATATATACGTATTCATTAAACGTTAGTTTTTAAGTATCTTTATATATAAATATATATATATATATATGTGTGTGTAAACGAGTCTTAGAAAAATATATGTATATGAGCGAAAAAAATTATTAAGAAGCCGGTTTTTAGTGAATCAAACTTGTTTAAACATTGATATTAATAATATTATTGGTTATTAATTATTTATTAAAAGAAACAAAGAAAAATGGTTTCATTCCAAAAATAAATGGGGTGCAGGAGGATCGAACCTTCGACCTCCGCCCCCACGCACAAACACGTTAACCAGTTGGGCTACCCAGCCATTTGCAACAAAACTCAGTTCGTTTAAATAAAATAAAAACAACAGTTGTTCATCCCAAATAAACAAACCCTAGAAATCGCGATTAACCCAAAGCGTTAACAATTGATTAAAACAGGTTTAGGGTTATTGATTCACATGAAAACGCGATTCAAAACATATCTTTAATTGCTATAAACGAAGAACAGAATAGGATGAACGAAGGAGTAACAGGGACGGCCAGAAAGATGCAATGAACGAGCAATTAACGAGCCAAATGAATACAATTATTTATAGGGGTATTGTTGGTCACCTTACAAGGAAGGTATCTATGAATTTAATTGAAATAAAACCAACGTTTACGCGGTCATAACTGTTAATGGGTGTCGGTTAGGTCAAAAAAGGAAAAAAAAACGAGTAAGCCGAGTCTAATTGGCTTAAAGGTTGACGGTGAGGCCGCGCCCTAACATAATTAAACGATTTCCAGATCATTACATTGATTACAAACGGATTTGGACGGTTAATTGATTGATTGTTTGATTCGGGTAAAAGAAAACCCGTTTAAACAATAATACGGGTAAATGGGTTAACCAGATAATGGAAATGGGTTATAATAGGATTTACATACAGGCCCCTCAAGTTTGGAGATGGACACATAATGGTTGGAACTTATACTTTGGGTTAAAAGCGTCAAAATTAAATAGTTTAAATATAAATATAATAATAATAATAATAATAATAATAATAATAATAATTTATAACTCGATAAATGCGGATATTATTAATGATAAAGCCCGAACCCGAAAGTGGGTCGGGTAACGGTTACAAATGATAAAGTGGAAAACCCGAAATGTTACAGTATCCCCTACTTTTGGGAATTTCGTCCTGAAATTAGAGAATCAACAATGAAAAGATGAGGATACTTGAGTTTCATCTGGTCCTCACACTCCCACGTAAACTCGGCGCCTTGCTTAGAATTCCAACGAACTTTAACTAAAGGAATGCGGCTTCGCTTAGTAACTTTATCCATATGATCCATAATCTCAACGGGTTACTCAATGAAATGCATAGTCTCATCAATACTAACTTCATCGAGAGGAATGTGGAGATTACCCTCAGCAAGACACTTCTTGAGGTTAGAAACATGAAACACCGGGTGAATATTAGAGAGTTCAACAGGAAGTTTGAGACGATACGCAACAGGACCAACTCTATCAATATTCTCAAAAGGACCAACGAAACGAGGAGCTAGTTTTCCCTTCTTTCCAAAATGAACAACTCCCTTCCAAGGGGAAGCTTTGAGTAGAACAAAATCACCAACACTGAACTCAATGGGTTTACGTCTCTTATCAGCATAACTCTTCTGACGACTACGAGCAGCAAGGAGATTTTGACGGATTTGAGCAATACGATCAGTCGTTTCTTGGACTAGTTCGGGACCAGTGATTTGAGATTCACCAACTTCGTTCCAACATATCGGAGATCGACATTTATGACCATAGAGCGCTTTAAAAGGTGCCATACCAATACTAGAGTGAAAACTATTATTATAAGAGAACTCGATAAGCGGTAGATGAATATCCCAATTTCCTCCAAAATCGAGGACACAAGAACGGAGCATATCCTCTAAGGTTTGAATCGTTCGCTCGGATTGACCGTCAGATTGCGGGTGATAAGCAGTACTAAGATCCAATCGAGTACCCAAAGCGGATTGAAGCGACTTCCAAAAACGAGAAGTAAAACGACCATCGCGATCAGATATAATGGATAACGGAGTTCCATGATGACAAACAATTTTCTCAACGTAGATACACGCCAATTGATCAACAGAATAAGTCTCTTTGATGGGAATGAAATGAGCAGACTTGGTCAGACGATCAACAATTACCCAAATACTATCATGTTGCTTGCGGGTAGAAGGAAGCTTAGTGATAAAATCCATGGCAATACCTTCCCATTTCCACTCGGGGACGGGAGGTTGCTCGAGTAAACCAAAAGGTCGATGATGCTCGGCTTTCACTTTGGAACAAGTGAGGCATTTAGAAACATACAAGCGATATCTTTCTTCATACCAGGCCACCAATAGACATAACGAAGGTCAACGTACATCTTATCCGCACCGGGATGTATGGAATATCGTGACTTGTGAGCTTCGTCCATAATAAATGTGCGAAGATCATCACTATTAGGGATCCATAAGCGGTTCAGAAAGTAAAGCAGACCATTGGGTTTAGTTTCAAGTTGGGTTTCGGCACCACACGACATCTCGTCATACATATTGCCTTCGGTGACGGATTCATGTTGAGCATCGAGAACACGCTTTTCGAGATCATTTTGAACAAGAACACAAGTAAGAAGTATTGATTTGAATGGCTTCTTACGACTGAGAGCGTCGGCCACGACATTCGCTTTTCCAGGATGATAGCAAATTTCGCATTCATAGTCGCTAAGCAACTCGGCCCATCGACATTGTCTCATATTGAGTTCTTTTTGGTCAAAAATGTGTTGGAGACTCTTGTGATCGGTAAACACCACACACTTCGTACCATAGAGGTAATGTCTCCAAATCTTCAAGGCAAATACGACAGCACCAAGTTCGAGATCATGCGTTGCATAATTTTTCTCGTGAACCTTGAGTTGTCTCGAAGCGTAAGCGATAACCTTTCCTCGTTACATAAGAACGCAACCAAGACCTTGGTTAGAAGCGTCGCAGAAAATGATAAAATCTTCATTCCTTCCGGAAGAGCAAGAATAGGAGCATTGCAAAGCATGTCCTTAAGAATTTTAAAGGCTTCTTCTTGTTTTGACCCCCACACAAATGTTTCACCTTTGTGTGTTAAAGCGGTGAGGGGCAATGCGATCTTGGAAAAGTTATGAATGAAATGACGATAATAACCCGCCAAACCGAGAAAAGAACGCACTTCGGTGGGATTCGTAGGCGGCTTCCAATTCTTAACAGCTTCGATCTTTGCAGGATCAACATGAATACCCTTTTCGTTAACAATGTGACCCAAAAACTGAACTTCTTTCAACCAAAACTCGCACTTAGAAAACTTGGCATACAGTTGCTCCTTTCGAAGTAGATCAAGAATGGTATGGAGATGATTCTTGTGGTCGCTCTCGGATTTCGAATAGATTAAGATATCATCGATGAAAACAATAACGAACTTGTCCAGATAAGGTTTACAAACACGGTTCATGAGGTCCATAAACACCGCGGGTGCGTTTGTCAACCCAAAGGGCATAACACAGAACTCGTAATGACCATAACGAGTACGAAAGTCGGTCTTGGGAATGTCATCATCACTAACTCGGAGTTGATGATAACCCGAACGGAGATCGATCTTCGAGAAGCATGCGGCTCCTTGAAGTTGATCGAAAAGATCGTCGATTCGAGGGAGCGGGTAACGATTCTTGACGGTAAGCTTGTTAAGTTCACGGTAGTCAATGCACATGCGGAAAGAACCATCCTTCTTCTTAACAAAAAGCACAGGTGCGCCCCACGGAGAAGAACTTGGGCGAATGAAACCCTTGTCCGAAAGTTCTTGGAGTTGGCTCGAGAGTTCTTGCATCTCGGAGGGTGCAAGACGGTAATGGGATTTAGCTACGGGGTTAGCTCCGGGTATAAGATCAATTCGGAATTCGACTTGACGAACCGGAGGAAGACCAGTGACATCATCGGGGAAAACAACGGGAAAATCGCGAACAACCGGGGTATCGGATAATTTCTTCTCTTTCCGCTCTTTCTCCACCACGAGAGCTAGGAAGGCGACACATTTCTTGCGCAAATAACGTTGAGCTTGAAAGCACGACATGAGATTAATCTTGGATGTTAGAGTATCACCGAAAACCTTAAGAATACGACCGTTTTTGAGAGGTATGCGAATGAACTTTTCGAAACAAACAACTTCCGCACGATTAAGAGTTAACCAATCCATCCCTACGATTAAATCGAAAATACCCATTTGCATCGGAATGAGGTCAATTAAAAACTCGACTTTGTTAAGGACTATGACGCAATCCCTGACTACCGAGTCAATCATAATAGAATTCCTGTCGGCTACTTCTATGGTAAAAGGTCTAGACAACTTATCCCGAGGCTTATCAATAATATACGCAAAATCCAAAGATATGAAACTCTTATCGGCACCCGTATCAAACAAAACCGAAGCATGATGATTATCAATGAGAAACGTACCATTCACCACATCGCTAGAACTCTGAGCTTGATTCACATTCATCATAAACGCACGACCATTGGACCCTTGAGGGGTTTGAGCAACTTGGTTCAAAGGAGGAGCTTGAATAGCGGGAGCGTGTGTTGATGCCAATGGAGGAGCCATGAGCTGAGGCACAGGAAGTGCATGGGTTTGGGGTGCATAGGCTTGAGGTTGGTAGGTTTGCACTTGGTAGGCTTGAGCAGTGTAGTACGGTGCATGGTATACTTGGGCTTGTGGTGGATGGGTAACATAAGGAAGTGCAGGCATGACATGGGATTGGTTGGCATGGGTGAGTAATGTAACACCCCGACCGATGGCGGATTATACATCGGGGCGCCACGTATTGTTTCATTACTCGCGACACTATTTGGGTGTCAATATTTAATAAATACATTTCCTTGCGCACGCGCAGAACATGACATAAAGTAACATAAATCATATCATAACTTAAAATATTCAAATAACATAAACTTGTCTTGTTACATTTTAAACTAGGTCCAAAAGAAAACAAAACATCCTATGTGTCCTCAAGCTTCCAGAAACAGCTACAGCAAACCTGAACATGTGTTAAAATAAAACGTCAACACTTGCGTGTCGGTGAGAAATCAAGTTTAATACATATAAATAGATAACAATATCTGCGCGCATCATGTGTATAACTGGTGTTCAACAAGGGTGTAATCAGATCGGGATCAAGCCTTAGATCATAGCTCATAGTTCAATCCGTGCTCCCAATTGAGCACAAAAACAAGAAAACTGTGCAAGTGTAAACAAAAGAGAAATCATAAACGATAGTTCTCCCGTGTTCATCTAATGGATCCATGAAAACTGCGGAATGGGCCGACAAGACGGTTAATGATCCACACATACAAATAAACAGCCAAGTCTACGTCCATAACACATGGGGTTTTGCGCGACAAAAGTTAATAAACAAGTTTAAGACTCAAGTTTGTACGAACACATGAACATCCCAAAACATTAAAAATAAAAAGGGATTAGGTACGAGATTACTCACCTGAAAAAGGTGTGTTGAAAGATAATGCAAGAAACAAGCACAAGTTAACCTATAAATAAAAGTTTATTGGTTTAACAATTGATTTTATGTCTTGAATATATGTTAGCATAGTAAAATGTATCTTTAACAAATTATTATATATTATATATTACCGGAAATCTGGGCAGGACAAGGGAAAAGACGAAGGCAGAGAGAGGAGGCGGCTGAGGAACAACGGCAGAGGGCAAGGAGAAGAGAGCAAAGGAGAGTTTAAGTGTTTGTGTGTGTAGTGTTAAATAACAAGAAAATAGTATTATATATAGGGAAACCCTAGGGAACACAATCCCTAAAAAGGAGGAAAAGATCTTCTCAGAACAGGCAAAAGATATAAAAAGTACAAAAAGACAAAAGCAAAAGATATTAAAAGATATGCCGGCAGCTGCAGGGGAACATGAAAAAGGGCTGACAGGGTACAGAATAAAGCATGGGAGGAGTCAGATAAACACTGGTCAAGGCATGCAAAAGAAAATTTCAAAAGATAATGTCAGTCACTTTTTCTGTCAACCAATAGGATTGGTGCGCATGCTGCGCCGAAAGTGGCTTTTCGGACAGATGTTGGAACTGACCTAAAGAGCTCAAAAGATAAGATAAGATCTCAAAAGAATACAGGCTGACCTAAACAGAAGAAAAGACTTAAGGTCTAGCGCGAGAAGACTCGAGCGCACGCGCGAGGGCGAAGGCAGACAGAGGACAATTCTTAGCGCGCCGCGGGAAGAACTATTATCCTTAGCGCGCCGCGGGAAGAATTACCATTCTTAGCGCGCTGCGAGAAGAACTACAATTCTTAGCGCGTCGCGGGAAGAACTACCGTTCTTAGCGCGCTACGAGAAGAACTACAAATCTTAGCGCGTCGCGGGAAGAACTACCGTTCTTAGCGCGCTGCGAGAAGAACTACAATTCTTAGCGCGCTGCGAGAACGGTTCGCCTCGCGTATCGCAGGAACAACTGGTCTTCGCGCAGGCTTCCTTGTAAGGAGTCTGGCGCGTGGAGCTGCGCAGACGTCCTTAGGCGGGAAGAACCAAAGGACAAGCAAAGAGTTAAGAGAAAAAGGGGGGTTCAGACTCAAGGGTTAAGCAGAGGGGCGGGACGGCGACAAAGGAGAAAAGGAAATTATTATTATTAGTAAGTAATATAAAAATATATATATATATATATATATAAAATTTACAAAGATTAATAAACAAATTATAAATCATAAAAAGAATCGGATTCGAAAACGGGTACCTGGGTCGGGTCGGATCGGGCAGTTGTCACAGTCTCCCCTACTTTAAGAAATTTCGTCCCGAAATTTATCTCGAAGTAGGTTGCGCAGAGAAAAGGTGCGGGTACTTGATCTTCATCTGATCTTCCCTTTCCCAAGTGAACTCGGCTCCGCGCTTGGACTGCCAACGAACTTTAACAATAGGGATGCGACTGCGCTTGGTTTGCTTTACCTCGCGATCCATAATCTCTACAGGCTTCTCAACGAAATGCATAGACTCATCAACTTGAACTTCATCAAGTGGTATGTGGAGGTTCTCGTCAGCTAAACATTTCTTGAGATTGGATACATGGAAAGTTGGGTGCACATTGCTGAGCGCGGGCGGCAGGTCCAGTTTGTAGGCAACTTTTCCCACCCTCGCAAGAATCTTGAATGGACCAACATAACGAGGTGCAAGCTTACCTTTCTTCCCAAAGCGGACAACACCCTTCCAGGGCGACACTTTGAGGAGAACAAGATCACCAACTAGAAATTCGAGAGGCTTCCGCCTGCGATCTGCGTAACTCTTCTGTCGGCTTCTGGCAGTCAGCAGATGATCACGGATCTTGGCGATTTTATCGGTTGTCTCTTGAACTAGTTCGGGTCCTGTGATTTGAACTTCACCCACTTCGTTCCAACAAATCGGTGAACGGCACTTTCGACCGTAAAGTGCTTCAAATGGGGCCATACCGATACTGGAATGATAGCTGTTATTATAAGAGAACTCGATCAGAGGTAGGTGTGAATCCCAATTACCTCCAAAATCAAGAACACAAGATCGAAGCATATCCTCAAGGGTTTGAATGATTCGCTCAGACTGTCCGTCAGTCTGAGGATGATATGCAGTACTCATGTCCAAACGAGTTCCTAACGCAGATTGGAGAGATTTCCAAAAGCGAGATATAAAACGGCCATCGCGATCGGATATGATGCTCAAAGGAGTACCATGACGGCAGACAATTTCCTTGACATAAAGATGCGCAAGTTGTTCAATACGGTAGGTTTCACGAATGGGCAGAAAGTGGGCAGACTTGGTCAATCGATCCACTATTACCCAAATGCTATCATGTTTGCTTGCGGTCAAGGGTAACTTGGTGGTAAAGTCCATTGCTATACTTTCCCACTTCCACGTAGGAATTTCAGGTTGTTCGAGCAAACCAGATGGGCGTTGATGTTCAGCTTTTACCTTAGAACAAGTTAGGCATTTAGCTACGAACACATCAATATCCTTTTTCATACCAGGCCACCAAAAGGAAAGGCGCAAATCTTTGTACATTTTGTCAGCACCAGGATGAACAGAATACCGAGATTTGTGCGCTTCACTCAGTATGACAGAGCGAAGATTCTCATCATTGGGGATCCAGATGCGATTGAGATAGCAGAGAATTCCACTCAGATTAGGGACAAAATGCGCTTCCGCGCCACACGCTAACTCGGCGCGAAGGTTGCCATTGCTGATCGATGCGCGCTGCGCGTCACGAATGCGTGATTCAAGATTGCTTTGAATCGGCGCGAAGTGAAGCTGCGTGCGCGGCAAGATACAGTTAAGTTGGCTGGGTTTCCGGCTGAGCGCATCGGCTACCACATTAGCGTTACCAGGGTGATACCGGATCTCACAATCGTAATCGCTGATGAGTTCGTTCCATCGGCGTTGTCTCATGTTAAGTTCCTTTTGATCAAAAATGTGCTGAAGGCTTTTATGGTCGGTGTAGATGATACACTTAGTCCCATAGAGGTAGTGTCTCCAGATTTTCAAGGCAAATACAACTGCACCAAGTTCGAGGTCGTGAGTCGTATAATTCTTTTCATGAATTTTGAGTTGCCTTGATGCATAAGCGATAACCTTGCCTCGTTGCATAAGTACACAACCGAGACCTTGGTTGGAGGCATCACAATACACGACAAAATCATCAGTACCCTCAGGTAACGCTAGAACAGGAGCTTCACACAACAATTGCTTAAGCTTTTGGAAGGCTTCTTCTTGCTTAGAGCCCCAAACATACGGTTTGCCTTTGTGCGTTAAAGCTGTTAAAGGCAAGGCGATCTTTGAGAAGTTCGCAATGAATCGCCGGTAGTAACCAGCTAAGCCCAAAAAGGAACGGATTTCGGTAGGAGTGGATGGCGTAATCCAGTTCTTCAATTGCTTCATTCTTGGATGGGTCAACATGAATACCCATCTTGTTTACAACATGACCAAGAAACTGTACTTCATCCGACCAGAACTCACACTTGGAGAGTTTGGCAAAGAGTTGCTCGGTTCGAAGCTTTTGCAACACCAATCGAAGATGTTGCTCATGCTCGGCCTTGGTTTTAGAATACACCAGAACATCATCGATGAACACGATCACGAATCGGTCCAAGAAAGGCCTAGACACCCGGTTCATTAGATCCATGAAAACAGTGGGTGCGTTGGTTAAACCGAAGGGCATGACCAAGAATTCAAAATGGCCATAGCGGGTTCGAAAAGCAGTCTTGGGAATATCCTCTTCGCGGATACGCAACTGGTGATAGCCAGAACGGAGATCGATCTTGGAAAAACAAGAGGCACCTTGGAGTTGGTCAAAGAGGTCGTCAATACGCGGTAAGGGATACCGGTTCTTAATGGTGAGCTTGTTCAGCTCGCGGTAATCGATACACATGCGAAACGAACCGTCTTTCTTTTTAACGAACAACACCGGAGCACCCCATGGCGAAGAGCTAGGGCGAATGAATCCTTTATCGGTCAACTCTTGAAGTTGACTTGCCAATTCTTGCATCTCAGCGGGTGCAAGTCGATAAAGAGATTTGGCTACGGGGGAAGCACCAGGAACAAGATCAACACGAAACTCGACTTCCCGAGCGGGAGGTAAACCAGAAAGATCATCGGGAAAGACATCAGGAAAGTCACGCACGATGGGGATTTCAGAAAGTTTCTTCTTTCCTTCATCGGGTTTGACCACATGGGCTAAGAAAGCGACACATTTCTTCCACAAAAGTCTTCGGGCTTCAGAGCATGACATTAGTTTAAGACCGTTAGATGGTTTCTCGCCGTAGATATGAAGATTTCCACCATTTTCTCGAGGAATGCAAATCATCTTTTTGGCGCAAATAACTTCGGCGCGATTTTACGAGAGCCAGTCCATACCGATAATAACATCAAAGCTTCCAAGCGGCATAGGAATGAGGTAGATTAGAAAATCGTGTTCATTAAGGTTAAGCGTGCAATCTTTGATCACAGAGTTTATTATAATAGTTTTACCATTAGCCAATTCAACTGAAAAGTTTTCGTTTAAGTTTATGCGCGGTCGCGCAAGTTTCTGCTCAAATGCGCGAGAAATAAAACTTCTATCGGCGCCAGTATCAAAAAGTATAGATGCATATTGTCCGTTAAGTAAAAATGTACCATTAACCACGTCATTATTCGCTTGCGCTTGGTGCGCGGTTATATTAAAAGCTCGGCCGCGCGTCACTTGGTTCGAAATTTGGTTAACTGGGTTCGCTTGCGTAATCTGAACTTGTAGTCTCGGGCACGCGTTCCGGAAATGACTGGGATCACCGCAGTTATAGCACGACCTGGGTCGCGGATTAGGGTATGTTGGTTGTGGATTCTGCAGGTAGGTTGGTGGTGTTTGCGCAATTGGGTTGGAGGGAAGGACTCTACAGTTTTCCGCATTGTGACCAGCGCGGCCACATCGGTGACAAAGTCGACACGGGACTTGAGGTGGGTGGTGAAGTCTACAGGTTGGGCAAAAGGATTGGTTTCCTGTATAGGGTTTCTTAGTTGGCGGGGCAGGGAGTGCTGGATTGGTTAAGGCATAGTTGTGGACTACAGGAGGTGTTGGGTAAGTTGACAGTGGGTTAGGAGCGTGTACTGGAGGTTGGTAGGCGGGTTGCTGGACAATGGGCGGGTTGGTAAGCGCATAGGCTTTGCGCCTGCGCTTGAGGTTGTTACGGTTTGAGGGTTCTGGTTTGGTTTCTGTTGGTTCTGGGACAGTCTTGGTGGGTTTGGTCTTTTCGGCTCCCCGCAGGAACAGAGTTCCTGCCCTGACATGGTTGTCGCTGAGCACAGCGGCCAACTCGATGGCGTCAGAGAGGGTTGCTGGGTTCCTGGCCCATACAGAATCTTGAATTTCCATGGGGAGACCCCCAAGGAACTTCTCGATGGCTCGGCGGGAAGGGGTAACTAGGTGCGGGACAAGCAAGCTTAATTCATGGAAGCGCGTCGCGTACTCGCGCGCTTCGCCACTGTACTGTTTCAGGTTCCAAAACTCTTCCTCCAGGCGCTTTACTTCGTTGGGAGGGCAGAACTCTCGCGTCAAGATTTCCTTGAATTCCTCCCAGAGCATGCTAGAAGCAGCCTTTGCGCCACGCGCATGAGCTACTCCATTCCACCAAGTAAGCGCCCTTGATTCTAGGACACTTGAGGCGTATAAGGTTCGTCGGTCTGGAGGGCATTGGGTATGGAGGAAAGTGTTTTCAATTTTCTCGAGCCACTGGAGCATTACGGTGGCTCCTTCAAGTCCGGTGAATTTCGGAGGGTTACCCGCATTGAAGGATTTAATATTGTATCCGGAGGAGCTGGGATTTTTTTGGTTTAAGGCTTGGGCTATCGCGGCGGCCATTTCCTGGGACGTTGCTGTCTACGCCTGCGCGCTGCTTCTCTCCTCTGAAATCGGCGAGATAGCGGAGGCATTCTATAAAAGTTTTAATTTTTATTAATATCTTGGTATGGGAAATCGTTTTAGCGCAAGTTATATCGTCGTAAAGCTTGTTTCGCGGAGTTAAATGCTATTAAACTTCGAAGTAAAATATGAATTTAAATGCAAACTTAACACAGGTAAAGAATTCGAATTGAAAATCGACAATTCATGCATCACCATGACTTTCCGAATTCTCAATTTAAAATATCGAGTAAATGAATATTGGAGATTGACAATTCATGTATCACCATGACTTTTCAAATCTTCAATTTAAAATATCGAGCAAATGAATATTGGAGATTGACAATTCATGTATCACCATGACTTTTCAAATCTTCAATATAAAACATAAAGTTAATGGTAATTGAAAATCAACTATTCATGTACCACCATGACTTCTCGGATTTTCAATCCCCACAACAAACGAATACGTAAGTAAAGAAATAAACTGAAATTCAACAATAAAAATCGAAAGATCGCGATCAAAACATGAAATCATGCGCTGCATATGCGCAAGCATAATTTATAAATATCGAGTAATTAACAATTAGCGCGCAAACATGAGATATTTCTCATGCGCGAGAAGGGACTCTTAGGTATTCTAGATCGTTACGTCTAACCACCTATCCTAAAGTCACGGAGCTCTGATACCAATCTGTAACACCCCGACCGATGGCGGATTATACATCAGGGCGCCACGTATTGTTTCATTACTCGCGACACTATTTGGGTGTCAATATTTAATAAATACATTTCCTTGCGCACGCGCAGAACATGACATAAAGTAACATAAATCATATCATAACTTAAAATATTCAAATAACATAAACTTGTCTTGTTACATTTTAAACTAGGTCCAAAAGAAAACAAAACATCCTATGTGTCCTCAAGCTTCCAGAAACAGCTACAGCAAACCTGAACATGTGTTAAAATAAAACGTCAACACTTGCGTGTCGGTGAGAAATCAAGTTTAATACATATAAATAGATAACAATATCTGCGCGCATCATGTGTATAACTGGTGTTCAACAAGGGTGTAATCAGATCGGGATCAAGCCTTAGATCATAGCTCATAGTTCAATCCGTGCTCCCAATTGAGCACAAAAACAAGAAAACTGTGCAAGTGTAAACAAAAGAGAAATCATAAACGATAGTTCTCCCGTGTTCATCTAATGGATCCATGAAAACTGCGGAATGGGCCGACAAGACGGTTAATGATCCACACATACAAATAAACAGCCAAGTCTACGTCCATAACACATGGGGTTTTGCGCGACAAAAGTTAATAAACAAGTTTAAGACTCAAGTTTGTACGAACACATGAACATCCCAAAACATTAAAAATAAAAAGGGATTAGGTACGAGATTACTCACCTGAAAAAGGTGTGTTGAAAGATAATGCAAGAAACAAGCACAAGTTAACCTATAAATAAAAGTTTATTGGTTTAACAATTGATTTTATGTCTTGAATATATGTTAGCATAGTAAAATGTATCTTTAACAAATTATTATATATTATATATTACCGGAAATCTGGGCAGGACAAGGGAAAAGACGAAGGCAGAGAGAGGAGGCGGCTGAGGAACAACGGCAGAGGGCAAGGAGAAGAGAGCAAAGGAGAGTTTAAGTGTTTGTGTGTGTAGTGTTAAATAACAAGAAAATAGTATTATATATAGGGAAACCCTAGGGAACACAATCCCTAAAAAGGAGGAAAAGATCTTCTCAGAACAGGCAAAAGATATAAAAAGTACAAAAAGACAAAAGCAAAAGATATTAAAAGATATGCCGGCAGCTGCAGGGGAACATGAAAAAGGGCTGACAGGGTACAGAATAAAGCATGGGAGGAGTCAGATAAACACTGGTCAAGGCATGCAAAAGAAAATTTCAAAAGATAATGTCAGTCACTTTTTCTGTCAACCAATAGG
This sequence comes from Bidens hawaiensis, assembly GCF_021521415.1. Lineage (NCBI taxonomy): Eukaryota > Viridiplantae > Streptophyta > Magnoliopsida > Asterales > Asteraceae > Bidens > Bidens hawaiensis. Next base: position 273,103 of record NW_027492650.1, read on the forward strand.
ATTGGTGCGCATGCTGCGCCGAAAGTGGCTTTTCGGACAGATGTTGGAACTGACCTAAAGAGCTCAAAAGATAAGATAAGATCTCAAAAGAATACAGGCTGACCTAAACAGAAGAAAAGACTTAAGGTCTAGCGCGAGAAGACTCGAGCGCACGCGCGAGGGCGAAGGCAGACAGAGGACAATTCTTAGCGCGCCGCGGGAAGAACTATTATCCTTAGCGCGCCGCGGGAAGAATTACCATTCTTAGCGCGCTGCGAGAAGAACTACAATTCTTAGCGCGTCGCGGGAAGAACTACCGTTCTTAGCGCGCTACGAGAAGAACTACAAATCTTAGCGCGTCGCGGGAAGAACTACCGTTCTTAGCGCGCTGCGAGAAGAACTACAATTCTTAGCGCGCTGCGAGAACGGTTCGCCTCGCGTATCGCAGGAACAACTGGTCTTCGCGCAGGCTTCCTTGTAAGGAGTCTGGCGCGTGGAGCTGCGCAGACGTCCTTAGGCGGGAAGAACCAAAGGACAAGCAAAGAGTTAAGAGAAAAAGGGGGGTTCAGACTCAAGGGTTAAGCAGAGGGGCGGGACGGCGACAAAGGAGAAAAGGAAATTATTATTATTAGTAAGTAATATAAAAATATATATATATATATAAAATTTACAAAGATTAATAAACAAATTATAAATCATAAAAAGAATCGGATTCGAAAACGGGTACCTGGGTCGGGTCGGATCGGGCAGTTGTCACAAGTAATGGGCAGGCATTGCGGAAATGATTAGGGTCTCCGCAGTGGTAGCAAGCTCGGGTATTAGGGACACCGGGCTGAGCAGGGTTAGCAGCAAGTCTAGCAGTAGGGGGTTGCAGACCGGGTTTGGACAACTTGAGAACCAGGCGGTGCACGACAAGTATCGGCAAGGTGTCCGTAACGGTTGCATCGAGTGCACAACCGACAACGGGATTGAACCGGGTGATGGCGGTTACATTTGGCACAAAGGGGGTGTGGGCCAAAGTAAGCTTTCTTGTTTGGGGCATTAGGGTCATTTGGGGCTTAGTTGTTGGATTGGTTGACAGAGTAGTTTTGGTAGTTGGGCTTACGTTTTTGGTGGTTCTTGTTGAAGCAGTTGTTGTTGTTGGATGGTTTGGCCTCAGCTTTGGCATCGGTAGAGGAGTCGGTTTTTGTCTTGTCGGGGGTGGGCTTGGAATCCTTGCGAGACAAGGCTCCATCTCGAACGTGACTATCAGTGAGGGAGGCGGCTAGGTCCATTGCCTCACCGATGGTGGATGGGTTACGACTCATTACGGCATCACGGAAAGCGAGCGGGAGACCGCAAATATATTTCTGAATTCCGCGGGTCTCGGGAGTTACCAGATGCGGCACAATACGGCTTAATTCGCGAAATCGGCTAGAATAAGTGGAGTTATCGCCACCGATTTGCTTAAGATCCCAAAACTCCGCTTCCAACTTATGCAGTTCATGTTCTGGGCAAAATTCCTTTTTCATCGCCTCCTTCAGTTCCTCCCAAGGCATAGCCACGGCCAAATCCGACCCCTGGTCGTTTCTCACGGCATTCCACCATACAACAGCTCGATCCATAAAGCAGCTTGAAGCAAATTTTGTCCGTTTGACATCCGGACATTCACAGTGGATAAATTTGTTTTCCATTTCTTCAAACCATTGGAGCAAGGTGGTAGCATTTTCCTCCCCATGGAAGGACGGAGGTTTGGTGGCTAAGAAGTTACGGAAATCATAGTTATTGGGTGCAGCCGAGGTGGCTGAACCGTTTGAGTTGAGGCTCTGGATTTGGGCGACAATTTCAGGCATAGCAGCAGCAAATTCTCTCGTGATTCTAGCAGCCAGGCGGCGGTCGCCTGAGCCAGATGAACGTTGATGACGACGGTGATTTCTGAGTGACGACATTCTACGGGAAAATAAAAGTAAAGATTTGTGAGTTGGGGGATCATATGTGTAAATATTTATGGGGAAAAACACAGTTAGTTGAAAACATTGAGTTTCTGTTATGTTAGTTTCACAAAAATATAACGAATGCATCTAGGGACGTTGGCCTCCCATGAGCTTTACATGGCAATTTGAATGGCCCAACAAAAATTAACGAAAACACATGTGAGTTGGACAGCCCATTATGCGTTACATGGCAATTTGGTTGTCCCAACTAATTAACGAATTATCGATGCAATATAGTTTTTCGGCCCGATAAGCGTCTTTAACCGACCAAACTAAATAACGAACTATCGAAACAAAATATGGGTAGTCGGAGTATCCGAAAAAAATACGAAACAAGTTAACAGATGGATAGTCGGGATTCCTGACTAACCACTTGAAATAACGTAAAAACCATAATCGGAAGGTTACCGAATTTAAGCCACGATCCACCGTGAATTCGGTTTTAAAAGTATTATAAGGAATGCAACCACTAATGTGGTCACGGTTGACAGCTTAGGGTGTCGGTCATATGGCATTCATGGGTCTCGCTCGCGTCCATAGGGTTAAGTACTGTGGTCAGGTTATCACCCAGGTAAGGATTAGCGTCTTACCTTTGGTTCTCGGAACCGTTTTGCCAATGCCCAACTCACAGTTTCTCTCCACTTTTTCTTATGATAGGGACATGCCATATAACCTAGCCCTAAGGAGAACGAGTGAAAACAACATGTGAGAATTCTTAAGGAATTTCCCGCCATTAAAAAGCAATCTAATATTAATTTTAATTTAAATAAAATTTTTGGTTTTGAGTCATAGCCTCGGAGCAGTGCGTGTGTGCATGACAATAATATGATAAGAAAAATTATTAACTAAGGGAAAGTAGTAACAATCAAATATAACACGTAAGGTAAACAAATAAGCACGTATAGGGCTCCTAAACATGTGTCTAAGGCAATCTCTAACGACCTATCTTAAACCTTCGGCTCTGATACCAATCTGTCACACCCCAACCTACGGCGGAAATGCCGGGGCGTGGACTGATTGTCACAGCTCGTAAGGTTACTATCACGCAATTATTAAAATTCAAATATCTATTTATTTAATTCAAATAACACCATAATTCGTTACAAAAAGAAATTCAAAGTAAAACAAAACATCAAATAATTCAAATGAAAATTTAAAGTCTCAAATAAACTCTTCTAGCATTAAGTCCTTAAACAATTCTTCTAAGTCCACACTTCACATCAAACGGTAACCTGCATATGCGTGAAAATAATATAGTTTGTCAACACGAGGTTGAGTGAGCAACACACCAGTTCAGTTTACATATATAATAAAATACGTAGCTGCAACGAGTCAAATGAGATTAACAAATCAACCAATGAGCAAATAAAATGAGATGTTGAAAAGCACAAAGCTAAATCGACTAGCGTATGATCATACTATTTTCTGAGATTATGCTAGACCTCTCCGAATGCAGTTCAAATTGAGCACATAAACATATAGCAAATATGGCATGAGATTAGTTAACACATAAGACAACAATTGCAGTTTTGTTTATAGATTAATGTGAAAATACAATAAGTTACGCATATGTCCCCAAAATAGTATGAAAACGAGTAAAAAGGGGGAATGTGGTACTCATATGTCCTCAAGATGAACGAGGATGATTAAGATGATGATAATGAGGAAACGAATCACACGCAAACGTTAAAGCCTAAGAGAATAAAGAATAATCGGACATGCTAAGTACGAGATCTAACTAGACAATTAATAACAAAGAAATGTTATTTTAATATTTTATTTATAAGGATTTATTATTAAACTATATTTTTGATTAAGGAAAACATAATAAAATATTGTTTTTAGTTTTATAACGAAAATTACTTGATATATATACGTATTCATTAAACGTTAGTTTTTAAGTATCTTTATATATAAATATATATATTTATATATATATATATGTGTGTATGAAAACGAGTCTTAGAGAAATATATGTATATGAGCGAAAAAATTATTAAGAAGCCGGTCTTTATATATAAATATATATAATTATATATATATGTGTGTGTGTATGAAAACGAGTCTTAGAAAAAAAACTTGTTTAAACTTGTAGCTCCTACACCATTACACCCCAAAAACAAATTTCCACTTCTTGCTGACTAGACGCCACGTGTCACAATTTGTCCTTATTTGTAGTCCCTCCACTACACATAGACTAATAGATATAGCATGATATGAAGTTCCATTGAAATTCACATATGCACTAAGGGTTCTAGGAATCGCTTAGCAGATACTTATAGTGATTTTATGATTTAGGCACTAGAACAACTTTGACTTAAGCAGTTGACTTTCAATTTGAACCGCATTCGAGGTGAGTTTCACTACCCCACTTTTTACTTACTCCTTTTGGGGGGAAAGCATGCAACATACATCTTTTGGATAAATGTAGACTTTTTAATACCTCATGGGTACATAGTGCACTTAAACTGAAGTCCCCCATGCACATTGGACCATTAACAATTGTACATTGGCTCGGTAATGAAAGGTAGTACTACTGGGTTTGATGAACCCCCTCGGGGCTCTCGGTTGAGGGAGTCGCCGGTCGTTTCATTTACTATGAACGCAATATGCACTAGTCTTATATTAGACTCCGTGGGTGGTAAACAAACTAACAAGTCAGCCTCGGTCACAATGGAACTCACACTAATGTAACATGATTGCTAGCGTAATTAACTAGCGGTATTACTAATGCATACATTATCCATGCTTTATTGCTTACAACGTTTACTTATTAAATGGTTTGTTTAACAAACTTGTTTTTAAACTCAAACCTGTGAACTCACCAACAGTTGTGTTGACCCGTTTTAGCATGTCTTTCTCAGGTGTTTAAGGTGCACGTGCAAAGTTGAAATGAGTCTAGGATGCATGGATCCCACTAAGCATCGAATTATGCTGGGGGTCTTTAATGAAATGTTATATTTGGGCGTCTTGACACGCACTATGGGTTTTTAAGTGTTTTCATAAATTATACGCTTCCGCAAATGTAAAAACTTTATTGTAAATGTACTTACCTCATTTATGATGAGCAATAATATTTAAATAGTTTCCATGATAAATTAGTTGTTAGTTATGACACATGGCTAGATCCTGGTATGTCACGCGCTTTACGGTAAAACCCCGTTAGTCGAAAATTGATGGTGTGACACTTATTCTTATAACTTTAAGGGAGTTTGACCTTATTTTCAACAATTATAGTTTTTGAACCGAATTGATGATAAGATGATTACCATGTTGAAGTTATTAATCAATGTTGTAAATCAACTAAGTTTTAGAAAAAGTTCTTGCAGTCAACAATGGTCCGGTCATCGGGTTTTATAATCTTTAACATACTGAATTTGGTCCGGCTTAGACCCTGGGCATAAGCCTAGTTTAGTTCAGATATTTAAAGTGTTTCTTACTTGGGATCGAGTCCTTACTTGTAAAGTAAAATTTTGAAACCGAAATAAGGAGCGGTGTAATTGCTTAGGTGGTTTTTGTTTACTCACATACGTTTCATTAAAAAACATCTACACATGCTCCTCTTAGTACATATCTGGCACAACCTCTTTCTAACATCATAAACCATTGTTCTCATTCACAGACTCTCAACCCTAGTCACCACCCCTCGCTCCTCTACCGGCGTCGCCCCTCCACAGCCCTACCCCACACTAGAGGCATAAACCTATTGTACCTCGCTTCATTACCTCTCGTCCCCACTGCCTGCTGTCTCTTCCGAACTTTGATGTTGACTATGAGTGAAATTAACTGCCTTCGAGATTTTTGTTTGCTAAAATTTTACCATGATGAGATTGAAATTAGTCATTAGGTTTTTGTGTATTTGAAAGTTGAAATCAATATATAAAAAAATGTTATTGTGGTTTCAATGAATATTGTTTTAGTATACATTATTTAATTTTAATGTTGAAAGACTATTATTTATTACATACTGCAGACCTTATTTCAAGTTGACCAAATCGACTTACATATGTTTTCAAGTTTAGTTTCTACTTTTAAGGCTTAAAAAGACTATCATGTTCTAGAGGTGCTTTCCTTAAACAACCCTAGTCCAATGGATCGAGGAAGGCCCATTAGGGTTAATTTTGGCAAAACCTAAGGATCGAAGAAAGCCCATTAGGTTCTTGTGGTTTGGAAAATAACGTGAATTTAGTCCAAAAAGTTTATTTTTTTCATATAAACCATTCACGTTTTCCATTTTTTTGCTAGCTACATCCAAATCACTAACCCCGTTAAATTTAATCGTTAAGTTAGGGGTAGACATGTCGTTTCACTATTTCTTTACATGTCGTTTCACTATTTCTTTATTATAATACTATATTAGTAAATTGCGGTTTTCGTCCTTGAGGTTTATCCAAATCTGCGGTTTTAGTTCAATAGTTTCAAGTTTGCTATTTTCGTCCTCGTAGTTTTATTTTACTTGCAATTAAACCCAAATTTATTAACTTCGTTAAGTCTGGTCGTTAACCCATATGCGTGCCCCTCACGTGACGACCAGTTTTGTCGCTTTTCTCCCCAAATAAACCTCAGTCCTAATTCGCAACCACCCTCAAGTGAGGGGTTGGGGTGTATTTGGGGAAAAAAGAAAATAAGAGGGAACAAAACTGCCCTTCACGTGAAGAGTATACTGATGGGTTTAACGACCAGACTTAACAAAATTTGTGAATTAGGGTCAAGTGAAATGAAACCATTGGGAAGAAATTGCAAATTTGAAACTACTGGACTAAGACAAACCACAAGAACGAAAACCACAATTCACTGAAATAAATATTAAAATAAAGAAAGAGTGAAAAGACATATCTACCCCTGACTTAACGATTAAATTTAACGGGGTTAGTGATTTGGATGTAATTGGCAAAAAACTGGAAACGTGGATGGTCCATGTATAATTTTTTTTTGGACTAAATTTGCATTATTTTCCAAACCACAAGAACGAAAATGACAATTTACTCAATATAAGAGCATTCACAGCCCGTCTTTATCTATATCCCTATAATTACACTACAAAACACTATAATTCTCTTTCCTATTTAATTAAATAATATTTTTTATACTTTTATCATTACGGTTTTCTCTCTCCTCTACTTACAACCAATTCAACAAACATTAAAAAATAAATAGAGGCAAACTTTGTTTCCTCAAATTTACAAAAAATCACTATATTTCTCTCTTCATCCTATAATTTGCACTCACAACCATTCAAAACTCCACCCTATAATTTACCAGTTCCCCTCACATAATTATAGATGATGGGTTGAGAATGCTCTAATAAAATTTAACTACCATGTGCCAAGTTGTATAAATGCAATTGGTTATTGTTATGAATAGTAACATTTTATGAGATAACTATCACTTCCTTTTTAATATATAATGTTATGAGAGTCAAGTTATTCTACAAAAGATGACAAAAATTACAAAGATGATAAGGATTTCTAGCCACAAAAAAACCTCTCTGAAAAAAAAATAAAAAATTGATAACTCAAAATTTAATAAAAAAATGAAACATGTAAAAACACATAAATGTTTCCACCGACTTCCTCGTTCTAAAAAAAAATTGAAAAAAGACACAATGTTGAGGAAAAAACATCATTGTGGTTTTTATTTATTATTGTGTTTTATGCTTATTTTTGTAATTGATTTTGTCCTTTTTTCTTGATATTGTGTTATATTACTCAACGTTGTGTTATATTTTATTCGGCATTGTGTTAATTTTGCGACCTATTGTGTCTTTTTTTATTTATCACTGTGTTGTTTGTTCATTTTCGGCATTGTGTCTTTTTCTTGACATTGTGTCTTTTCGTCGTTTTTTTGGAACGAGATTGACAGGGGAAACATTTTAGTTTTTTTTCGTTTTTATTAATATTTTGAGTTATAATGTTTTTAATTATTTTTTTCGAATTTTTTAATAAGAGGTTTTTTTGTGTGCCCACAATCCTTCTCACACTTCTCATTTTTGTCTCCCTCTGTATTTTAACTTTAACCTGCATGATTATTATGTAATTTCATGTAAATAATTGTATTGTTAAAAAACCAAACTTATAATTAAACACCGCTTCAAGTAACTTATCTTTTATAAAATATGCTCACTAGAATTAATTTTTTAACTCATATTCTGATGTAACAAAATTAGCCACACTTCACGACTTGATATTAACTAATTATTTAATATCAACTTGTTAATAGTTTAAATCCAATCGAACTAAACTGTATTCAAGCTTGAGTCTAACATCTTCTGTATGATATAACAAATAATGTTACATTATATATATTGTTAGAAATCTTGTATTAATAATATCTAGAAAATTAATAGCAATAAATGACACAGTAAACCGGGCTTGTATTTAACACAATTTCTTTAAACAGATTCGCGGTCTGTTCCCAGGATACTTCGGTTCGAAACAAAATCGGTGCTCTGCCGGACTAATCACTTGCCTGAAAATGAAAACAAAAATAATATTGCTGTAGTAGAGAGGAAGATGAAGTGTGTTTTTGGTTGGTGTATCACAATTGAAGAATGGTCATGGTATTTATAACCAAGAATCATAACCAGATAATCAATTCTGATTTATAACCATTAAATCTCACGCGGGCTCGGGTTTTTGGAGCTGCATTCATGTCCGCGGGACGTGCGGGCACGCACGAGTTCGATGAATTTCTAGTCCAAAAACCCATATTTGCACCCCCCCTGCGCGCGCGTAGGACTTGTGGTAAAACATGTCATAAAGATTTAAATGAGTGGTGAAGGCTATACCTTATATACCACTCCTCATTTTGTTCCCAATCCGATGTGGGACAAACATTTTACCACTTCCTTCATTCACACTTTAAAACTTCCAACAATCCCCCCACATGAATGGAGGTCGAAACAACATTATTCTGATTAGATTTCAGCAGTTGAATCTTACATACAATAGGTAGGTGTTATCCTTTGAACCTTTGCTTATGGAGCATACTAGCCCACTGACTCTAAGTAGACAGTGATGTCTTTGAACTCGTCTGCCGTTTGTGTTGACGACAATACACTTCACACAAGACTCTCCCTGACAAAGTCAAGTCCTCATAGTTATGTTCGTTATGGTCATGAACATGCGCCTGGTTCTGCAAGAGCTATTAAGTATTGTGCCCAACAATACCCTTAGAAGCGACCCCACTTCTCTCTCACATAGGTGATTCACCATGTATGACTACCTTAGTCGAATCATTAAAAGCCATGTGCTTAGCCTCACACTTGTCACATTAGGAATGGACTAGGAAGGTTACCTAGCTATGTGGTAAACTCCCTCTTAAAATTGTAGGGTTATCCCCCCCACAGTGACCGCACTAATTCATACAATTAGGTTTTCGTATTGAACTCAATTCTTGGGATCTCCAATCTGTTGAGTTAGGTTTCCTTCGTATGAACTTTAATTTTTCAAGGGCTTCAGTCCCATTCCCATGGACGACTTATGAACTAACTCTCTACTTAGGCCTTTTGTTAGCGGATCCGCAATATTATCCTTTGACTTCACGTAGTCAACAATGATAATTCCAGTAGATATTAGTTGTCGTATCGTATTATGTCTATGTCTAATATGTCTATTCTTACCATTATACATTGTGCTATGAGCTATGCCAATTGCCGATTGGCTATCACAATGTATACAGATGGCCGATGCCGGCTTAGGCCATCTTGGTATATCCTCAACAAATTGACGTAACCATTCTGCCTCTTCGCCCGCTTTATCTAGGGCGATAAATTCTGATTCCATCGTGGATCTAGCTATAACCGTTTGTTTTGACGATTTCCACGATACAGCAGCACCTCCAAGTGTGAATACATACCCATTTGTTGCTCTGGAATCATTCGTGTCAGATATCCAATTTGCATCACAATGTCCTTCGACAACTGCTGGATATCTGTTATAATGTAACATGTATTCCCTAGTGTATCTTAGGTACCGAAGTAACCGAATCACACTGTTCCAATGACTTGAACTTGGGTTGCTTGTGTATCTACTTAGCTTGCTTACAACATATGCTAAGTCGGGTCTAGTGCAACTCATAAGATACATCAAGCTGCCAATAATTCTTGAGTATTCCAATTGGTTAACGGGTTCCCCTCTATTCTTAGCTAGATGTTGATTTGTGTCAATGGGAGTTCTAGCTACATCAGAGTCATTCGCATTAAACTTCTCAAGAATTTTGCCCACGTAATGGGTTGACTTAAAACAAGTCCATTTTGGGTTCGTGTGATTTTAACTCCCAAAATCACATCCACAAAACCCATGTCCTTCATGTCAAACCTTGCTTTTAACATGTTCTTTGTGGATGTTATGATTTTGTCATCACTTCCAACAATGAGCATATCATCTACGTATAGACACAAAATGACATATCCATCGGATGTGTCCTTCACGTATACACATTTGTCACATTCATTGATTTTGAACCCAGCATCAAGCATGACATGATCAAACTTTTGGTGCCATTGTTTAGGAGCTTGTTTCAGTCCATACAAGGATTTCACAAGTTTACACACTTTCTTTTCTTGTCCAACGGCTAACAAGCCTTCAGGTTGTTCCATGTAAATCTCTTCCTCCAGATTTCCATTTAAGAAAGCTGTTTTTACATCCATTTGCTGAACTTCTAAATTTCTAATGGTGGCAATGGCAAGCACCAACCTGATAGAAGTTATTCACCTAACTGGTGAATACGTATCAAAGTAATCTAAACCTTCTCGTTGTTTATATCCTTTGATCACCAACCTTGCCTTATACTTATCGATGGTGCCATAAGGTTTCATCTTCTTCCTGAATATCCATCGATATCCTAGTGGTTTACACCCTTGAGGAAGATCCACTGGTTCCCATGTATGATTTTGTAAGATAGAATCTATCTCACATTTGATGGCCTCCCTCCACTGAGGTCCTTCAGTGGAATTCACCGCTTGTTGATACGTTTGAGGTTCCTCTTCTACCATGTAGGTAAGGAAATCATGGCCGAAGGATTTTTCAGTCATTTGCCGTTTACTTTTCCTGATTTCAACCTCCTCTGTCTCAGATTGTTCCCGAGGTTCATCTCTAGTACTCTCGTTTTGAATACTTTCCTCAACCGGTCTAGAATAGCTCGTTTTTTCTTTATCTAAACATGGGAACATATGTTCAAACCATGATGCATCCTTTGATTCTATTATGGTGCCATTGTTTATTTCGAGGTTCTTGGAGTCATGCACAAGAAATCGAAATGCACCACCGGGACGGGTATATCATATAAATACACAATCCACGGTTTTTGGTCATATTAGTAGGCGTTTTGGTGGAGTCACCACTACCTTGGCTAGGCACACCACACTCGCAAGTATTTATATGATGGTTTATTTCCCGTCCATAACTCATATGGCATTAGATCTTTCTTCTTATTCGGTATCATGTTCAAGACATAATTCACCGATAAGATTTCTTCCCCCCCACATGTCTGGGCTTACCCCAGAACTTATCATCATGGCATTCATCATTTCTTTCAAGGTTCGGTTTTTACGTTCCGCTATGCCATTTTATTGAGGGGAGTAAGGAGGCGTGACTTCATGTATGATTCCTTCTTTTTCACACAAGTCAATAAAAGGTGAAACATATTCACCTCCTCGGTCACTCCTTACTCTTTTGATTTTCCGATTTAGTTGATTCTCAACTTCGGCTTTAAATAAGATAAACTTATCAATAGCCTCGTCCTTACTCTTAAGTAAGTAAACACATCAGTACCTTGTACTATCATCAATGAACGTGATGAAGTACTTGTTCCCACCATGAATAGGAATTGCTTTTAGATTACACACATCGGTGTGAATCATTTCGAGAGGTTGGGTAAATCGTTCAATCTTTTTGAATGACGATCTCGTTTTTTTTGCTCGACGCAAGTTTCACATTTATTCGATATCGAATGTTGATATGCAATTAAGTTTAATCAAACGCCGAATGGAATTAAAATTAACATGACCTAATCTACCATGCCAAACATTAGAAGTCTCAAGCATATAAGCAGAACTAGTAGCATTCTCATTCATTTCATTAAACACGGTTACATTCAACTTGAACATACCATTGAGGGCATAGCCCTTACCAACATACACACCATTTTTGGTAAACACGACTTTATCAGACTCAATCACCACTTTGAACCCAAACTTGTTCAACTGCCACCCCAACACAAGATTCTTACGAATTTCGGGAACATACAACACATTTGACAAAGTGAGTTCCTTTCCCGAAGTCATCTTCAAAACCATATTTCCCTCACCTTTGAATTCGGCCGTAGCGGATTTTCCCATAAACACATTTTCTCTATTAGTCACCTCTTTGAAAGTGCTAAAGAGACTTTTGTCAAAGCACACATGACGGGTAGCCTCCATATCGACCCACCAATCTTTGTTATTTTGCCCAACCAAGTTAACTTCGATGATCATAATCGAGAGGTCCGTGACCACCGCAACAAGGTTCTCAACCTCTCGAACCATGTTCACTTGTCGAGCATTTTCTTTCTTTGGAAGCTTGCATTCATTGACCCTATGGCCTTGCTTTCCATAATTATAACAAGTTCATTGGAACTTCTTTTTCTTACCAACTCCCCCCTTAGGACCAAGGTTGAAGCCTTTCCCATGATTTTTCTTTCCACCATTTTTACCCTTTGAAGATTGGCCATGTTCAACCACATAGGCCTTTGTTGTTCTGGGACCGTCAATTCTTTTTAGTTCAATTTTGTTATCTTCTTCAATACGAAGACGAACAACAAGATCTTCAATGGCCATCTCCTTTCGCTTATGCTTGAGATAGTTCTTGAAATCGACCCAACTTGGTGGTAGCTTTTCAATAATATAAGCAACTTGGAATGTCTCACTAAGCGACATTCCTTCCGCATGAATATCATGAAGAATAACTTGCAAATCTTGGACTTGACTCATAACAGTTTTTGAGTCTATCATTTTAAAGTCCAAGAATTTAGCCACCACGAATTTCTTAGTACTGGCATCTTCCGTTTTGTATTTGCGATCCAAAGACTCCTATAATTCTTTGGCAGTCTTGGCCTTACAATACACGTTATAAAGTGCATCCACCATGCCATTCAAGACATAGTTCCGGCACAAGAAATCCGAATGATTCCAAGCCTGAACCGCGCTCACCGACTGCACGTCCGTTACCCCTTCATCAACTTGGGGAACGGTTTCAGTCAAGAACCTCGCAAGGTTCAAAGTGGTCAAATAAAAGAACATCTTTTATTGCCACTGTTTGAAATTCACACTGGTGAACTTCTTCGGTTTCTCAGACATGACTGCACTAGGCAGCAGGGCAACCAAACCGGTTGTGACAGCAACAGCGGAAGTCACGATTGCAGAAACGACAGTACTCATGGGTTGGGATTCCATTCTGAAAGCGAAAATACAAGAAATAATAAGTAATCTGTTTAAGTTTGTTAGAAATCTTGTATTAATAATATCCAGAAAATTAAAAGCAATAAACGACACAGTAAATCGGGCTTGTGTTTAACACAATTCCCTTAAACAGATTCGCGGTCTGTTCCCAGGGTACTCGACGAAGTGTGTTTTTGGTTGGTGTGTCACAATTGAAGAATGGTCATGGTATTTATAACCAAGAATCAATTCTGATTTATGACCATTAGTGCAGAATAGAAAACTGAATAATCATAAAAAATCATCTCACGCGAGCTCGGGTTTTTGGAGCTGCATTCGTGCGGGCATGCACGAGTTTGATGAATTTCTAGTACAGAAACTAGAATTTGCACCCCCCCCCCCCTCGCGTGCATAGGACTTGTGGTAAAACATGTCATAAATATTCAAATGAGTGGTGAAGGCTATACCTTATATACCCCTCCTCATTTTGTTTCCAATCCGATGTGGGACAAACATTTTACCGTTTCCTTCATTCACACTTTAAAACTTCCAACATATATGAAAAAAAATAGTATATGACATGAAATTGTAATTACAAATATATATCAAATTAATTATAAATTCATATATACAAAAATAATAAACAAGTTAAGGCCAAAATAGAACAATTACCCATCAACCAAACTCAAGCTTTAGATTTTCTTTTAAAGACATCTAACACATTTTCAAATCTATCCTTAAATCACATTTTTTTCATAACACTCCATACCGATAGAAAAATAAAACCTTATCCAAATCATTTATATACACCCTTAAATTAACTAAACTCAAACTAACTACTTTAAAGTTTCCTACTCCACTCACTATACTTTCATTTATATTATTTTTTTTTGTTTTTTTTAAATATCATTAATCTAGATATCATTATAATGACAATCTACTAAAGCAAGTTAATCAACTATAAAAGAGTAGCAATGTATCTTTTTTTAAAGCGCTTACTGTAAAAGAGTAGCAATATAAGGCGAATGATTTTGACACTTCCTCACCCAAAAACATCATAAATAAAGAAGGAAACTCATAATTGTGAGAAAACACCACTAAGTTAAGTTTCAAACCTAAGACTTCTAAAATTCAAAATCTTAACTATCAGCTTCGTATCATTAAACCGGTTCAATGGGAATATCAATATTTTTAGAGATTGCAAAAGATCTAAAGAGCATTTACAAGACCACATCCCAAACAATTTTAACACCCTTAAGTTTTATTTTATTAAAAAAAATGAGCATTTACAAGACCACATGTGTTGCATGCTTGATGTTCTCTACTTTTGAGTGGCAGTAATTGGTTGAACATAGCTATGTGTGTTTCGAAATGTTGTGGTTGCTTTTTTTACAGTAATTGGAGAATATCTCGAGTGTTTGATTATTGATTGAGCTAACTATGCGTGTTTTTAATTTGTGTTTTCAAATGTTGTGGTTAGTTTTCACAGTATTCGGAAAATGTTTCGCGTGTAGATGTTGTTTGATGATTGAATGAACTGGATATCTGTGTTTATAATTTGTGTTTTTTAAAGCTTTGGTTAGTTTTTATAGTAACCGGAGAAAGATGTTTGATACTAGCTATGTGTGTTTTTATTTTGATTTTTGAACTGTTGTGGTTAGTTTTTACGGTAATCGGAGAATGTTTCGAGTGTAGATATTGTCTGATTATTGAATGAACTAGCCTTAAATCGTTTTTATCTGGATTTACATAATTCGTTTCAGACTAGTTTCATTTTTTATTTTGTTTCTATATTTATGCATGATTAAGATAGGATTTGAAGGCTTAATTTGATTGGATTGAAATGTGATGTATTTTGTTGTTTACTATCTCCATGGAATAGATGTGCTGTCCCCAATAGAATCAAAACCCTAGAGCATTGAGTGTAGAATCTGCATAAATATCTGGTTTTGCTAAAAATACTACTTTTGTTTTCACATATAATGTTATGCTTTCAAAGTAAGCAACTTTTCACTTATTTGAATGAATATTTGTTTATGTAGGGTTGCATGGGGAAAATGAGGTGGATATAAATTGCATGGGTGAGGATTCCACAACTGCGTAGTGGGGCCCGTAGATCAAAACGGATTGGAGATCTTCAGCAAGGCGCAGCTCAACCTGTTGAAGAAACTGAAAACATTGCTCAAAACCGAACAACGAGAAGGAAAACCGGTGGTGGAAGAGGACGAGGAAGGGGTAATGCTGCAGCTGTTGGGAAAGGGAGGCCTGCTGGCGGTAGAGGTAGAGGCGGTGCTAAGTTGATTGATTAAGACGCTGAACCACCTTGTGACGTTCCAAACGCGGTTGTTGAACCGGTTGCTAACGGTGTTGGTGATAATAATATCGGTATGGAGGGTGAAAGTGCGGATAGAATAGTTGGAGTTGAAGAAGAAGGAAACGCAACTCCTGTTCCCGATAGGGTAATATTTAATACTTAATAAAGCATATTTTATTTACATTCGTTTGTATGGCTTATAAATGCAATTTATTTTTAATTTGATGTAGGTACAAGTGGGAAATTCGCCTATTTATAAGACGGAAAGGAAGTTGGGGAAGGATGGTTTTGGGCAGGTCTATGTTGGTAGGAGGGTGACAGGTGGCAGTGGTAGAACGGGCCCGGATGCAGTTGAGGTATGCTACTAAGCTTGTAAATGAACCGGATGAACACGAACGGGCCATACTCGTGCTCGTTCGTTTAACTTTAACTAAACAAACTATTTTGGACGAACAATTAAGTGAATGGTGTTTTCTTGTTTGTGTTTGTGAACTTGTTCGTGAAGAAAATTAGAGTGTTTGTGTTTGTTTGTTAGTAGTATAAACGAATGATTCACATACATACACGAACATACAAAATGAACATTCATGACTGAGTGAATACCAATTAAAAATAGGCGTGAAAATCAGTATGCCGGGTCTAACAAGTTAATAAATCTAGACTAAATTGTAGTGGGGCCACAAAATTTAACTGAATTATGTATACGAACTTCAATAGACGTAAACTAACAAACATAGATGAACGTAAATGAACGACTGTAAATAAGTGTAAATGAACGTACAGGGCATGTGTTCGTGTTCGTTTGTTTATTAAATAGAAGTTTTCCGTTGGACAGCTCACAAATGGTTTACTAAACGTTTGCTTTGGTTTGTTCATGACAACCGATGATATTTAACGTTTATTTTGTTTCTTGTTTTTACTTCTTTTATAGGTAGCATTGAAGTTTGAGCATCGTAATAGTAAAGGTTGCAATTACGGGCCTCCTTACGAGTGGCAAGTGTACAGGTACATGTCAAACCCTAACTGTTTTACTTTAAAAGCGGTCTTTAGTGTTTATGATTATGATCTAATTTATGTACATTTTTTAATGCAAAAAGTTCATTAAACGGATGTTATGGGATTCCATGTGTCCACTACAAGGGCCGACAAGGCGATTTCTACATTCTGGTGAGTTTTGATTTTAAACATTTCACCTTAATGACCCGTGTAATTTTCCGAAAGTGTAACATGATAAAATTCAATCTTTATCAGGTCATAGACATGCTCGGTCCGAGTCTTTGGGATGTTTGGTATACTCTAGGCCAATCGTAAGCTGAATAATATTTTACTTCCATTGCTGTGCATAAAGTTTTATTTTGTTGCTATTTGTTAATCAATTTTATTTAATTTTTTCACAGGATGGCACCAAATATGGTAGCTTGCATTGCTGTTGAGGCAATATCTATTCTTGAAAAACTTCACTCAAAAGGGTAAGATTTAAGATTTATTTGCATGCCTTATATTTATATGTTACATGTTAAAACTTAAAACACAGTTTATATTTATATACTTCATTTTTTGTTTAACAAAATAATTGTTTTATGTAAAGGTTTGTGCATGGAGATGTGAAACCGGAAAACTTTTTACTTGGCCAACCTGGATCAGTTGATGAGAAGAAGCTATATCTTATTGATCTTGGTTTAGGTACGGTGTTGTTTTAAGTGTTCTAATCTAAGGGTGTGTTTGGGATTCCTTATTTAAGTTGAAAAGGCCTTTTTGTGATAAGTTGAAAAGGACTTGTGACTTTCTAAGAAGGAGTTTCCAAAAAAGTGTTTGGATTTTATAGCTTATTGATGTAAGGGTGTAATGGTTAAAGAGAGCTGGATGGAATAAAGGGTGTAATGGGTATTTTAAACCTATAAGTTGACAAGTTACCAAATCCAAACTTATTGAAAACCCTTTCTAATAAGGAAAAAGGTAAAAGTCCTTATGTGTTCCCAAACACTGTATAAACATAAAAAGGATTTATTAGACCTTCATAAGTCACAAGGAGGGGGGGGGGGGGGGATATGGAATACCAAACACACCCTAAATTAGACCACGAGCTTTATTTGAGTATTATTAGTTATTAGCATATAATTAATACTTATGATCTTTTGTCGTGTCAGCTCCAAAGTGGAGAGAGTCATCATCTAATATGCATGTTGAATATGATCAACGGCCGGATATATTCAGGTTTGTGGATTTTGAATTCAGTTTTATATTTGTTTTAATAACCAAAAGACCGTTTTATTTATTGATTTAACTTATTTGACAGGGGTACAATAAGATACGCGAGTGTACATGCACATTTAGGTCGTACGGGTAGTAGAAGGGATGACCTGGAATCATTAGCTTACACATTAATATTTCTGATAAAAGGAAGGTTACCATGGCAAGGCTACCAAGTAAGTTGAAGTTGGCTCGTTTGGCTACATTATTATTATT
Source organism: Bidens hawaiensis (assembly GCF_021521415.1). Lineage (NCBI taxonomy): Eukaryota > Viridiplantae > Streptophyta > Magnoliopsida > Asterales > Asteraceae > Bidens > Bidens hawaiensis. The sequence continues at coordinate 291,251 of NW_027492650.1, forward strand.
ATTATTATTATTATTATTGTGTTAATAATTATTAATCTGAATGTTGTAGGGTAACAATAAGAGTTTCCTTCTTTGTAAAAAGAAAATGGCGACTTCGCCTGAACTCATGTGTTGCTTTTGTCCCGCCCCGTTTAAACAATTTCTTGAAGCGGTTACAAATATGAAATTTGATGAAGAACCGAATTATGCTAAGCTTATTTCTTTCTTTGATTCCTTGATTGAACCCGTTACATCTTTGAGACCGATCCGGATTGATGGAGCTCTCAAGGTTGTTTTTTTTCCTTTTGTTTAAATTGCTTATCCGGTTTCATATATGATTATGCACTTGTACTTTTTTAGTTATTTCCTGACATGTTTCTGTTTTACTAGGTTGGACAAAAACGAGGTAGATTGCTAATAAATTTAGAAGAAGATGAACAGCCGAAGAAGAAAGTGCGTGTAGGTAGCCCCGCTTCACAATGGGTATCAGTTTACAATGCGCGCCGCCCAATGAAGCAAAGGTAGGCTTGTTTGTTTGATAAACAAACAAACATGGACACATTTTTTTGTTCATTAAGTTAAACGAACAAATATGAACGCTTGACTCGTTTTTTCATTAATGTTTGTTAATGTTCTTCCATTAAAATTTGTTTATGTTTGTTTGTTTACGTTCTTTTAAGTTCGTTCGTTAACATGTTCATTTAATTTTTACAATTTAATTTTGTTTTGCTAACATTTTTTACCCATTCCATTGTTAACATTTCTTTTGTTGATTTTAGGTGAGTCATCTTTGTTCATGCATGCTCAACTATGTTTGTTTGTTTACATTCGTGAACTGTTCATTTGTATTATTAACAAACGAACATGAACCACTCATTTTCTTAACAAACGGACACAAACAAGAAAACCATGTTCGTTTAATTCATGTGTTTGATTATTTGTTCATTTAAAGTTAAACGAACAATGAATAATATGTTTTGTTAGCGAACCATTCATTTATGCTGTTAACAAACGAACAAACATAAACGGACACCTTCATTTTCTTAATGAACGAACACGAACAAGAGAACCTTGTTTGTTTAATTGTCTGTGTTCGATAATTTGTTCAGTCAAAGTTAAATGAACGAAAACTAACACGCTTCGTTCATGCTCATTTAGTTTATTTACAGGCCTAGTTATATATTCATGTATACTGGTAACTTAAGTATTTTAAAAAGGAAAGCAATCTTTATAGCAATACACAGTTATAAAGAATCAAGGAAAGATAATTGACTTAGGTCATTGATTTTATTAGTAGATATTATTTTAATGTAGTCATTTGATTAATTAAGAACACCTTGATAATTATTTTTTAAATCTTTTTTGCACAGATATCATTACAATGTTGCAGATTTGAGATTAAGTCAACATGTTGAGAAGGGTAACGAAGATGGTTTATACATAAGCTGTGTTGCATCTGCTTCAAATCTGTGGGCCCTAATTATGGATGCGGGAACTGGTTTTTGCTCTCAAGTTTATGAACTCTCACCTGTTTTCCTCAACAAGGTTTTTTGTTGATTCTATAGCTCATGTTTTCATATTAAACGACTTCAAATAATAAATAACTAATAAGAATTTACATATTTATGGAACAATGGGAAAAGAATTATTACATCAGTTCGATTGCTGGTGCTGCCAATGGAAGCTCGTTAGTTGTTATGTCTAAAGGTTAGAAAATTTTGTTTAATATTTTGTGATTTCTTATATTGATAATAAGGGACATGTCATTTTGTATCTGTTTGTTATTTCAGGAACACCTTACACACAACAGTCGTATAAAGTAAGCGAGTCCTTTCCGTTTAAGTGGATTAGTAAAAAGTGGAAAGAAGGTTTTCACGTGACTTCTATGACGACAGCTGGCAGTCGTTGGGGCGTTGTTATGTCCAGAAACACTGGATTCTCTGACCAGGTTTGATCATGATTTAGTTATTATACTTTTAGCGTTTCTGAAGTCATTTTCTACTCTCAAGTGCATGTACTTCATTTTTTTAACATGTCAAATGAGAAAAATAAATAAATTGACTAAAAAGGAAACGGATTGTCATTCTTTATTCAATAGATTATATCCTTATTGTAATAACGTGAGCTGACAAGTTTTGACTTATTTATTTATGAAAGCTTTGGTTTAAATTTTTTTTTCTGATGTGTCAAATAAAAAGGTTTTATTCTGCTAAAAAGGGAACGGGTCGAACGTGTCAGACTCATCACATTGAGCTGTGTTTTGTAACAATATCTTTTGGGCTCAAACTGAAACTAAAACGGAAAATTTAGTTTCTGAGTTTTTTAAAACAGTCTGTTTCGGTTCCATTCCGTTCGGGTTCACTCTCGTTTGTTCGGTTTTACCATCTGTGCTTGAAATTTTTTGATCAAATTAGTGAATTTGTGCTTTAATCTCTTTGTTAATTAATACTTAATTGATTATTATACTTTTAAGATAATTTTTTTTATGATAACATTATTTATTAAGTTCTCGTAAAATACTTAAATTCGGGTTGGTTTGTTTTTTTTTTTTGCTTTTCATTACACGTGAAACCAAAACCGTTTTGTTTGGGTTAGATTATTTCTGTTTGTTTTCTTTTTGTATTGAAATCACAAATAATGAATTATATATTTGTAAAACAAAATATATGACCTTTTCTCAATTTGACCTGTTATCATTTTTACCAATACAAAAATTTGCCCGTTTTGACCTGCTGCAAATGCCGTTGACCTCAGGTTGTAGAGCTCGATTTTTTGTACCCGAGTGAAGGAATACACCGTAGATGGGAGAATGGGTTCAGGATAACATCTATGGCTGCCACACCTGATAAGGCTGCTTTCATACTCAGCATCCCGAGACGCAAAGTGATGGATGAAACCCAAGAAACTTTAAGGACATCCTCCTTTCCAAGCACTCATGTTAAGGTACTAGTGTATTATATTATAAACTTACAAAATAGGTGTAAGTTTTGCTAACACCGGTTTTATACTATTTTGTAGGAAAAATGGTCAAAGAATCTTTACATCGCCTCCATATGTTACGGTCCGACCGTTTGTTGAAGGGTGTGGGAAGTGCACTTCATTGGGCCTTTTTTTTAATGGGATCGTTGTATGGGCGATTAAGTGCCAAATGTATATCATTTTATTAGCTATGGTGTGAAAAGTTGATAACTGAAGTGGGAATGATGAAAGAAAAGGAAGAAAGGATACCGATAGAAGCTAGAGATATGTGTGCCATAAATTAAGAATATGTGGTTTGTAGCCTGGCTTGGTTTGGTTCATAACTTCTGTACTTGAAATGCTTTATGGGATGGCGAAATTAAAATCGTTCGACTATTTATAATGTCTTGTTTTTGTGATTGTGATTGTGATTGTTATGTTTGGTTGTACGGTTAAGGCATGTTTTTTTATTTAGGTTATGGTTTATGATTCCTTCCTGGTTCGCTTGAACCTGAATAAAAAGTGATGGCGGTGTTGCACCATATGCAGCTTGTGCTGAACTTGTATGCGTAAATTAGGTGTAAGATTGGCATGACGCGGGTGATGTTTAATACGAGGTTAGCTTAGTCGGCGCACTTTTGGTTTTTGAAAAGGGTGGATGCTTAATCATAAATCCGCTTTTCACCGTTACAATACCCATCACACCACTTCTACTACCCCATTCGAACTGGCCTCCAACCACCACTACCATCACCATATATTATGTCTACTAAAAGAAAGGACTTTCTCGAATCTTAAAATAAGCTTTTACATGAACTTGGCAAAATTTTACATGAAAACTATTAGTCCCATACGAAGTTTGTGAATAAGTGATTGTCTGATAATGAGCAATGAATATTTGTCTTTATGCTAAAGAGGATGTATTGAACTCATAATTTATTAGTTACTTTTTATGAATGTCAGCCAAGTCCCGTAAGTAAATTGCTCCCGGTTGTTCAATCATTTGATAACCAGAGTCATTCTTTGATAAACGATCACTATGAATCAGACTCAATAAAATTTGATCAATCAATTTTTTAGTCGTTAAGGTGGAGAAATGAACAAAGAATTCTCTTTTTTCATCATCAATCGAATCACTGTTTGCAACACAGGATTCTATTTAATCATCAATCCAGTCCCCGTTCATGTTTTTTCTTTTTCTTATCAATGAATAGATCTCTTTACTTGTATGACTTAGATGTCTCGTATTTCACGAAAAAGTGTTTCGATTGATGAGATTTGATATTATACTTATGAGATCGATGATATCAATGAGATTGATATTCAAATATTGTTTTCTTAAAGCATCTCGATTTGACCCCATAAGCGGGACCACCACCCAATAGCATGTTGCCTCCTAGAGAAGCTCCTAATGGTTTCAGAGCTACTAGAAAGAGATTCTTTAACCAGAAAGAATTCGGTTCAGATGTAGGAAACCTATCTAAAAGTTTTCGCAACTCAGTCTGTAACTCACTAGAGGCCCCGAAAACAAAGAGAAGATGTGTACAAACGAGATATGCAGCAACAAGAAGGAAAATGATTGCATAGAGGAACTCCCGAACATTTGTCAGACATGTCGATATCGATGGTGACTCAATATTTTGATGAATCATATCTTCAGATAGAAGAAGATTATGGAAACATTTACTCGAAATCTCATTTGTCAGATTCCATTGTGGAAGACATATTTTTTTCTGAAGAATTTGCCATTATATATATGATCCATGCATAATATCATAAAAAATGAATACAAATATTTGGTTGCTACTTAGTACCGGCAATAGGTCTAAAAAAGTATTTAAAAATAAAAACTTTAGACATATGTTCCTTGTCGAAGTAAGGAACCATGACATGTATGTTTGGAATAGATTCCATTTTAAGAGAGTTGAATAAGCACTACATCGTTGAAAAGTTCTATACATCTGCCATTTCTCAACGCATTCTTTAGACAAAGACTTCGTTTTTTCCTTTTTTCAGATGGTAAAGATTTCTCAGAACATGGAGTGTGATACAAACCCATGTTTGAATTGAAATTGAGATACTGATACAAGTTCTTCCCTACTGAATCAGATAGATTCATATATGAAAGAGGTTGACAATAAGTTCTTTCAAAATTGACTATTTGTCCCTCTGTTAGAGGTGTTACAGAAATGTCTGTGATTGAATAAATAGCTTTACGAACGAATGGATTGGATCGAGTTGGAAAATGAAAAGATTTGTACAAGTTATACGTATCATCACCACTTTGTGGAAAACGACCTTAGGTATGAATATGTTAGTTACCTGTGACCGGATTGCTGAAATAGTATCTCTCCCCCAAAAAACATGTCTTTTTTAACTGACGCACAAAGAAAATATTTTGTTGCGAATGAACAAGATATTGAGGAATTGTCCACATGTAAAATCATAATTATTGATGCGCGTCTTTTCCACATAAAAGGGGAATCTTTTGTTACAATAGAAGCCGAAGTGATGTGGATTGTTCAAGAATCGAAGTTTATTTTCTTTAAAAAAAAAGATCTTAATGAACGTCTATGAAATGATTTCACGTGATTCAGCCAATTTGTATTGATCATGAAATATCATTGAGAAATAGGAATCTGTGTTATCAAAGGATTTCTAGCGATTCTTTCTACTATGGAATGAGTCAATCATCCACTTTAGTATCTTATTGAACAAAAATGGTAATATTGTTCCTCCATTGATCAATAATTTCGATTTTTGGCAAGTCTCACGATCATCCAATAAGAAGGTTTTTAATTTTTTCAAATGAAATATTTGAAGACCTATTGATTCTAAAAACTGTGGATCGTTCGGATCTTTCAATTCATAGATGTAGATCTCGGACCTATGAATGGGGATATTCCCGAAACTGACAAACAAAAAAGGAAGTGACTTAGACAAAAGAAGAAGCAACTTTTGGACAAAAAGAAATGAAGTGACTTAGACAATTTTTTTTTGTCGATAACCTCAGACCAATCAATCTAATACGAATTAATATGTAATCAATCAAATAGTACTTGAAAACAGCTCTTCTGCTCGGAAACGAAATGTTCCAATGTTCATGGAAATTATGTTACAATTTAGCAAAAACTGTCGCGTAACAGAAATTTCTATTGTTTGGCTTTCATGTAAATACATGTAAATACTCGATTTTTGATCGATTAAGAACACATGATGTCTTTTTTGGCATATCACAAATCTATTTTTGGGTATTTTTCTGGTTGCTATACCAAGTGTTGGTATCTCGAGGGCCATGACAAACTAAAATGATACAAACTTTACTTTTTTAGTTTACTCATTCGGCTGCTATATCAAGCAGCGGTATTATACCAATAACATAACAAACCAAACCGATATCGACCGAATACCACGCCACGTAACAAAGTAAACCTCATTATATGTCTTGAAAGTAGACGGACATGGCTAGTTCCCAAAATTACGCTAACCGATACTAATTCTGTTTGGCTCCTGGTTTCTCGTTTCCAGGTTTATGGTCAACCCGAAAAACCCCCTTCCGCGTTTCATACCAAAATAGTACACGTTCATTCGTGTATTATTCCGCCACAAATATTTTCGACTTTCCTATTCACACTCCATCGATTTCAAGTTATATGACTACTCCACCTCCAAGTTCCTTATTTATTCTACTAACCAGTCCTTCTACCCCGGCGCGTTGCGCCGGACAACTAGCAAAACCCCAGCGTTAAAACACGGGCGTTGGTAAAACTCGAACGTTACGACGATGAGTCGACACAAATTCGATCAATATCGGCTGCATTTGTTACGATATAGATATCATTGGTAAAATTTTAGCGTTAAAATCCAAAAAATTAATTTGTCGAATTAACATATAAGAAAACAAAATATTTAAGACAATATTTATTTTGCTAGCAAACCCGGGCGGTGGTAAAACACAAGCGTCGTGGTCCCGAGCAATGATGCGGTAACTTGACACGAATTCGGTCGGTTTTGATTATGTACATGACGGTACCGGAACTAAAAAATGAAAAAAATATAATATTTGAGGTGGACCAACGACCAATTTTATTTTATTGTTATTATTATTATTATTTGGGGGGGGGGGGGTTATGTAAACTTGAGCGTTGTTAAAACCCAAGTGTTATCGGTCACTAAATAAGGTAGCGAGTTTGCGCTAACCCGGTCAGTTTTTTCACGTTTGTTATGGTATCGGAACTGCAAACAAAATAACGATTGATCGGTTCGCATTACGTTTGTTAAGGTAACTTAACTAAAAAACAAAATTCATCGAACAATATGGCGTCGCCAAGTGCGACACCAAGGTTCTTGTTTACATTACAGTATAATTAATAATTCTATAGTTTTTGTTCAATTCTACATGTTTATATTCGATCCTATCCATTTCTGTTCTCTACATTGAGTCAAATATTTATTTAATTTTAAAAGTTTTCCGGGTCAAATACCCAAAACCCAATAAACTCAGAAGGTATTTGGGCCGGGTTTGGGTTTTGGGTTGTAAATTTAAAATTTAAATACTAGTCGAAACCATATTGGTCTTCCCCGCTTAAGCTACGCCGATGCCCAGAGGTACGTAATCCATATTCACTCTTACCTTTGCTTCAATTCAATTCGATTCAATTCAATTCAATTCAATTAATCATGTTTTGACATCAAAACTGTTATTATCAATTAGGCATTGTAGGAAATTTAGGGTTTGTTCATTTCAATTAAGCTATAACGAGTGCCAGTACCGGTATCGATGTTATCAGAACCGATGATCACTCCAACTTGAAAGCTTCTAAAGTAATGGTTGATCATTTTCATAAAATAATAATAATAATAATAATAATAATAATAGTTACTAAAACGATCCACCTCACATTCTAGGTTTAGGTGGATCCGGTTGATTATGCTTAATTATATCCCTACCATAAGAGCAAGATCCTCATAAGAAGCGGGCAATTGTATTTGGGGTTTCTCTTTTGGTTGCTATATAGAGTGCCGGTAACGAACCAAATTGATACAAACTTTAGGGGGCTGTTTGTTTGGGTTTGAATGAGACACCATTAAGAGGTTAGCTCTGATTCGGTCAGATTCATAGCGTTTGGTTGACTTAAACGCCACCTCTTAATCGTTCAATACACCTCTTAATGGTTCAGCTCCAAAATCTTGCTGAAGACACATTTACTTTTTTAAAATTTAATGTTATCTATTAGTTTAAGATTTGAAATATATAACTTATTTAGTTATTTTAATTTTTTTATTCTTTTCTATATTTATCAGTTTATTACTATAGTATGATGTACTAACTTATTTGATTTGTTTCTTCTTATGTGTCGTTTAATTTGTTAGATCGTGATTTGGTAGTTTGGTTCAACATAAATTGTTGGTTTGCTATTTTGCAATATGTATTTTGTTGTTGCTAGTTTGTTTCAACATATTCAGTAGATTGCTTGTTCAAACTGAGTGTTTGCTAATAGTTCAGAGGGGTAAATAGTCATTTTACACAGTTATTCAGCACTTACTGGTCTCTAAACCATTCAGGCCTCTTAGTGGCTCAACACGTAGTGGCTCAGCGCTTGCCTCACAACCCTTTACTTTTGAGTTTTCTCTTTCAATTACTATATAAAGTGCTGGTATCGTGATGATGCTTACTGAGTTTAGAAGTAGATACACGTAACAGAAACCTGGAGAGTACTTTTATGAACTCGTGAAGATAAGTTTTCAAATCACATGCTTAAAGTTAAACCCTAGACCAAAGGTGTTTTCTGTTGCAGATGAATTTAGTTATACAATTGTGGTTTGAAACATGGAGAGCCATACCACTGGATTGAAGGGAGCTAATTGTAGCCGGATGTTGTTTCCAAATTTTCTTCATTGATGAGCTTTGAGCGGGTTTCATAGAAGGATGGCAAAGGGACAGTTCCTTTAAGAATCTGTGCTAGGTTTTGTTGAGACCCGTGATCAGTTGAATCACAAGCCTTTCTTCATCCACTGGTGCATTCACATTAGGAAGCTGATTTGAAAGCATTTTGAGAGCCTGGTAATACGCTGACATGTTTGGAAAATCATCCAAACGGGTAGTGGCAAACTTTCAGCCTAGGTAAACGGCTTCGGTGGCTTGATTTTCTTGGAAAATATTGTCCAGAGTGGTCCAGGCGGTGGACTGTGGTTTCAAGATGGTATGCAATAGGTCGTGAGAGATGCTTGCATAAATCCACTGGAGCACGATAGCATCCAGTTGATTCTACAGTGCTGGGTAGTTTTGAGAGCGTCTTTGTTCGTAGATGAGGATGTAGCAACAGTAGGAGTGGTGGCCTTAGGATTGATATGGTCAGGGACCTCAAAAGCTCTGTAGTGAATTCTGAACAACTCAGCCCACGAGTTGTATTAGGAGCTTTCTATTTCAAGAGCAAGGGGATAAAGTTCTTGATGTTGGTAACCATAACCGCGGGATCTGTTTTATCCATTGAAAAAGAAAAGGATTGTGATCGAAGAGAATAGATGGCTAATCGGAGCAGAGGAGGGAGGCTGACGGCTAGGGTTAGGGATTGGCATTTAGAGAACCGATTCTGGCTGCGATACCATGAAGGCAAATAACGTTTGATGATTTCATTGATGTAATTCCTAAATATATATATATACATGGATCTCTTCTCTATTTTAGGGAATGAATCATATTCTAATACAAACACAATCTATTCTATACGTATGATATATCGGCTATTAGTTTCTGATTGTTTGTGCTCATTTATGTTCGTTTATCTATGTTTGCGTTTGTTTACGTTTGTTCATATATGTTCGTTTATCTTTGTTCATTTATGTCCGTGAACTGTTAGGGTTTGATATGTTATAGATTGAATTTAGAGAAGATAATAAGGATAATAAGGAAGGACGGTTATATTATTGAAAAAGTAAAGAAAGATTACAAAAGGTTCCCGGGCCTAGCCCTCTCTCACCGCATAAGCAGGAGCCATGGCAATGCCATCTTAAACATAAATCTGTTCTATCTCTCCCTATTAGCTAGTAATACCTGTTTATAGAATTATAAGTTGCACTTGACCCCTCTCAAAATACACAAACTACATTTAAACTAGAACTAGAGCATGATTCCTATCATTTGTGCTCATTTATGTTCGTTTATCTATGTTCGTTTACAGTTACGAACATGCCATTGTTTATATTCGTTTGGTTTGTTTGCAGGCTTACTTATATTCTTCGATTTTGATTTTGAATTCTATCTTGCAGCATTATGGAGTACGAAAACCCAACAAGATGCGAATGCCTAAATTCGGATATAATCACCACCCTTCCTCAAAACATAACTGACAGTATTCTAAGTCTAATTCCGCTTCGAGATGCAGTGAGAACTAGCATCTTGTCAAAGAAATGGCGGTATAGCTGGCGGAGCATGCCTAAACTTGCATTTACAAACGAGCTGGTCAGAGTACCATCTTATTCTGGTTGCAAACTGTTGAATTGTAAGCTGGCCAGTGCCATCTTCAATGTTTTGTTATTACATGACGGTCCGGGCATACTAGAGTTTAACTGTCATCTTCATACGGAATCTGAGTTTCTCCAGATAATGGGTTATCTTGCAAGGTGGAATAAACTGAAAGAACTGATATTTTGTAATGATAATAGATTGTACAAGGTTCCCGTTTCTTTCTTTTCGTTGCAAGGAGTAGAACGTATAGATCTCCAAAACTGTACTCTTGAACCACCATTGACATGTAACGTATTTAGTCGGCTGAAAAGCATCACTTTTAGGAATGTTGAGGTTTCTCCTCAAATGCTTCAACGGTTCCTCTCCAAGTGCCCGCTGCTTGAGAGTCTCTATTTGGTAAGCATTCATTTAGAAGTTCTCTCATTTAATGGTGACATTAGTTTATTAAAGGTATTTAAATGCAGGGACATGATGTCCGTTCAGAAGTTGACCTTGTAGCAGGAGACGAGTTTGCGCCTATAGCAGGAGGAAACGAGTTTATGCCTTTAGCAGGAGGAAACAAGTTTACGTTTGCTGATCTTTTACGGTGTATGCCTAAGATTCAGTCATTGGTTATCTCAAGCTATTATATGCGGGTAATATTTTAGATAAAAGATTAATTACATCTAACGTGAGAATATCGGGCTTACTAATTTTGACTTTTATATTCGGTTAAAGGACTTGTCTGCAGGTGGCATGCCACATAACCTTCCAACTAAAGTCTTCCTTCTCAAGAATCTGACTTTGGTTGTGCGTTTGATGGAACAAAGCGAGATTTCTTCTGCTCTTTGTATCATCAGTAGTGCCCCTATGTTGGAGAATATTGAGTTTATGGTAAATAGTTATGTTGTTATTTATAGTGGCGGTTCCTTATACTTGTATTGACATGTTTCTGTTTTACTAGGTTGGACAAAAACGTGGTAAATTGCTTATAAATTTAGAAGAAGACGAACAGCCGAAGAAGAAGAAAGCGCGTGTAGGTAGCCTTGCTTCACAATGGGTATCAGTTTACAATGCGCGTCCCCCAACGAAGCAAAGGTAGGCTCGGTTCTCTAATAAACGAACAAATGCGAACAAATTGTTTTGTTTATTAAGTTAAACGAACGAACGAACATGAACACGTGTCTCGTTTGTTCATTTATGTCCGTTGTTTACGTTCACTTATGTTCGTTTGTTAACATATCATTTAATTTTTTTTAAGCCTTTTAAAATCTAGTTTTGTTTTGTTAACATTTGGCGCCCAATACATTGTTGTTAACATTTCTTTAAATTGGTTTTAGCCGAGTCATGTTTGTTCAGCTATATTCAACTATGTTCGATTGTTTACATTCGTGAACCATTCATTTATATTGTTAACAAACGAACAAGAACACAGCACATTCATTTTCTTAACGAAAGAACACGGACAAGAAAACCCCGTTCGTTTAATTGTTCGTGTTTGATCGTTTGTTCAGTTAAAGTTAACCGAACGAACACGGACATTTTTTGTACGTGAACCTTCATTTATGCTGTTAACAAACAGACATAAACGAACAAGAGAACCTCGTGTGTTTAATTGTTTGTATTCAATTATTTGTTCAGTCAAAGTTAAATGAATGAACCCTAACACGTTCTGTTTGTGTTCGTTCGGTTTATTTTGTAGGCCTAATTATATATTCATGTATATTGGTAACTTAAGTATTTATTAGCACCTTAATTGTTCTTTATCTTTATTGCACAGATATCATTACGATGTTGCAGATTCGAGACTAAGTCAACATGTAGAAAATGGTAAAAAAGACGGTTTTTACATAAGCTGTGTTGCATCTGCTTTAAATTGGTGGGCCCTAGTTATGGATGCGGGAACTGGTTTTAGCTCTCAAGTTTATAATCTATCACCTTTCTTCCTTAACAAGGTTTTTGTTGATTCTACAGATCTTTTTTTCATATTAAACGACTTAACATAATAAATAAGTAATAAGGATTTCTATTTTTCTCAGGACTGGATTATGGAACAATGGGGAAATGATTATTACATCACCTCGATTGCCGGTGCTGCAAATGGAAGCTCTTTAGTTGTTATGTCTAAAGGTTTGAAAATTTTGTATATAATAATTTGTGATGTTTTATATTAATAACAAGGAATGGTTTTTTATATGCCGTTTTGTATTTTTATTATTATTGTAGGAACACCTTACGTACAACAGTCGTATAAAGTGAGCGAGTCGTTTCCGTTCCAGTGGATTAGTAAAAAGTGGAGAGAAGGTTTTCGTGTGACTTCTATGACGACAGCTGGCGGTCGTTGGGGCGTTGTTATGTCCAGAAACTCTGAATTTGTTTACCAGGTTTGACTTTGACTTCACTGTTACACTTTTAGCATTTGATCATCATTTTAATGGGTCGAAAAAACGGAAACGAATTGAATGTCTGTATTCCATATGTTATATCATTATTCTAATAACGTCTGGAAAACATAAAAAGCATGTTTATCCCAAATCAAAACATTCCTACCCGCCGTAAGAAACTAATGCACAACACCTGTAACCGTAAATGCAGTTGCGGATATAGCTTTCCCACACACAAACCTAAAAAAGGTGATCATATGTGCAAATACACGACAACGAAACCCAAGTAAACACTACAGTTTTAAACAAACTCCCATTATCATATGCAATGGCAGGAAATACATCAGAGTGTTCACCTGTTACAACCCAAAACAATGGAACCATCATCAAAGATAACAACTTGATACTGTAAAGTGTAAACAAACCTCATGTATTCAACCCAAGATTTGTAACCATTTAAGTAGTAACTGGGATCAGAAAGCGAAAAGCCCCTGGATATGCAGTCAAAGTAAAGCCCAAATCGATTACAACATAACCAACGCCACCACCCAGTGTTATTAAAATCGATAATAATGTATTTGTTTAATGAAATTGATTGCCTTCTTAATATTGTATCAGCAAGTGCTATCTAAAGGGGTTAATGATCTAAAAACTATAAATGTGTCAACATTGGCACGGCACAACATATGGGTGTTCGTGAAAATTGCCAGATTAAGAAAGGCGTTGGTAAGAATTTGTTAGCAGTTGCCTACACGAACATATTGTGGGTCCAAACCAATCAAATGAAAAAAGAGCTAAAAGGAAAGTTAGTTACTGATTTTATAAATCTTTGAAAGTATTGTTTAATGATCGCTATAGCACTTTTAAAGCTCGTCAGGGGTTTGCTTGTCAAATGTCAATCATCAATATGAGGGTGGAGTATAACTTTGAGTGTTTTTATAAATATGTGCTTCAATTTGCATATGGATCCTGCCTCAAGAGTCTATATGATCCCAACTCACAGGGAGATTCAAATTAGTTTACAAACTTAAATAATATTTTACATTCATAAGTTCGGGAATCATATTTACAGTTTGACTTTCATGGTCAACTCGTGTGGTGTGTAGGTAGGGAAGCATGATAAACGGTAAACAAATTGATTTATTCTAGCCTACTTTTTTAATTTGACCCATTTGAATTAACAGTAAACAACCCTAGTGAACACATTTAAAAGAAAATAAGATAAGTAAAATACATAGAAAAAATAACGCTTTACAACACTATCTCCAAGATATCTACTTACCCAATACTACAGATGTTTTACTTTAAAATGGGATAAATAAATATAGATATATATCTCAGTAAGGGAACAAATTAATGCCAAATGATGCATTTAACCAGTAATTATATAACATAGACAGGCTATTCAAATAGTGCACACACCGTTAACCAGCCTATAACTATAGTCTAATTTCAAAGAAAAGAAATTATCAATAAATGAAAAATACTTGCCTTTTCTTCCACCTTTTGTTGTTTAAGGCTTTAAGCAGCTTCTTTAAACTCAAATTTACTCCCAACAACTTTGGATTATGTACGCTGATTGAATTGTAAGTGAGAAACGACAGCGAGCGGTGAAAAAGGAAAAAAACAAACAATCAACTGAAAAGTAAGATGCTTCTAACTGGGGCAAATGGGTCGAGGTTCTAGATAACATATAAAACTGGGTCTTTATGGCGCATCTGTGTAAAGGGGTCGGGTCAACATAAGAGTGAATAGATCATGTGAACACTTAGGAAACAGAAGAAGGAATTAGTTAGAAAGATCACAGACATCATAAAAGCATAAGAAAGGGAAGTGTAAGAGAAAGTCGGTTTGGTCTTTTTGAGTAGTGTAAATATTGCATCTCAAAATATTTAAAAGGTTCATATAAGTAGTTAGTTTTTATCTAATTAGCAATTGGAATGATGTTACAAACAACAAAAAGGAAACAAAGCTACTGCAGCCATGGCTGCTGCCACTTTTAACAAAAAAAAAATGAAAATAGCAGTTAGTTTGGTATTTTTGGTTTTTGTTACACGAAGACCAAAACCGAATCGAAAGTTCGGTTTTGTGAAAACGCAAAACCAAATAGTCGGTTTGGGTTCAGTTTACGGATTGGTCATATTTGTTACACGCACATCCCTAGTTGTATCAGCATTTTAATCATAATTAATAAATTTTTTTATTTGTAAAATAAAATTAAAAGCCTGACCGTTTTGACCCACTGCTGATTTCACGACCTCAGGTTGTGGAGCTCGATTTCCTGTACCCGAGTGAAGGAATACAGTGTAAATGGGAGAATAAATACCGGATAACATCTATGGCTGCCACACCTGATCAGGCTGCTTACATACTCAGCACCCCGAGAAGCGAATTGGCAGATGAAACCCAAGAAACTTTAATAACATCCTCCTTTCCAAGCACTCATGTTGAGGTACAGGTGTATTATAAACTTTCCTTGTAAGTACAAATTTTGCCAACACCGGTTTTATATAAATTTTGTAGGAAAATTGGTCGAAGAATCTTTACATCGCGTCCATATGTTATGGTCCAACCGTCGTGTAAAATGGACATTGAAGCGAGATAATGAAAGAAATTAAAGGAAGAAAGGATACCAATAGAAGCTAGAGAAACGTGTGCCATAAATTATGAACATGCGGTTTGTTGTCTGTCTGTCTTGGTTTGGACGTAACTTCTGTACTTGAAATGATAAATGTGTGCCATAAATTATGAACATGCGGTTTGTCGTCTGGCTTGGTTTGGTTCGTAACTTCTGTACTTGAAAGGAGTAATGGGATGTTGAAATTAAAATCGTTTTGACTATTCATAATGTTTTGTTTTTGTGATTGTTATGTTTGGTTTTATAAGTAAAGTCCTTTCCTGGTTCGTTTGAACGTGAATGAAAACTTATAGTGGCGTTGTACCATCGAGAAACTCCTCGATTCCATCGGGATTTGGTAAAACGCAGCTTGTGTTGAACTTGCAAGCATAAAATGTTGCGGGATTGGCATGACTTGGGTGATGCTTAATAAAAGTTTCAACTTCAGATAGTTTTTTATGTTTTAGGAGTTTTTAGGTTACTTTTCTGTAAGTGACATTGAAACAATTAATCTTTTAGTATCTTATTATAAGCTTTTTGGTCATGTTTAAGAAGTGACTTTCTCACATTCAAATAGCACTTTTATTTTGATATAAGCTTCTTATAAAAACTAACACTTATATCCTGTAGGATATAGGTCACTTTTATTCTTTATAAAGTAACCCATAATACTTAGGTAGCGTTTGGTATGCAGTAATCATAGGAGGAATGAAATGATTCATTGCTTGGGAATGAAAAAAATAGTGTTTGGTTGCTTCATGGAATGGAATCATCCATTACACATGGAATCCCATTCCATCAAAACCATTCTTTCCTACCCCCTTCTTTTTTTTCATTCCATTCCTCATTCACTCTACTTTCTCAACAACACCACCACCTAACAACATCAACCACAACTACTACCACCACCACCACCACCCCGCCACTGTCGTCGTCTCCACCACCACCTCCGCCACCACCGTCGTCGCCGCCACCACCACCGTCATTGCCGCCACCACCACTAGCGCTACCACCGCCATCGCCGCCGCCACCATTGTCACCGTAACATCACAACCATTGTCACTTCAACCATTATCACCGTCGCCGCCACCATTGTCACCATAACCACCACAACCATTGTCTCTGTCGCCGCCTGACCTTCACCGCCACCTACACGTGACCTCCACCATGCTAACATCGCTATCACTACCAATGCTACCATCTCTTGACCATTGTCACCCCTCCTACCACCACAACCACCGCCCTTGCCATCTGATAACCACTACCACCACCGCCGCTACCACCATTTTCGTCGCCGAAGTTACCACCACCACCGTCGCCATTACAGTTATTTTTTTTATTTTTTATTTTTTTTTTGGTTAAAAAATTACTTTGAGATAAGAATGTTTTTATTATTTCTATTTTATTCCTACAATTTTTTTGGATACCAAACAACATTAACTAATAATTCATTTCATTCCTATATTTAACCAAACATACAAAGGACTGGTAATGATCTATTTCATTACCTTGTTCATTCCATTCCTTCTCCCATTCCATTCCTCCTTCATTTCATTACCTCCAACCAAACATACCCTTATATCTTTTATTTATTTTTATTTTACTTTTTTATATAGTGGTATTTAGGTTAGTGGAGATCATGAGTAGTTTTTATTTTCTTGTAATCGTAACTATTTAAAGATCAGGGATGTGAAATACAAGGGAGATGATTTATGTTTAAACACTTTTTGGTTAATTTTTCTCAATGGATTTTGAGTAAAGTTGATTTGTCTTTGCTAGCTCGATTTTGGCTTCTCGAGTGGTGATTTTAGACACGATTTCTTAGGCGGGGTGGTGAATCTGTATCTCCGGTTGGTTATCGTAGCCCTTCGGTTGTGGTGTATCTATATCCGAAGACGAGCCGTTGATCTATCCGTTTTATATTTGAATCAAATTACATATCCGTTACCGGTGATCTTGCTATCAATGATGCTTCATGTGAGTCGTGAGAAGTGAATTTATGGCGAGAGCCAAATGATTTATGTATATGTATAATTTGTCATTGAGTGACTAATTCATCAAATGAATGTTAAAACTGCATTCTTGAATATTGAGCTAGATTAAGAGATTTAAATGAAACAACCTGAAGGCTAATTTGTTATGCCTAACAAGGTTTATAAATTAGCAAGTTGTGGCTTAAACAAGCTCCTAAGTTAGTAAAACATTGTGTCAAGTGAAATCTGGATTAGTAAACGCGTATGTATGTATGTATGTTTCGGTTACATACATTGAGACTGTTATTATTCTAATATTTGTATCATGTAATATACTACGGTGAAAATTCAACATATATATATGTCGTTTAACTCTAATATTATTTGGGCCTTGGAATTTATACATGGGTTTTAATTGGATTAGACCTTATTGTTTATATAAAAAATAAAAAGATACATATTTATTTGCATTCTCTCGATCACAGTTCACAACATTCGGCTGCATTGCATAAAGTATAAACCATAGTACGTAATCCGTATTATATTAATTAGTCGTACAATTGTGACTTCCTTGGCATGTGTTGTAATATATCTTCACATCGTAACTGTTATTAGGGTTTAAGTGGACCATATTTTTATTTAGGCATGTAAATGAGCGACCTGAGCTGTCTGTGAACCGTTCGGCCGGGAGTTGCGTTTATGTTTGTCCATTTAATAAACGAACGAACATGAACTTAAAATTTGTGTTACATTTAATTATACAAAAGAACATGAACACATGTTTCGTTCGTTTGTGCTCATTTAGTCATTTATGTTTGTTTATATTCGTTTACGCTCTTTTTTTTTTATATATGTTCATATATCTTTGTTCAGTTACGTTCATATATTTTTGTTTAGATTTTAAACGATTGAACATAAACAAACACAATTTAGATTTTAAACGAACAAACACGAACGTGCTCCCTTTTTAAATGAGCGAACATGAGCACAAATATTTGTCCGTTTAAGTGGTCGTGTTCGTTTACAGTTACGAACATGCCACTGTTTATATTCGTTTGGTTTGTTTGCAGGCTTACTTATATTCTTCGATTTTGATTTTGAATTCTATCTTGCAGCATTATGGAGTACGAAAACCCAACAAGATGCGAATGCCTAAATTCGGATATAATCACCACCCTTCCTCAAAACATAACTGACAGTATTCTAAGTCTAATTCCGCTTCGAGATGCAGTGAGAACTAGCATCTTGTCAAAGAAATGGCGGTATAGCTGGCGGAGCATGCCTAAACTTGCATTTACAAACGAGCTGGTCAGAGTACCATCTTATTCTGGTTGCAAACTGTTGAATTGTAAGCTGGCCAGTGCCATCTTCAATGTTTTGTTATTACATGACGGTCCGGGCATACTAGAGTTTAACTGTCATCTTCATACGGAATCTGAGTTTCTCCAGATAATGGGTTATCTTGCAAGGTGGAATAAACTGAAAGAACTGATATTTTGTAATGATAATAGATTGTACAAGGTTCCCGTTTCTTTCTTTTCGTTGCAAGGAGTAGAACGTATAGATCTCCAAAACTGTACTCTTGAACCACCATTGACATGTAACGTATTTAGTCGGCTGAAAAGCATCACTTTTATAAATGTTGAGGCGTCTGCTCAAATGCTTCAACGGTTTCTCTCCAAGTGCCCGTTGCTTGAGTCTCTCTATTTGGTAAGCATCATTTATGAAGTTCCTTCAGTATACATTTAATATAGACTTCTCATTGAACTCAAAACAATTACAATAAAGTGGCAGACAAACGGGCAACAAGCTGCCCGCCACCCTCTTTTGAATGGTGACATTATCTTATATATAGGTATGTTAATGCAGGGACACGATGGACGTTCAAAAGTTGACTTTGCAGCAGGAAGAAATAAGCTTATGTTTGCTGATCTTTTACGGTGTATGCCTAAGATTCAATCATTGGTTATCTCAAGCTACTATATGCGGGTAATATTTTAGATAAAAGATTAATTACGTACATATAACATGACAATATCGGGTTTACTAATTTTGAGTTTCATATTCGGTTAAAGACTTCTCTGCACGTGGCATGCCGCATAACCTTCCAACTAAAGTAATCCGTCTCAAGAATCTGACTTTGGTTGTGCGTTTGATGGAACAAAACGGGATTTCTTCTGCCCTTTGTATCATCAGTAGCTATAACCTTCCAACTAAAGTCATCCGTCTCAAGAATCTGACTATGTTGGAAGAATTAAGTTTATGGTAAATAGGGACTTTTACATATTTCCCTTTGCTAAAACATATTTATACATTTCATTAAAATTAAGTTTAATGAAATGGATAAATATGTAATATATATGTTTTAGGTAGGGTAAATATGTAAATATGTAATTCATTTCTTATACTTGTATTGACATTGTATAGTTTTACTAGGTTATACAAAAACGAGGTAGATTGCTTATAAACTTAGACGAAGACGGGCAACCAAAGAAGAAAGTGTGTGTAGGTAGCCCTGCTTCACAATGGGTATCGGTTTACAATGAGCGTCCCTCAATGAAGCAAAGGTAGGCTCGGTTATTCAATAAACGAACAAATTGTTTTGTTCATTAAGTTAAACAACAAACATGAACTTGTGTCTCGTTTGTTCATTTATGTTCATTCAATAAAATCTGTTTATGTTCATTTTCTTTTTTGCACAGATATCACTACGATGTTGCAGATTCGAGACTATGTCAACTTGTAGAAGAGGCTAACGAAGACGGTTTATACATAAGCTGTGTTGCTTCTGCTTCTAATCTGTGGGCACTAGTTATGGATGCGGGAACTGGTTTTAGCTCCCAAGTTTATAATCTATCACCTGTCTTCCTTAACAAGGTTTTGTTGATACTATAACGCCTTATCTTTCATATTAAACGACTTAAAATAATAAATAACTTGTAAGAATATATATATTTTCATCAGAAGTGGATTATAGAACAATGGGAAAATTATTATTACATCAGCTCGGTTGCTGGTGCTGCCAATGGAAACTCAATGGTTGTTATGTCTAGAGGTTAGAAATTTGTGTTTAATAGTTTGTGATTTCTTATATATATATTCATAATAAGGGACACGTTATATATGTCATTTTGTATCTGTTTTCGTTATTTCAGGAACACGTTACACACAACAGTCGTATAAAGTGAGCAAGTCGTTTCCGTTGAGGTGGATTAGTAAAAAGTGGAGACAAGGTTTTCATGTGACTTCTATGGCAACAGCTGCCAGTCGTTGGGCCGTTGTTTTGTCCAGAAACTCCGGGTTTTCTGACCAGGTTTGACTTTGACTTCACTGTTATACTTTTACCATTTTAGCATTTGATCATTTTTTTTAACTTGTTAGATGAAAAAAATAAATAAAATAGCTAAAAACAATAGAATATTAGGGTTTGTAATCGGTTGCTACTAATGAAAGAGATGAAATCGAATGATGTCTAAAGAAATATTGGGTTGTAAAAGGTCATATGTGACATGAAATTAAGTTAGGAAAGCAACTAGGCATAACACGGAACTTAAGATCAACGCTACAACCCATGACGTGAGCGAGAAAAAAAAGAACCAAAAGATGGGATAGGACACATGACGGATGTTCGATTCTTTTATTATAGAGTATAGGTATAGATTACTTATAAAAGTGTCGATTTATTATTATTATTATTATTATTATTATTATTATTAATACTATTATTATTAATATCAAAAGGGTCAATTCAAAAGATAAAATTTTGCTAAAAGGAATGGGTCAAGTGGGTTAAACGCATCACATTGATGATTGAGTTATCCATTGGTTTCGGATTTTAA
Organism: Bidens hawaiensis; assembly: GCF_021521415.1. Lineage (NCBI taxonomy): Eukaryota > Viridiplantae > Streptophyta > Magnoliopsida > Asterales > Asteraceae > Bidens > Bidens hawaiensis. The sequence continues at coordinate 312,448 of NW_027492650.1, forward strand.
GTTTTTGGTTTCAGTTAACCATTTGGGCTAAAAATTTGGGCTAATTCTTTTTGTTAAATAATACTTAATTGATTATTATACATTTAGGATAAAATATTATGGTTACACTGTTTCTTAAATTATCGTCAATTGCTTTTAATTTTTTAAATTAAAATGAAAATTCATAAATTTTGTTTGTATTTTCGGTTTTGTTACACGCAAAACCTAAGCCAAACCGAAGTTCGGGTGTTTTGTGAAAACATAAATCAAATCGTTGGTTTATGTTTTGGTTCAGTTTACGGATTACTTTTATCGGTTAAATGCACATCTCTAGTTATATCAGTATTGTAATCATAAGTAGTGAATTATTTATTTATTTTTTAAAATAAAATAAAGCGCTCGACCTTTTTGACCCACTACTGATTTCACGCCTCAGGTGGTGGAGCTCGATTTCCTGTACCCGAATGAAGGAATGCAGTGTAGATGGGAGAATGGGTACATGATAACATCTATGGCTGCCACACCTGATCAGGCTGCTTGCGTACTCAGCATCCCGAAACACGAAGTGACAGATGAAACCCAAGAAACTTTGAAAACATCCTACTTTCCAAGTACTCGCATTGAGGTACAATTGTATTATAAACTATCTTTGTAAGTACATATTTTACCTACACCGGTTTTATGTAAATTTTGTAGGAAAAATGGTCGAAGAATCTTTACATTGCGTCCTTATGTTATGGTCCGATCATTTGTTGAAGTGGACGTACGTTGTTAGGCTTATTTTGGTTGCATTTTTTGTATGGGCGGTTAAGTGGCGACTGGCGAGTGTCAATCATTTACCGGTAGAAGCTAGAGAAATGTGTGCCATAAATTAAGAATATGTGGTTTGTAGTCTGGCTCATAACTTAAGTACTCGAAATAATTAATGGGATGGCAAAACTCAAATCGTTCAACTATTCCTAATATGTTTTGTTATTTGTGTTTTGTGATTGTCATTGTTATGTTTGGTTTTATGAGTAAAGCATGCTTTCAATCTGGGCTATGGACTATGGTTTATGATTCTTTCCCGGTTCAAACGAACCGAAACAAAAAGTGATGGCGGTGTTACATCATTGACAAGCTCGGGTGTAATGGGATTTTGTATAATGCAACTTGTGCTGAATTTGTACGCATAAATTAGGTGTAAGATTGGCATGTGATGTGCTAAAAGTAGTCTAATAATTATTAACTAAATTACGCTAATCTAGACACTAAGTAATACTTTAGACTCTCTAAAACTTGACTAAACTACCAACTGGCAAGTGAACCGATCGACTCTAGTAAAGCTAAGTAAGTCCGGATATCGAACCCACGAGACTCTTTAAATTACGTGAATTAACTAATTAGACTCGACTAACTGACACGGCTATTTAATTATTATTATAAGGGGGTTTATTATAATACTATTAATTAAACTAATATTAAAATCTGATTCATAAATTAAACAAGTAAAAACGAAAAGAATATTTTTAAGAGTTTAAATCAGATGACGATGAAAAACCACCTAGGCTAGAATCCCTAAAGTTTTAATTATCAATTATTCGGAAAATACTTGTTATGCAACCGGGATTATAAAATAGTCACTTAAAAGAAAACCCAAATAGGACCCCTGATCCTTCTCAAGAAGACACCTATGGATTTCTTTTAAGTTCTTGAAAACACCAATTTTAATATTAGACTTCCTTATGGTTATCTAATTAATTACGATAGAGTACCTTTATAGCGAACTCCTACCTTACAACATGGAAATCAAGGTAATTTGACGAACTTAATTGACTCGCTAGACAATATTAATTAATCAAACCTAGACGGTCTCCTTACGAAGAACTAAATCTAGCAATCTTAATCAACAAAGATTTAGCAATAACCTATCACCTTACAGCTTTATAGGTTAGCAGCACCTTTTATTCGTTTGACTAATAATATTATTCCTGTGATCTTATTCGAATTCAATCATAAACTAGCCAAAAACACAGAGTAGATGACCTAACAAAATCTTATCATATGAAACAATCACCAAGAATTTTGTGGAATAATAAAACTAGAACAACCAAAACCAAGTACACATACGCATCAATCAAATAAACCAAACAATTTACTGAATCATAAAACCATAACGAAAAGCAAATTCCAAATAAAATAAAACTTTAAACAATGGTTCATCACAAGCCTGGGCCGTCTAATAAGTTTAGCCTAGCATCTTAAAATCAAAGAAACTAAAATAATTAAGTTCAACAATCAAGCTCATAATTAAAATAATAAATTCAAACCAAATAGTGATGATGCTTGGTTGAGTAGGCGTTGAACCAAAACAATCTCCACTCGAACCCATGATGGTCGGGCAAAAGTCGTGTATATTATTATATTAGTTGTTTAATTTTAGTTCAAAAATTATGTGAACTTTGGTACTTCAAGCGTGTTTATGTGTTTCAGGATACTTGACGTTAAGGACGCTTATCGGGATGAATTACGGGCTTGGAACGAAGATGTAGAAGACTCATGATGATTGGCAAGCTTTCTGATGCAAAATGAATGAAGAAAATTCTGCCAGACACCCTTAGCGCGGCGCTAAGGGAGTTTAGAGATACTCTAAAGACTCACATCAGGAACACAGACTTTAGCCTCACCCCTGGACTTTAGCGCCGCGCTAAAGTCCTCGGACGGGAAATTAAAACCTAACACTATTATATTGAGTTTTCAGCCCCCATTCGACCTATCCTTCATTCCTTCAACCAAGTACAAGCCCTAGGACGATTTTCCACCATCCCGAAGCCTCCGGTTCGTCCGTTCATCGCATGCTTTCATTCTCTCATCAGATAAGCGAATCCTTCGTGATGCCGATGTCAGGCTAAACCACTGTATTCACTTTAGGCTAGGGTTTTGTGTAAACTAACTTTGATCAGATTCTATGTTTTGAATGAGTATGAACTTGATTGATTGTTTTTAATCTTGTTTTACATTATGAATTGATTGTTTAAACAGTTTATGATTTTGATTATCAAACTTTGCATCACTTTTCTGGTTGTGTTCATCACATGTAGGGTTAGCTCTTATGTCATTGTTAGTCATTGCTTATAATTGATTTTCATATTTTAAACTGGTAATTGGGTAAACCGGAGTTCAGTTGTGTCAACAATTCGGTTAGGGTATCGTTTGTCCTCACAACCCAACTGTTAGGTTTAGTAATTACTACGCAATTAATCTTTTGAATCTGTGATTAGTCGGTCATCACATTACCTGAACCTGAAGTGAATCGTTTTCTCATTATTGTTTACAAACTTTTCCAAGTAACCGTGTGTTCTTATAATCATCTTTATAAACTGCTTGACATCGATTGTCCGCTTAGAATAATAATTAATAGTAATGAAATTTACTTGCACTTTCCACTGATTCTTGTGGAGATGACTTACTTACCCGTACTAGTTATAGGTATTTACGCTTCATAAACATTTGTTTTTTATTAGAGTACGACATCTACGTCAAATCTTTAAAATCCAAATATGAATCAATTGAGAACAATATTCAATAAAAACTTGACTCAAAATTACTTAAAGTGTCGAAAATATTTATATAATAATATGTATATTTTAGACCACATCAGCATGACTCGGGTGATGTTTAATAAAAGTTTAACTTCAGATTGTATTTCTTTTAAGAGTTTAGCTTATTTTTCTAAAAGTGATTCAAACAAATTAATCTTTTATTTTGATACGAGCTTCTTCCGTTAAAAACTTGGAAGCTTATAGTTTCCTATAAGCTTTTTGGACATGTTTGAGTGTCACATTTCAAACGACACTTTTATTTTGATATGAGCGTCATCACAAGTATAGTTAAAAAGTATTTATTTACCTTTTTTAGAAAGGACATATATGCTCTTTATCTTCTATTACGTAAAAGGGGTGGGAAAATAACCAAAATAGACATGTTTGATCAAAATTTTACCAAAATAGAAATGTATATTTTAGCCTACATCTCTTTAATCATTAGTTTTTTGACCAATAAACAACTGACACGTCACCGAAGCCGGCTAAGCCTTAGCCGCCACTTTATGGGCACGGAATTTTATGAAAAGTAAACGGGTCCCACCTTTAGTCAATAAAAATTCGACAAGTGTCAAATGCGGCTAAACTTAGCCTACATCTATGGTTATTTAGCCGGCATCTTTGACTCTTAGCCGACTTCGGGATACGTGTCTATTTACTTAGTCGGCTCCAAATATTCCTTCTTAGCCGGCTCCAATTCGGCTTGTAGGCTAAGACTTCACTTAGCCGCCTTCTTTTTTTCATTTAGCCGTCTAATTTTAGCCGCCAAAATTTGAATATTTTACCAATCTTACCAACTCTATTAAATATTTATCCGGCTTCACTTAGCCGTCTTCTTAGCCGGTGTAAATTTAGCTCCCAAAATTAATTATTTTTACCTACTCACTTAATTATTTAGCCAGTTTCGCTTAGCCGCCAGTTTTTTTCTCCTAGCCGACATGTTTTAGCCATCAGAAATAAATACATTTACCTACCCAAATTTAATTTTCACCAACCATTTTTATAAAACTATACAATCATATTCACTCCATCTTATAAAACCATCTTCACACTCTCAAACTTCTTTACTTTCTTATCACAATATCCTCATTTTTAAAAAAAATATGTTTGTTAACGTCGTCGTTTATAGTGATGGGAGTTGGCATGTTGTTGATCGGGTTGTTGAATACCTTCCGGTTGATTGCATGAAACGCGTTTTACAGGGAAGTACAAATATTACTTACGTAAAAGTGTTTTTTATATAATCGTTCATTTGAGTTTTAAAAGTGGTTACAAAACCGGTTTTAAAAACCACTTTGCAAACCATAAGATCTATTATTTAATACGGTTTACAGCCTGGTGTAATAACTGCCAAGATATTCACTATTTAAGACGGTTCCTAAACGGTGTTTACTAAATACTTAGAGCATTCTCATCTGGACCCTCATCCCCATCTTTATATATACGCTACAAAACACTACATTTCTCTTTCTTGTTCAATTAAATAATATTACTTTATAACTTTATCATTATATTTTTCTCTCTCCTCTACTCACAACCAATTCAACAAATATTAAAAAATAAATAGGGACAAACAAAGTTTTCCCAAATTTATAAAAAGTCACTACCTTTCCTCTCTCCACCCTATAATTAAACTCAAAACTCCACCTCATATTTTGCAAACTCTTCTCACAACAATATAAGGAATGAGTTGGAAATGCTCTTACAGCATACCTTTAACCGGTGTTTACTACATATTTACAACGACCCTTTAATCGGTGTGATTTTTTAAACTAATAACAAGGGATGGTTTTATGTATGTCGTTTTGTATTTTTATTTATTATTTTATGAACATCCTACACACAAAAGTTGAACACGTCTTTTCGTTTCCGTAAGTAGAAAGCAGAAATAAGGTTTTGATCAGTATTAGGGGCGTTTTGGGATTCCTTATTTTTCCTTACTTATCATATCCTTTAAAATTATGTGAGGAGATTTTGCAAATTATAGGATGATGTTGTGAGTGTAAATTACAGTGTGGAGAGAGAAAATGTAGTGATTTTTGTAAATTCAGGAAAATTTTGTTTGGCCCTATTTATTTTTAATATTTATTGAATTGGTTGTGAGTTGGGGTGAGAGAAAACTATAATGATAAAAATATTAAAAATAGTATTATTTAATTAAACATCATATAGAAATTTAACGTTTTTAGTGTAATTATAGAGATGAGGATGAAAGATAGGTTGAGAATGCTCTTATAACTTATTGAAAAATTAAAAATATATTTGAGATTGTTTAATATGTGAGTAAAAAAGTTCCATTAGTTATAAATCATAAGCCAGTAAAAATAAGGATTATTGGATTTAAATAATCTCACATTTAATGTGTTGGCCAGTAATAATCCCACCTTAGTTATTTTCCTCTAGCAGCTCCGCCTTTTTCATGTTTTTTGTTTTATGATCATCTATTAAAAAAAATTAACGGAGTTAAGTTTTTCATAATGTGGCTAATGACTTGGTCTTTCTATTTTCCTACATGGCTTTTACCCACTTTCCAATAATCCTTCCTTCTCTTTCTCTTTCTCCTTTGACTTTGCTCCAATATCAAACCCCACCAAAAACACATAGATCCGGTGAACCCACCGACAACCGTCGTGACTTTGCTCAATATCAAACCCCACAAAAAACACACAGATCCGGTGAACCCATCCGACAACCGTCGTCACATAATTCAGGTACTATGAAACTATCATTCTCACTCTCATCCTCAAAACAATCAAAACAACCTCAATTAAAACAACCTCAACCTCAAACCCAACAACCGTCATCACCATCCTCGTCTTCTCCGAACAAAGAATTCGTCACAGAATTCGACCCGTCAAAAACCCTAATCAACCGAATTCCAAAACCCATGTAATCACACCAATCGCCAATAACTGGCGACCACATAAAAAATCAAAAACCCTAGATTTACCTGATAAATTTGACGACCCGAATATCCAATTCGAAACCGTCAATACAACAATCGACCCGGTTGACACCAATATCTCATACGCCCTTAATCTCCGTCAAAAACCCAATTCGAACACCAAACCCGGCCCGGGTTCTGAACCGGGTCGGGTCGAATCTGGATTTGATTGATGAAGAAGAAAGAAAGATTGAAATTGGATAAGTTGAAGAGTGAATCTGGGTTTGATTGATGAAGGAGAAAGAAAGATTGAAATTGGAAAGTGGGAAAATAATATAGGAAAATAAAAGCCTTGTAGGAAAATAAAAATATAGGTAAAAGCCATGTAGGAAAATAAAAATGCAAAATCATTAGCCACATCAACAAAAACTTAACCCCATTAATTTTTTTAACGGGGATCATAAAACAAAAAAATGGAAAAGGTGGGACTGCCAGAGAAAAATAACTGAGGTGGATTATTTAAATCCAGTAATCCTAAAAATATAAAAATAAAGAATCCCAAAACTCCTAAATAGAAATTTAAAGTTTACCGAAATCTTATAAATATAAAAACCGAAGGTTTTATTTCCCTGTGAATACAAAAGAGGGTTACATATTGTGTGCTTAAACCCTAAGCCAGAGGTACATAATCCACTTTTTATTTAGTTTTGCTTGCTCATGATGAATTTAATTCTACAATTGTGAATTCGTTTCAATTAGTCATGTGTTGTAATCTTCACATCAAAATTGTTATTATTAAGCATGCATATAGTAGGAACATTAGGAGGGTTTAAGTGGACCATATTTATAGTGTTTGTTTTGGTTTTGCATTCTGCCTTGCAGCATTATGGACTACGAAAACCTTTCGGATATCATTAGCAACCTTCCTCATAACATAATAGAAAGTATTCTAAGTCTAATGCCGGTCCGAGATGCAGTCAGAACATGCATCTTGTCAAAGAAATGGCGGTATAGCTGGCGGAGCATGCCTAAACTTGCATTTACAAACCAGTTGGTCAAAGTTTCATCTAGTTCTCGTCGCAAGCAGTTGAACTGTAAGATTGCCAATGCCATCTTCCATGTTTTGTTATTACATGACGGTCCGGAAATACTAGAGTTTAACAGTTCGGTTGGTCATATTAATGTGGAATCTGAGTTTGTCAACATAATGAGTTATCTTGCTAAGGCGAATAGACTGAAAGAACTGATCTTTTGTAATGATGATAGATCCTACAAGCTTCCCGTTTCTTTCTTTTTGTTGCTAGGACTAGAACGTATAGATCTCCAAAACTGTACCTTTGAAACACCATTGACGTATAACGCATTTACTCGGCTGAAAAGCGTCACTTTTAGGAATGTTGAAGCGTCTTCTAAAATGCTTCAACGGTTCCTCTCCAAGTGCCCGCTGCTTGAGTATCTCTATTTGGTAAGCATCCTTTATGAAGTTCCTTCATTTAATGTTATTATACATAAAGATATTTAAATGCAGGGACACCATGGGCGTTTAGAATTTGACGTTGCAGTAGGAGGAGACAAGTTTACACTTGTTGATCTTTTATGGTGCGTGCCTTTGATTCGGTCATTGGTTATCTCAAGCTACTATATAAAGGTAAAGTTTAAGATAAAAGATTAGTTACGCTTAACGTGGGAGTATCGGGTTTGCTAATTTTGACTTTTGTATTTGGTTAAAGGACTTGTCTGCACATGGCATGCCACATAAGCTTCCAACTTCAGTCGTCCGTCTCAAGAATCTGACGTTGGTTGTGCATTTGATGAAACACAATGAGATTTCTTCTGCTCTTTGTGTCATCAGCATTTCCCCTATGTTGGAGAAAATTAAGTTTATGGTAAATAGTTATATTATCTATACTATATATAAACCATGAGTTAGGGACCTCTTAAATTTTAAGAGGTACCAAACTCATTGCTTTATATACAACGCATAATATAACAACCCTGATTTTAGGACCTAATTTTTTTTCTAACACATCAACTTGTTCGGGCTTTTGAGGTGAGCAAAGTTTTCTAACAGAAAATAATCACAAGGATTATTTTAATATATAAGTCAAAGTAATTGTACTAATCACGTACTAAACCATAAACGAACACATACGACACATGAGAAGTCAATAAACCATTCTAGTTAACAAGCGAAGTAATAACGCAACACCATAAGGTGAATATATATTGAATGAAATATAATATTAAGATAGAGTACGTGGTTGTGGCATCTTAATACAACATTAAAGATTAAAGACTCGTTAGTTACATGCGATCGATGACCACTTATGAGGAAAAATATTATAATAAGTGTTATTATTAGTGTTTTCATTTGTTACGTGATAGTATAAATGGTAGTGACATGCGATATGATTCCGGATTAAGAACGCAGTACAAGCCGCACCAGCTCGTGAAGCCGATTATGTGAATATACATATATAAACGTGATATATGTGCTTATTAATAAATGCATGAAATATATTATGTGTAATTAGGTGAATAAAATTTTGAAGCCCGCAAACTAGTTTGGTTGCGTGGTATGCCTATACCCGCATGTGACAACAACTAAATAATAAATATATGAGCATGTATTTATTTATTATCGAATAATAGTTATTACCGAATGGTTACTTTAGTTAAACAATAGTAGTAAATTACAAAACTCGAAGACGAAACATCTACACTTAACGCGCCAGCCCTTGAGATATTATTATTAGGATGACTAAAATATTACATGAACACTTAACTTTAGTTCAGATTATAAGTATTAATATATATATCATTAATAATCATAACGAAGAAGATTACATAAACCACTAACTTGAGAACGGAGCGTTAGACGACTGAACATGTTTGTACACAGTATCTAAACCGACAATCTTCTAGAAACTTGTATAATATAATCTGATATTAAATCAAATTTATATATATATATATATAATCAAAAGACAAAACTAATTAAACTAAAATATTATGATAATTATTTTGATTGGTGTTTGGAGTATCGAGAGCAGAGCATGCATCCAATTAAAGGACCTGTTCACCTTGAAATCCAACAACATGCAGGTGACCTTAAATCCATCCAGGTTCAACCAAATTTCAAACCTATTTGATTATAACAAAACATTTTCTTCAATCTTCTCTTGTCTCCCTCCATACCCGATTCTAGTCTCCTCCATCTTCACAATTACAACAACTTAACAAACACTCCAGTCAAAACCTGAGCAGAAACGGTTGTGGTGACCGCGGATGAACCGCTAGGGTTCCGTCGCCGGGCATTGTATTAACGGAGACGAGAAGTGGTTATGGTTTTATGAGGTAGTAACCGGCTATACACCAGCTGTGAGGCTCACCTAAGCTTCTCCAATGACCTGGTGCACAACTCTCGCGACACACCCTTTTCCGGCTAGCTAAAACTATTTCTGGCAGAGGTCTTCTGGCGATTCTCGCTTTTCCAGTGAACTGACGACGAGGAACCAGAATATTGTCTTGTAGCGACCCCGGCGGCTACGGGTTACCGGACCAAAAAGCCTGGGATTGTTTCAATCGTGGCCAACAAAAGTCAACAGGAGCTACCGAGCCTAACTAACACGAGTGAGGTACAGAAAGGAACATTCATATTTCGATTAATTTGGAACTTGACTACCCCGTTGATAACGTTGCGTGCCCGGTTGAGCTCTTGTTAAAATAAACCAATTATAATATAAAACCGACAAACTATAAAGCACATGATGTTCGTAGACTAATAAGCCGAGTCGTTTTCTTAGCTTGAATAAAACCGGATATTTGATTAGCTTAATTAATTTGAACGTCTGATTAGTTTGGCTAAATAGAAGGCATGATTAGTTTGATTAACTTGAATATTTGATAATTTGCTAAAATCGGATACTTAGTGACTTTAATAGTACCATAACCTATATTTGTTTATTTGAACACTAAGTTAAAGATTAATTATTATAAGTTAAACCGCACATGACTATTTTATTTATATAAGTTTGTACAAGTATGTTATGTATGAGATTATGTGCTAGTGTTGAATAATAATAAGTTGTGATGCTCGGTGTCCAGTGAATATCAAATGGGCCAACGGTTAGAAGCATATAGTTAGCATTTAACTACAAACCGATGAGTTGTGAACTCGAGTGTGGCCCCTTTCGTTGACATAACGAACCGATAACGTTAACCATACACATACACGATTCGGGACTTTTTAAATTATTATAATATTAACGGACCATTACATTTATTAATACAACTAATTGTGTGTTGTAAATTTGCGTACATGCTAAACGCGTTATTATTAATGATAGATGAAATATGACTTGTTGTTATCACCGTCACAACCCAACTATTTTATTTATGTTACCTGATTTAATATTACTCGTTATTATTGTTAACACTAATGACGTAAATGTTAAATATAAAACTTAAGTAGCTTATAAGAGTAGGATAGAAGTGTTGTAAACTTGTTGTATAAAAGCAATAAAGGTAATTCGGTTTTACAACGCCATTTCGGTTAAACCAACAAACTTATATATTACCAATCGAATTTGTTACAATATTACTTTAAATAATATTAATACATAAAAATATTATTACAGAGAATTATAATCAGAAAAGCGACACGGGGTTTTATAAAATATAAAAACAAAAACCGTTCATAATGATTCAGTAAGATGGTTACTAAATAACTTATATTTTAATTACTTTGGTAACAATTGATTAGGTTTCTATACTTAATTAAACTCTTGCGTTTTGCCACTTAAACGAAGTACGTGGACCAAAACCGTGCATTTGAAACTTGCTGGAACTTCCGGAACTGAAACATATCTATTTTTGCGTAATATATGTTTAATGTAAATGTGAAGTCATAATACAAAGTATTTTGGTCTATGTAAACATAGTTACGGGTCGTTACGTCTAAAACTGACAATACCAATGATAACTGACATTGTCATGCATTTATAAAACTAGGTTAAGTTTTTCATTATATATAGGTGTGTATATATATATATAATCATTAGGATCACTAACGTTAATGAAGTAGAGTAACTTATGCTAGTTCGATATCTGAAACTTGACGGAGACCCGAACTTACTAAAATAGTAACTTTTCGAAACACGTCAAAGTTACATATTATGATGCTTACTTGTTGTACATGAAATATATGATATAACATATGATACTAATTCTATAATCATACATATGTAAGAGCTTTCTTGAAAAGGAAACTTTATTTGTTTAGAACGTAATACGTTGGTGAACACTTCGGTTGACTGATACCTAATACTAGGAGAGGGTAATAGAACCTATATTAGTTAAAATGAAGTGTATATCTAATAATAAATTAACATGGGAAATCCAACTTAAAATCCAAACAACAGACAATAGGTTGTAACATTTAACATACCGGAAGAGATCAATCGGACGGCAACACCAATAACAAATATTACATTGTTGTCAAATCACTTACGGGTATATACATTCTAGGCATTTTTGGTGGTATCTAGCATAGTTGCAAGCTCACAGGTCGTCGCTCACTTACACGAATTGCATACGGACTGAGGTGAGTTTCGTGCTGCCCTTTTTACTTAAACTTTTTGGGCTGGATACATGCTGGTTTTACTTATGGTGTGATATTTATCAAGAGGTGTTTTACTGCTAAATTCTGTCCCAACTTTTACACAATCATTAGCCCGAGGGAATGGGCCGGAGGCTTATATGGGTAGTACTATTTGGGAGACCCCCACACACAGTGACCCTATGTTGGGTAAACCACACTGAGATCTGCGGATCGTTGCGGCATATAACCTACGTGTTTGATTATCGCTATTAGCAGAGTGATAGTCCGGGACGATTTAACTTCTAGTATGAGTTGGGGATGCTTATGCTAGTTGCAGGTTTGATTGTGGACTTGATTGATGTGCACCATGCTTTATACTTACATACACGCAAAGTTGCGCGCTTTTATAAATGAACTGTTTCATGTGTATGTGAGCTAAACTCACGAACTCACCAACTTTTTAGTTGACACTTTTTAGCATGTATTCAGGTACCTTGTGGATAGTGATTTGGATTAGCATTGTAATGAGCATGACTAAAGATAGAGGCATAAGTCGAACAAGAACAAAGAAGATTAGATGCCAATGAGATTAGTAGAACCCAACAAGGATTGCAGCAGTGTCAGAGAAGAGAAGAGATAGTTGTGTAGTTACACCTTGCCATAAAACACTTAGTACAAATATTGTAACCTATCTTTATCAATAATATTCCGCTGCTTACACATGGTACCAATTTGTCCATAAAACTCCTAGGCCCCCATGGCAGGGTGTGACACATAATGCATCAAAAATTTAGAAATTTGGGGTAATTTAGTCTTTACTCACAAGTATTATACTTACAATTTTGGTCCCTCAACTTCACTACCTTTTTTGTAAAGTTTAATACCTTGCACATACCTTGCACCCGCAGGGAATTGAAGCCAAGAATACCCCGGCAACAAAGTAACTATAAGACGGACGCGGGTACAGTGTTAAGGCAAAACCCTTCACATACCTTGCACCCGCAGGGAATTGAAGCCAAGAATACCCCGGCAACAAAGTAACTATAAGACGGGTGCGGGTGCAGTGTTAAGGCAAAACCCTTCACATACCTAGCACCCGCAGGGAATTGATGCCAGGGGCACCTTGAAAGTAAAGTAACCGTAAGACGAGCGCGGGTACAGTGTTCAGGCAAAACCCTTCACGTACCTAGCGCTCCGCAGGGAATTGAAACCAAGAAGGATCTTCTGGGCAATGCTTGCGGAAACGGAAATAACATCCCCGCATAGCGGGAACGTCGAGAACTACATTGTTTGAGGCTCCAGGATGGAATTGGTGGTTTAAACATAATTGATCACTATGTTCAAAACCACTAAAACCTCAAGGAGAATCCACACAAGTGAGACTCAACGCTCCTGACTTGCGAGAAGGTTACATACCTACCCGCATCATACCCAAAGATCAAGCAAAAAAATCGGGAATTTTTGCAAGTGACATTAGGAAACCCGCGGGAAGAATCCCCACGGAGAACCTTAAAACTAAACCCTTTTCAAAACCCCTTGCTTAAAGTCCAAAAGTTCACCTCACTTTATTAAACATTCGTGAGAAGAACATTGGACTGGGGGGACTTGAAGAGGTAGGTCCCAGCAGAGACCAGTTGGTCCCGCAAGACTCACCTTGAACAGGGACGTCTGCGCAAAGGCCATCTGCTCCCGCAGGACACACCATGCTCATAGAATCTTACGCGCAGTACGCAAGCTGTACACGCAGGGAAAGCCTCCCAATGGTGAAGTACCCCGCCTGTTCCCGCAGTTGCGGATACAAGCCATCAGGGAAGGCTACCCGCAGACAGCAGGGCTACACGCACAAGACACTAGCTACTTCAGCAGTCACGTGAAGGAATGAGCAAGGCGGGAACAATCCCGCCCAAATGAGCCAGTCTGATTCTGAAAGATCTTTTGTACCATACCTACCAAGGTATGGATAGGACAGACGATCTGACCAGAACAGCCCATGAGCCAATCACAGGGTGACAGCTCACCGACAACAGTGCGAGGAGGAGCACCCTCTAGTACTGTTTGTCACTATTAGCCGCTGCCTACTCACCAACCCTTACTGTGGAGCATGCGCAGCCTACAGTTGGTGGAATAGTGTTACTGTCGGCCGTAACCTATTCACCAACCAGCATGGCCTGCGTACAATCCACAGTCAGTAGGACGTGCATAGTCTACAGTTGGTGGAATAGTGCAGCCGACTTTGTTACTGTTGGCCGTAACCTACCCACCAACCAGTATGGCCTGTGCGTAATCCACTGTTGGTTGAACAGGAATACTATTCAGCCGGCTGTACCTTCTAGAAAACCTACCTTCGGCTATAAATACTCCAACATCTTGGAATGGTAAGATCATCTGCTATCCAGTTATCTAGCAATCTCTTAATATACACTTATATTCAGAGCAACCTAGTCTGATTCTCACGCCGGAGGGTGGTCACAAGGAGGAACCCCCCCCTTCTCAGTGACGAGCTTACGGTGTTTGTTTTGCAGGTCTCCTGAAGAACAGCCTTCTCAGCTAGACCTCATTCGTGGGAAACATTACTTAACCCCCAGATTATCTATAATCTGTACTGGGTCACTTAGTGTTTCTTCAGTTAATGTGATATGTTCTATTTAAATTAGATACCGTGTTTCAGTGAAGATTGTTTTACTTTATTTTCTGATACCGAATTTTTGTTGCGACTTCATGTACTTTGTAGAAGCATGATGATTGAGTTGTTGGATTTATTACTACCAAATGGCTTTAACTTTTGCTTTAATAACTAGTGTATGTTTCATACTTTAACTTTGTATTGTTTGGATTGACCCGTACACACTTTTTGTCCATTTTTAAAATTGTTTCTATAAATAATCATACATGTGCTAGATATGGCTGCAAAAGCTATATTGTTAAGTAACAAGTGTAACCTTTTTTTTTTTTGAATAAATTAATTTAGGCTTTTGTATTCGTTAAAAACGCATTTCTATCCGTTTTATTACCATAATATGTATAATTTATTTAAAATGTTTACAATTGTCACTTGTGTACGTAGCTTGCCCATGTAACATCTTTGCGTATGTTACTCCATGAGATTGTAGACGTGTTAAATTTCAAATCAAATTTGTAAATTTAAATTTTAAATAAACCAACTTTTAAATAAGTAGTGTACAAAACATTGTTCCAAATACAAACTTGTTTATGCATAGTTGTGTGATCTGAGTAAGATATATTTTACATTAAAGTCTTGGATTAAAACGTGCTACAAGAGTAAAGAAATAATCACATTTTTATCTACTATCAATCACAATAATTCAAATTACAAGATTATGCCATATTATCCTTACAATTTGGAAAATCAACACTTTAATGAGACAAGTTTACAAAAGCAACATCTTGATGTGTCGCCTGTAAAATCTTATCTAATAGCAATAACGCCTATTCGAATGTTGTCTTTTAATCGCCTAAGTAAGTATGTAACAATTACATTCACTATGATTAATAGCACTAAGCTACACACCACACATGCTATATATAGCTTAGACAGGATAATGAGTCCTTTTGAGTACTTAAAAGTAACAAGAGTATGGGTCACAATATATAATAACCCTAAAATCAACCCATGTAACACTCTTGATCCAAAATGACATGCTAACAGATTTTGATCATAAAACCAATCACTAATTCACTATGGTCCATTAGATTTTGCTTTCCATCTTCAACCTACGGTTCATAATATATGAATTAGATGAAATGTCTATGTCTTCACTTATTTCACCATTTCTTTGTAATTTAATCTTATTTTTTGTTGCATCTATATATATAATATATCAGATGGTAAATGAGTTTAGCCGAAACACGTTGAGCTCGGGCTAGGAGTTAAGCAAGTCAACTTGGTTAAGCTCGTTTATCTTAACGAGCTGAAATATTGAGCTCGAGTTTAACTAATAAGAACTTCGAGTTAACTCGTTTATTTTCAAATTTTATTAACTTCTATATTTTTATACGAATTGATATGGAAAAAACAATATTTTTAGCATCCAAATAATGCAGAATTTACAATCTAAAGAAATTAGAACTTATACTTTATATATGTTAAAATATGAGTTAATACTTTTTATATATTAAAATTTGTGCTTAATTTAAACGGACCAATGAGCAAGCTAACGACTGAGCTCACCTTGGCTCGGATCCTTTACAAACGAGCCAACTAATGAACGAGCCTTAAAAGCGTGAATTATTTGAAAGTAAGGATGAGCTCGGTACCATACCGACAACACCGACCCCAACTATTTTAAAAACTTGCTACTGGTATTGAAAATGCTCGGTTCGGTACCGGTAGCGTAAGCAAAAATTCAGTAGCTATCCTGAATTTCTCAATCCCGATTTTCTTAAAAACTTGGTACCATCAAACCCGGTTGAACCAAGTGTGACATCTTTTTTTTTTGAACGGTCCAAGCGTGACATCTAGATATCTGTATTTCAAATTCTAAAACCAACAACAACAATAATAATAATAATAATAATAATTTAAATATGACGGTGTAATTACAATTACAAAATGCCAATATTCAAAGTTAAAAACACAAAACAAGAGCCAAATGTGTAGAGCCCACGAAAACGGCAATACAACCGTTGGCCACAGCTGTTGGGCACTCCAGTCCAGCCCCCACATAAAACAACCTGTCAACGGGCAGTTCGGTCACCCCCTGCCCTATATTAACCCCCACATTCACAACCAACTCCACATTCTCATAAACATCTCCTTTACTTACTCCATTAATATAATATATTATTATTATTATTATTGTAGCAATGGAGTCAATGAAGATGAAGCTTTTCGCCGCCGTGGTTGTTATGTTGATGGCCGTCACTAATGTGGCAGCTCTAGAAGCTCCGGCCGCCGCACCTGGCCCCGCCTCCGCCGCCGCCGGTGTCTTTGTTCCTACCGTTGTGGCATCCGTCGTCGCTATTTCGTTGGGCTTCTTATTTTAAATTGATATGTTGTTGTGACACATTTTTTTATGTGAATTTATTCTTTGTTGATGTATTTATTATATAAATTTATATTTGTAAGTTTATTTTGATTTCTTTGTGATGGTGATTTCCGGGTTATAATATTCATGATTTCAAATTTATTGATTGATGTTGTGTGACTAACTCTAAATTTTAGCATTATGAATTTTGTAAGTTAAAACTTAAAATGTTATTGAAAATGTGACAAGAAAAGTAATAAAAGATCATAAATGTTACAATATAGAAAATTATAATTTTATAAGTTTAATACTTTATAAATTTACATAGACTTGCAAAGTGTATCTTATTATATAGATGTTTAAAACTCGATTATCAAAAGTTGAATTTTAACTCATAAGCTAATCAAGTAGGTTAACAAACATATGGTATACAGAATATGAAAACTCGATTATCAAAAATAAAGTTTTTGTTTTCATATTTTTAAAGTTTTGTGTTCGGAGGCATTATCGCTTGCATAAAAATATTATTTTCAGATATGTGTCGTGCTCGGCTGATCATGTGAAAGTTTTATGTGATCGCATTTAGAGCCGGATGCAATTGCTGGTATTAAGGTCAGATGATACTGGACAACTGGAGAATGTTTTTAATCTTGTCTATTATGTTTAATATATGAATAATGGCCAGAATCGACACACGCATTTTAAATTATGTAAACCATTATGGATCTAATAATAATCTTATTGTTTATTTACGTTTTTAACATAATTTTTATATATAAAATTGGTACATATGCTGCATCCTTTTGGTGCATTGATAATTGATTAAAACCTTTTTCACCATTCCTTGAATGTGTGTAGTTTATTGGCCGTTGAATTAGTGAACGAAAACATACAATCAAAGGAAGATACTTGTTGTCCACCACATGATGGTACATTATGATTGTGTATAGTTGGAAATGGGAGGGCCACATTTGTTGACATCATTGCTTAGCTTTACAAACAATAAACAATATTTTTATTTCAAACTAAGGTTGGTTGTCGTGAAGAAAAGTTTACAAGTTAGTTAAAACGTCATGTCACTGTCACGTAATTAACATGTTATAACTAATCCACCTATTAACAAGTGCATTGTGGTTTAACTAAATATTAGGAAAAGAACAGCAAAGTGATGGGTTGTTAACAGGTTAACCCCACTTAACTTGAGCCCTTTTGGGCATTAACGCAAAGGAGGTTGCATAATACAGATTCATAACTTAATTTGGCACATATAGATAAAAAAAAATGCTTGGTGTCACAAACTTTTAAATAACTAGCTATTTTGAATTTTTAGGTAATTTATTTGAATGGTAAACCAATATTTTGTGATGGTCTAGTGGTGTTTGTTGTATTAGTTAATTAAGTTTGAAGAGAGTTTGACACTTAAGTTCAAGTCCTCTTATCTTCAATTTCTCTTAATTTTTTGCCAATCCTTTTTTGTTAATTATAATGCATATTTTCTTTTTAACGGCAAATTATATGGTAATATTGGTTGTTGCTTGTATTTATAAGTGCACCCTTCTTTATTTGTTTTTTTTTTGTTTTTTTTAAGTTTATGCTAATAAGATGTGATATTTAATGTATACAGTATGATTTAGTTTCTGTATTGTTGATACCGATCGAATTTGTGTCGGTTCATAGCCGAAACACACATATATTTTTATTTGGTTCGCTGCAGGTTTTGTTAGTGAAATTTTTTGGTATAGTTTCGATGTTGTAACCTAATACCGACCAAATTTATGTTAGTTCGCCACTGCAACACAGTTTTTTTTTAGTTTGTTAATTTGTTATATCTGGACGTTGACAGTTTTATTTTTTTACTGACTACGTTATCTGCCCGGCGCGGTGTTTTACCTGGCTTTATAACTAAGATCAATTATTATTGGAATAAAAGGATTTGGCTAAACAAGCTGTCAATGGGCAGTTGGGTCAGCCCCCGCCTATAGACTTCATTCACTCCTATATTAACCCCCTTTCCCCAACACCCACATTCACAACTCACTTCACCTTCTTTGCTTTTCCATTAATATTATTGTTGTGGCAATGGAATCAATGAAGATGAAGCTCTTTGCTGCCGTGGTTGTTATGTTGTTGGCCGTCACTAATGTGGCAGCTCAAGATGCTCCGGCCGCCGCACCTGGCCCCGCCTCCACCGCCACCGGTGTCTTTGTCCCTACCGCCGTCGCTTCCGTTGTCGCTATTTCGTTGGGCTTCTTATTTTAAATTGATATGTTGCTGTTACACATTTTTTTAATGTGAGTTTATTCTTTGTTGATGTATTTATGATTATTATAATTTAATAGATTTCATTTGTGATGTTGATTTCCATATTATCATTTTCATGTGTTCATACTTCATGTCGATTTATTAATATTGTGTGATTAACTATAAGTTTTTGCTTTATGAACAATTTTGAGTATAAGTTGATGTAGGTAAACTTGTAAGACGTTAAACATGTGACAAAAGTAAAAGATCATTCTACGATAATATAGTAAGTTTAAATTTTAATCTATATAATAGCGAATGTTTATTCTTTAGAAATTAATTAACGGAATCACGGAAGGTAAACCAAGAAATTTATAGAACGATTTTATCACAAGTTAAACTTTTTAACTCCTAAGCTAATCAAATAACCAATAACATAAAGTATACCGAAATAGAACCAAGAAAAATAAAACAGGCAGTTTCTTTTATATCCGTATAAAACCTTGTGTGTGAAGACATCGACTGAGTATAATGTTTTATTTTCAAATTCGTGTTGTACCCGGCCAGATCATGAGAATATTCAGTGTAATCACATTTGGGTTTCGGACTCATTTGTTAAGTATTGTCATCAGATGACACTAGAGAATGCTTTTAGTGTTATATAGCTTCCAATTCTTGTCCTTTTTTTTTTTTTGTAATTTATGAATAATGGTCTTGATTCACCATAAGTATATGAATAACTAACATCTAAAAAAATAACGGATCTATAACTGATAGTTTTATTGTTGATTTATGTTTTAAACATAATTTTTTTTATATAAAATTGATATATACACCGAATCTTTGGTGTTTTTTAGCGTTGGTTGAACGTGTGTAGTTTATTGTCCAGTGAACTAGTGATTGAAAACACACAATCAAAGTATGATATTTGTGTCCAACAACACATGATGGTACAACATGAATACATGATTGTGTACAGCTGGGAATGGGAGGGCCACGTCTTTGTTGACATCATTGCTTAGCTTTACAAACAACAAACAATGGTTTTTTACTTCTTAATTTATAAATCATTACTATATTTTCCCACTATGTTTGCTAAAGCGGTCACCACTTTGATGGGGGTGGTTATAAAATTTTCTTTGTAAGAAGGTTATGGGTTCGAGTTATAAAAGAGAGAATTTTGTCGGTACCTATTACATGATTATGAGGGTTAGGTGTTAAAAAAAAATCGCACTCATTCAAATAATTTCTTTTAACTTTTATTTATTTGATTGATTTTTAAGAATTATAAGTTTGCATAACCAATTTACCATATAGCATTGCTATACGTCAAGTAGTAAATACTCAAGAACTACACGTATGTATACCATGGCTAAAACAATATTTTACATACAAATATATATTCATAAGACATAAGACAAAATGACAAAACATGTCCTTTATGTTTTCATGGTTTTTCAATAGTCGTCATTTGAAAAACTTAATGACTGAAAACATCCTTTATGTTCAAAAAACGTTGCACGGTTCATCCTTTTTACTAACGAGGGTTAGTTTTTCTCGTTAAATTCAATCATGTGCATCCCATGTAAGGGCAATTTAGTCTTTTTACCCCCTCAAGGGTTATTTGTGTAATTAACTTAAAATTTTTGAACTTTAAATAAATAAAAGTTTTTTTTATTTTTAATCATTATCTTCTGACCCAAATATTCATAACCCACCACCACCACCACCACCACAAAATTGATACTAAAGTAATATAAGTATAATATGTATACATAAATATGTATGTACAGAAATACAATCTATTATATGCAGTTACTGTCACACCCCGGCTTAGGGCCTAGATGTATGACCAATAGTTGGTACCTATTTTGTAAATATATCAGAGTTGCGGTTTATTTTAGCGGAAGACTTTGGTTATAATTAAATATTAATTTATTTGAAAGCTTCCCGGATAATAAATACCCGAGTGTTTGATTTATAAATCATGTTTAAATCTTGTTTATAATATTATAATAATTTAAAACTGAGCCATCATTACCTTGCGAGTATCTAACTCCATGAATGTCTATAATGTCTTGATACTTGTGCTAATCTGTTTCCCTGAAATGTGGGGAAAAATACGTCAGCGATATGCTGGTGAACACGCATGACTCAATAAAACATTTTGATTGACGATCATAATACAAACATAGTTTTCTTAACAACCTCAGCGGAAGCATTACTACTTCCGGTATATGTACCACTGCCCTACACACATAACGGTATTCTCCGAGCCAAACGGCCCTGAACAGAGAACTTGTCATGACCGTTGCAGCCGCGGCTTCTTTTCCTTTGATTGATTGATTGGGCTTTAACAGTTATGTTTGGATCCAGACACATGTGTATTCGGTCTGAGCTGATTTTATTCTCTACTTTGTATCATAACGTTTTAGATATCACATGATCTCATGTAGACATTTGATTGACTCGTTAAGACAAACACATGTTCATCTTAGCGAGTATAAATATGTTTTTACTGATTGAAAAGGTTAACGTATTCACGTTATAAAAGGTTTGAACGTATTCACTTGTGATTGTCTGTTCTGAATGATATGGTGATCTCGTTTGAAACCGTGATTGTGAATGAATGATTGATTGATTGACTGATTGATTGATTAATTGACCTATAATAAAATAGGTATATAAATATCCAGATCGTTACTTGATACGGCTACAGACCCTTAGTCTGGTTTTGATAGCTTTAAATCTTGATTGATCATTTGTTTGAATAAAATATTGAGACCTGTAGTCTTTTTATTTATTTACCAAATCATATGCTGAGTTTTTTCTTCATGAAGAAACATCTATAATCTGTTTCTTCTTCAAGAAGAAACATTCATTGACTGCTAGTATTGAATGTAAAATCTTATGTTTCTTAATCATAAAGAAACGATGTTTTTACTATATTCCTTGCGTATGAAATGCTATGTTTCTTAATCGTTAAGAAACCATATTTTGACTATATCCTTATGAATGAAAATATATGTTTCTTAATTTTAAAGAAACATTACTATAATCCTTGTATGTTAAAGCATATGTAAACATATTTATGAACAAGGTTTGGGCCATATCCCTAACTATGGTCTAAGCCATATAATATAGTAATAAAAGAATGACTTAGGCAGAACCCCTACCTTACACGGGTATTCGGAGTTAGATACCTAAGTTTGTACGAGCAGCACTTCTACTCTATGTCGCGTACTAGTGCTTAAATTGTCAGTACTTGGGGCTTAGCACGAACTTCGAGGTTGGCACGCAAAACGAGGCGACATGTGGTGGCCGTCATGACGTGCACGTACTTCGAGATAGAATGTCGGGTTATTTTCGGATGGCACGCACTTCGAGGTATCGTCGGTGTATGGCATGGATTACGAGGTGACGTTGTCGGGTCGGCATGGAAACCGAGGTAGTGAGACATTTCGTCCGAGCCCGAGCCCGTGCGCGTCGGGTGCTTCGCACCCTCCGCTAGGACCACTGGGTGCATGCTAGGCATATAAGAATATTATAATGGAATTTTATCTCTTTATAAAGAGCTTCCAAATCTTTACCACTTTCCATGTGAGATGGATTTTAACTTCCTTATTTATACCCATGTGGAAAGCTTCAACTTTCTTTCATCTTTCAATGTGGGATGAAATTTCCTTATTCCATATCCTTAACATTAGATAACTTTATTTATAGAATATTTTTATTTTCTTATAGAATATTTATATTTTTATTATTTAAATTTTCTCATTATTTATTTTAGAGAATGATTTTGATCCTTCAACTTTGCTAAGTTGTCAAATTTGGACCAAAATTTTAGGGATGTTACAGTTACCACCGTGGCACCATCTCCGGCAACACCACTTTGTTGGTTCGTCTTCGGCCGGCAATCGTCACCGTCACACCACCAGAAACCACCACCACCAATCAACTATACCTTAACAGCCACAAAACCACCACCATCAATATATTATACCCTCCTATGCCACCTCGTCGGAACCTTAGAAATGGTCGGAATCACACAAAATTTAGCCCCAAAACACCTTGAAACAATGACAAAGGCTTTATAGTTACCGACGGCATAGATGCATAGATGAAAACTGGAACCCCGATCTTCAATTTCACGCCAAACGGGGCATTGAGGAAGTTATATAGGGTTTCGATGGCTAGGGTTTCGGTAGCGGTGATGTCGGAAAAGGCGATGACGTTTGCCTTGAGGATTGGTCGGGCCGGTGTCATAGGTGGCGGCGGATCTGACAGTGTCTATGACGCTGGCCTTGAGGATTAGTCGGGCCTTGAGTATTGGCGAAGACGGAGATGCCGGTGTCATTGGTAGTGGCGGATCTGACGATGTTGATGTGGTGGTTGAGTGGTCGGAGATGGCGACGGCGGCAGTGGTGGTTGAGTGGTCGGAGATGGCGACGGCAGTGGTGTAGAGAAAGAGAGGATGATGTTGGAGGTTGATTTGGAGAGAGAGAGAGAGAGAGAGAGAGAGGATTTATCTTTAAAAGACAAAATGGCTGGATAATGAAATTACATATTTACTCTCACGTACTTCGAGATAGAATGTCGGGTTATTTTCGGATGGCACGCACTTCGAGGTATCGTCGGTGTATGGCATGGATTACGAGGTGACGTTGTCGGGTCGGCATGGAAACCGAGGTAGTGAGACATTTCGCCCGAGCCCGAGCCCGTGCGCGTCGGGTGCTTCGCACCCTCCGCTAGGACCACTGGGTGCATGCTAGGCATATAAGAATATTATAATGGAATTTTATCTCTTTATAAAGAGCTTCCAAATCTTTACCACTTTCCATGTGAGATTGATTTTAACTTCCTTATTTATACCCATGTGGAAAGCTTCAACTTTCTTTCATCTTTCAATGTGGGATGAAATTTCCTTATTCCATATCCTTAACATTAGATAACTTTATTTATAGAATATTTTTATTTTCTTATAGAATATTTATATTTTTATTATTTAAATTTTCTCATTATTTATTTTAGAGAATGATTTTGATCCTTCAACTTTACTAAGTTGTCAAATTTGGACCAAAATTTTAGGGATGTTACAGTTACCACCGTGGCACCATCTCCGGCAACACCACTTTGTTGGTTCGTCTTCGGCCGGCAATCGTCACCGTCACACCACCAGAAACCACCACCACCAATCAACTATACCTTAACAGCCACAAAACCACCACCATCAATATATTATACCCTCCTATGCCACCTCGTCGGAACCTTAGAAATGGTCGGAATCACACAAAATTTAGCCCCAAAACACCTTGAAACAATGACAAAGGCTTTATAGTTACCGACGGCATAGATGCATAGATGAAAACTGGAACCCCGATCTTCAATTTCACGCCAAACGGGGCATTGAGGAAGTTATATAGGGTTTCGATGGCTAGGGTTTCGGTAGCGGTGATGTCGGAAAAGGCGATGACGTTTGCCTTGAGGATTGGTCGGGCCGGTGTCATATGTGGCGGCGGATCTGACAGTGTCTATGACGCTGGCCTTGAGGATTAGTCGGGCCTTGAGTATTGGCGAAGACGGAGATGCCGGTGTCATTGGTAGTGGCGGATCTGACGATGTTGATGTGGTGGTTGAGTGGTCGGAGATGGCGACGGCGGCAGTGGTGGTTGAGTGGTCGGAGATGGCGACGGCAGTGGTGTAGAGAAAGAGAGGATGATGTTGGAGGTTGATTTGGAGAGAGAGAGAGAGAGAGAGAGAGAGAGGATTTATCTTTAAAAGACAAAATGGCTGGATAATGAAATTACATATTTACTCTCACGTGCAGGTCATGTGATCAGAGTTAACGGAAAAATTTAACTGTGTTAGTGGAAAAGGACGTAACGTGCAACATTTTGGAAACACATAATATGATTTCCGTCATTAAGTTTTCCAAAGGACTTAATAATGGTGTTTTCTTCCCATATACATATTATTATTATTTGTATTATTATTTACTGTTGGACTTTGATTTCCATATATTGCCCCAGACATATGTATTCTATAGCTGAGGGTCTCTCTGGAAGCCACCTCTTTATCCATATTGATAGAGATACGATGTGCCTACATCCCACCGTCCCCAGACCCTACTTATAGCTTTGCTGTTGGTATGATTTCACTGGATATGATTGTATGATTGATTGATTGATTGAAGTTTTCCAAAGAACAACTATTGAAAAACCATAAAAACATAAAAAACATGTTTTGCCATTTTGTCTATTCATAATTAAATAAGAAAAAACACATTTGTTTTTAAGACCAGTCAACTTAAATGATTGGTATAAACAGTTAATAAATGAAAACATAATAGATGAATCCAAATAATATGACTGGTGTGTAAAATTTTACCCTTAAACTTACAAGTTAATAAACTTATGGTGCGAAGTAAACAAAGCGCCAAATAACTTTAGAATTTTCATTTCTGATTGCCAATTGGCAAAATTTATTTATTTATATGCTAAATTTGACCAAGTACATATTGTAAAGCTTGTATACAACTTTCTGTGCAAACAAGAGAGATACTTGCCTACTTGATCTTTGTATGAAAACATTACAAATTAAGTCAAGATTGTGCTAAACGGAATGAAACGCTCAACGGGTCAAAACCGGTTAAATTCATTGATATTGAAAAGGCTAAGACTAATATGTTTTTAAAAATGGTTGATGACTTTAGATATAAAAAATAAGTATATTATATATAAGATATAAAATTGATAGTTTACGGGTAAAATTGAAGTTAAATGAATAAGATATGGAAGTTCAAAGTGAAACTTGAAAGAGAGAATTGAGTGCAAAGTTGATCCACAAAGGTTGGTGACCAAACAATGAAGCTAGAGAATTAAAAGTAAAGAGCTAAAATGTTTGTTAAACTCATACGTTTAGTTTGTGGGTGAGGTCCTTAATTCCGGAGCTGCTGTTGACTGCCTATGGTGGCACATTCACATCACTCTTATAACTTTATTATTATAAATGTAAAAGCAGGTAATGGTGTAACGGTTTGTTGTTGTAAAAGAAATGAATATTTTTAAGGAAGTTTGAAATCTGATATGAAAATGATGCGACAGTTTGTGATTATGGATGCTCTAACAGCATCCTCAAAGGTCGGACACCGCTAGACGACAATGTCACAACCACCCCCACCTTTCTCCCCTTCTCCCTCCCCTTCTCTCTCCTCTTCGCAATCATTCGGACGCTGGCATTGCCCTCTCTCTTTTTGTCTTCGTCTTGCATAGAAGAACGCAACTGTTGCAAAAACGGGTCTTTCAGTAGTAGGCGGCATCCCCTCTTAGTTTTAAGTAAGCGGAACCATTCCGTTTTGGTTCTTCTCCACATTCTTACCGGGCTATCCAGGGATTTTCCTATGATTTTAGAAACTGAAATTTTGATATAGAAGAATCTCCTTATTTCTGAATAGATTATAGCATCATTTTCTTTCAAAGATATGAAATCACCTTGGGAAACTTGAAAAGGGATATATGAAGTGGATGCAGCGGTAAAACGAGAATGAAGATCGATCACGTTGATTCAACGAATACCGTGATGAACTTCCAAAACCCTAAAATCCCACCCAAAGGTCAGGGAAATTGAAGAGAAAAAGTAATTATTATCAAATTCAAGTCTGCATTTTGAAATTACATAACCAACATATAAATAAGAGTTCTAATATGAAATGGGCCTAAACGGGCCATGGTCCAAACACAAACCCAAAAATAAAAACATAAAAAGTGTTGAAAAAAACAATAAAAGGCCCATAACTTTATTTAGGAGTCGTTTTTGGGCTTCGGACAGGGGCCAAACCGCGGCGGTTTGCCACAATGGGCTCCTCGTCTCAAGCTTCGATTTGACTGGTAATAGGCTTAAAACGGAGCTTCGTGGGCCAAGTTATGCCCGTTTTCGTGGGCCACCTTTGGAGACACGATCATGGGCCTCCAAATATAACATGGTCTGTTCGTCAATACTTGGGCCTTCATCATTCCCTCCTGGATAGACAAAATTCGACCTCGAATCTGCAATGACCTCATCATCAGACGAATCCCCATAAAATGGCAGCAAGTGTTTGACATTAAAAACATCTGAACAACGAATATGACTTGGTAACTTCAGACGGTAAGCATTCGGATTTATTTTCTGCACAATCTCCACTGGCCCAATTTTCTTGGCTGACAATTTGTTATACTCCCCAACTGAAAAACGATCTTTAGTTAAAACAACCCACACAAAGTCTCCTACTTCAAAATCAACTTGTCTTCGCTTTTGATCAGCAGCCTGCTTGTACTTTGAATTGGCTTGAACCAGGTTGTCATGCACATCTTTATGAACCTCATGTAGTCCTTCAACAAAATCTTTCACCTTCTTAGGTACAGAACCAGGAACAGGAAGTGACATCAGGTCAAGGGGACCCCGTGGCTGAGCAGAATAAACCACCTGAAAAGGACTAAACCCGGTACTTCTATTGACATCATGATTATGAGCAAACTCAGCTTGACATAGCTTTTGATCCCAAGACTTCACATGATCACCCACAAGACATCGTAAAAAATTACCAAGTGACCGATTAACAACCTCCGTTTGCCCATCCGTTTGAGGGTGATAGGCACTACTGAAGTTAAGCTGAGTATTCACCATTTTCCATAGGCTGCGCCAAAAATGACTCAAGAAACGAGTGTCCCAGTCAGAAACAATTGAAGATGGCAAATCATGCAAACAGTAAACATCCCGAAAGAATAATTGAGCCACATTAACTGCATCTGTCGTCTTATTGCAAGGAATGAAGTGCACCATCTTAGAGAAACGATCAACAACAACAAAGATCGAATCGTTACCCCCGCTGAGTCCGAGGTAACCCCAACACAAAATCCATACTAATATCAGTCCAAGGCTGCAAAGGGACTGGCAAAGGCGTATAAAGACCCGCATTAGTGGCCACACCCTTTGAAACTTGGCAAATTCGACACCTTTTAACATAACGATCTACTTTTTTCCTCATAGTAGGCCAAAAGTAGGAAGACTGCACCAAATGTAAAGTACGGTCACGACCAACATGACCCTCCCCATGTAACTCCTGAATAATTTTCAACCGAAGACTGGTGTCAGGAATACATAGCTGATTCCCTTTGAACAAAAACCCATCATGCAAAAGAAAGTCTGACTTCTGACCCGCTTGCACATCCTGCAACACAACTGAAAAATACGGGTCAGTGGTTAACTGTTCACGAATAACATCCAACCCCAGCACATTGATTCTCACAGAAACAAGCAGATTTCCCCTCCTGCTCAAGGCATCAGCAACACGGTTCGAAACACCAGTTTTGTGCTTGACCACAAAAGTAAACTTTTCAAGAAATGATAACCAACGACCGTGCTTATGAGATATCTTGTCTTGCGTGCGAATATGCCTTAGAGAATCATGATCAGTAAATAAAACAAACTCTTTGTGAAACAAATAGTGACGCCAATACTTTACAGCTTGGACCATTGCATAAAACTCCAGGTCATAAGTACTATATCTCAACTTTGCCCTTGTCAACTTCTCACTAAAATAAGCAATTACTGAGGACCCCGCCAATCCCAACCTTCGAGGCATCAGTATGAAGTTCAAAAACTTGTGAAAAGTTAGGCAATACCAGAATTGGTGCGGTAGTGAGTTTTTCCTTGATAATCTGAAAAGCTAACTCTGCTCCCTCCTTCCATACATATGTCTTTCCCATCATGCAATCTGTCATAGGGACCATAATGGAACTGAAGTGTGGAATAAACCGCCTATAAAAAGAAGCAAGCCCATGAAAACTGCGGACTTCAGTAATGGTGGTAGGAGTTGGCCAGTTTTGAACAGCTGCAACTTTAGATTCATCCACCTGTATTTCATCACCTAAAATAACATACCCTAAGAACAAAACTTTTGGGGTCATGAACACACATTTCTTTGTTACTGCATAGAAACTGTCTCTGCGAAGCAAGGCCAAAATCTTCTTGACATGCACGGCATGCTCACTGAAAGAAGCACTATAAATAAGAATATCATCAAAATATACCACCACAAACTTCCCAATAAAAGGCCTGAGCAACTGATTCATCACACGCATAAAAGTACTTGGCGCGTTTGATAAACCAAAAGGTAGGGGTGTCAATTCTTGACACGACCCGAAACCTAACCCGAACCCGACACGAAAAAAAAACAGGTTTTGGGTTGGCTAACACGACCCATTTAAAAAACGGGTCGGGTTCGGGTTGACCTGTTTTCTAAACAGGTCGGGTTCGGGTTGACCTATATAAAAACGGGTTGACCCGTTAACCCGTTTAATTTTAGATAGTTTTTAACTAATTTTATATTCCCTCTTTAGTTTTAAAATGTGCTGAAGAATTTAATTATTTTTCATTCCCTGTATTACCTTTTTAGGTATCCTCTTAAATTCTATTTTTTGTGAACGACACTTTCAAGTTATCAACCAAAATTTCATTACCCAAGACGCATTTCTTCCATCCATTCACCAATATGCATGAACATATCGTCAAATCCATCTATATCTAAATTGACTCGTGCATAAATTTCATTTGAATTTTGCAATATATGGTTTGATTTTATTATAATTTGTATGTCTGATTATATAAATTAACTTGTTTAAAAAATATGGGTTAAATGGGTCGTGTTCGGGTCGACCTGAATTTATGTGTGTGCGGGTTAGGGTTGACATATTTGACACAAATAATAATATGGGTCGGGTTCGGGTTGCACATTTCAACCCGTCAACCTGCCAACCCGCAACCTGTTAACCTGCCAACCCGACACGTTTGACACCCCTACCAAAAGGCATCACCAACCACTCATACAACCCTTCACGAGTCTTAAAGGCTGTTTTCCACTCTCCCCAAGTCTAATACGAATCTGGTAATAACCACTCTTCAAATCCAACTTTGTGAAAATAGTGACACCACTAATCTGGTCAAGCAAATCATCAAGTCGAGGAATAGGAAACCTATACCTCACAGTAATCTTGTTGATGGCTTGACTATCGACACACATCCGCCTGGTGCCATCCTTCTTTGGAGTTAACAAAGCAGGAACCGCACAAGGGCTCATACTTTCACGAACATGACCCTTAGAGATCAACTCCTCAACCTGTCTACGCAACTCCTCATGCTCTCTCGGGCTCATCCTGTAATGGGGCCTATTGGGCAATTGTGAACCAGGCTCCAAATCAATATGATGTTGGATGTCACGCAAAGGTGGCAGCCCATCCGGCAAGTCATCAGGGAAAACATCAGAAAATTCCTCAAGTAAAGGAATCATAGATTCAGGAATCTCAACTTCCTTGGGCACCGGTTTCCCTATCAAAACAAACACATTGTCTGCCTCCACCAACTCATCTTCAAACTGACTAATGGTCAACAGGTTACCCGGCTGCTTTGTGGCTAGCTGCTTAGGCTTGCTAGGAACAAGCGTTATCTTTACCCCACCAAACATGAAGCTATAAGAATTTGACCGTCCGTCATGTTCTATACTTCGATCATACTCCCAAGGTCTACCCAACAACAAGTGACACACATCCATAGGAACCACATCACACACAACATCATCTTTATATGTGGTCCCGATAGAAAAAGAAACAAGGGCTTTTTTAGAGACCACTACCTCTCCCCCCCTCCCCTTTTAAGCCATTGAAGCTTATAAGGTTTGTGGTGACTCTCCGTCTTCAAGGCCAACTTTTGGACTACCTCTTCAGAAATCAGATTGTCACAGCTTCCAGAATCAATAACAAACGTGCAACCTTCCCCAAAATGGTACATGTGGAGTGGAAGATATTATGTTTAACCAATTCGTCTCCATCAGCCTTTGGTGTATAGCAAGAACGCCTAACCAACAAATTCACCCCCACATCACTGGTCACAAACTCCTCCTCGTACACGGGTTCTTCATCATACTCTGGGGCCTTTTCATATTCTTCATACTGTTCATCTTCGGATTCAACAAGCAAGTGCCTCTTACCCGCTTGTTTACAGTCAACTTGCCGATGAACCGTCTCACCACATTTGAAACACTTCACCTCGCTACTACTAGTGTGACATCTGCCCGATCCGACCCGACCCAGGTACCCGTTTCTCTGACCCGATCTCTTTCTTTTATTATTTAATATTTATACTTATATTTTATTTTTAATAATAATAATATATATTTCCTTCCCGCCTCTTTCTCTCTCTTTCTTTCCGCCGTCCCCTCCCTCTTCCTTCTCTCTTTCCGCCTTCTTTTCCCTCTTGTCGTCGTCCCGCCCTTACGCCTTGTTTCCCTCTTTCTTCTAACTCTTTGCTTGTCCTTTGGTTCTTCCCGCCTAAGGATGTCTGCAGCTCCACGCGCCAGACTCCTTACATGGAAGCCTGCGTGAAGACATCTTGTTCCTGCGATGCGTGAAGAGAACTCTTCTCGCAGCGCGCTAAGAATGCATGTTCTTCCCGCAATGCGCTAAGAATGCATGTTCTTCCCGCAATGCGCTAAGAATGTATGTTCTTCCCGCGATGCGCTTAGAATTCTAGTTCTTCACGCAGCACGCTAAGGATTTGTGATTCTTCCCGCAGTGCGCTAAGGATTGTTGTGCCAGCCTTCGCGCTCGC
This sequence comes from Bidens hawaiensis, assembly GCF_021521415.1. Taxonomy (NCBI): domain Eukaryota; kingdom Viridiplantae; phylum Streptophyta; class Magnoliopsida; order Asterales; family Asteraceae; genus Bidens; species Bidens hawaiensis. The sequence goes on from NW_027492650.1 coordinate 344,362, forward strand.
GCACTCATCCTTCCCGCGCTTAACCCTTGTATCTTCTGTTTATTCTAGCCGTTTGCTTTTGTAAATGTCTTTTCTTCTGAGCTGTTGACCTAACCTATCTAATGTCTGAATAGTTACTTTCGGCGCAGCATGCGTACCAACCCCATTGGTTGGTAGAAAAAGTGACTGACATTATCTTTTGAGATCTGCTTTTTCCATGCTTGACCAGTAACTTTATCTGTCCTCTCCCATGCCTTTTTCTGAATCCTGTCAGCCTTTTTCTCTTTTTCCCTGCTACCATATCTTTTGATATCTTTACTTTTCAGAACTTTTTACTGTTGATATCTTTTCTTTTACTTTTGGAGATCTTTTCTAGGGTTTGTGTCCCCTAGGGTTTGCCTATATATAGTACTATTTTCTTAACACTTCACACACTACACTTATTCTCTTCCTCCCTTTTTGCTCTCTGCCGTTGTTCTTCAGCCGCCTCCCTCCTCTCTTGCCTCCGTCTTCCTCCCTGTTCTGCCCTGCTTTTCCGGTAATATATATACATAATAATTTACTTATTAATTATGCTAACTTATAATCAAGACTTAAAACCGATCATTAAAACAATAATCTTGTTTATAGGTTAACTTGTGCTTGTTTAAAGTTGGTTCTTGCTTTATCTATCATCGCATCTTTATCAAGTGAGTAATCTCGTACCTAATCCCTTTTTGCTTTTAATGTTTTGGGATGTTCATGTGTTCATACAAACTTAGAGTCTTAAACTTGTTTATGAACTTTAGTCGCGCAGTATCCCATGTGTTGAGGACGTAGACTTGGCTGTTTATTTGTATGTGTGGATCATTAACCGTCTTGTCGGTCTATTCCGCAGTTTTCATGGTACCATTAGATGAACACGGGAGAACTATCGTTTATGATTTTCTCTTTTGTTACACTTGCACAGTTAGTCTTGTTTGTGAGCTCAATTGTGAGCACTGGCAGTCTTGTCTCTTAGAGTTGGTCCCGATCAGATTACACCCTTGTTGAAAACCAGACATACACATGTTGCGCGCAGATTTATTGTTATCTATGTATTGTATTAAACTTGATTTCTCACCAACACGCAAGTGTTTGACGTTTATTTTAACACATGTTCAGGTTTGCTGTAGCTACATTTGGAGCTTGTGGACACATAGGACATTTTTACTTTTGGACCTAGATTAAAATGTATCAAGACAAGTTATTGCTGTTCGAATATTTTGATTTATAATATATTGATTTATGTTGGTTTATTTATATCTTATGTATACGTTGCGCATGCGTGAATGAATATATTTATTAAATATTGACACCCAATAGTGTCACGAGTAATGAAACAATATGTGGCGCCCCGATGTATAATCCGCCTTTGGTCGGGGTGTTACAGATTGGTATCAGAGCTCGTTGACTTTAGGATAGGTGGTTCGACGTAACGGCCTAGAATACCTAAGAGTCCCTTCTCGCGCATGAGAGAAATCTCATGTTTGCACGCTTATTGTTAATTACTCGTTATTTATGAATATGCTCGCACTTGCGCAGTATATGATTTTATGTTTTATTTCGCGATATTTCGATTTTTGCTGAATTTCGATTTTTATTGATTTTTCTTGCCTATTCGTTTGTTGGGATTTGAAGATCCGAAAAGTCATGGTGATACATGAATAGTTGATTTTCAATTTCCATTTACGATTATGTTCTGAGGTTGGAGACTTGAAAAGTCATGGTGATACATGAATTGTCAACCTCCAATACTCATTTTCTTGTATATTTTATATTGAAGATTGGAAAGTCATGGTGATACATGAATCGTCAATCTCCAATACTCGTTTACTCGTATATTTTAAATTGGGAATTCGGAAAGTCATGGTGATACATGAATTGTCGATTTCTGATTCGAATTTGTTACCTTTATTAAGTCCGCATTTAAAGTCATTTATTTTACTTTAACTTTTGACTGTAACTGACTCCGTGAAACCAAGCTTTATAAGATTAAAACTTTGCGCTAAAACCAAGATATTAACTAAAATTAAAACTTTTATAGAATGCCTCCGCTATCTCGCCGATTTCAGAGAAGAGAAGCCTCGCGCATGCGTAGACAGCAACGTTCCCAGGAAATGGCCGCCGTGATAGCCCAAGCTTTGAGCCAAAACAATACCAACACCTCTGGTTACAACATTAAGTCCTTTAACGCGGGTAACCCTCCAAAGTTCACAGGTCTTGAAGGAGCCACCGTGATGCTCCAGTGGCTTGAGAAAATAGAAAACACTTTCCTCCACACCCAATGCCCCTCAGACAGACGAACCCTATATGCTTCCAGTGTCCTGGAATCCAGAGCGCTTACATGGTGGAATGGAGTAGCTCATGCGCGTGGCGCAGAGGCTGCTTCTAGCATGACATGGGAGGAATTCAAGGAAATTCTTACGCGAGAATTCTGCCCTCCCAACGAAGTTAAGCGCCTGGAGGAAGAATTCTGGAACTTGAAGCAATACAGCGGAGAAGCGCGCGAGTACGCGACGCGCTTCCACGAGCTAAGATTACTGGTCCCTCACCTTGTTACCCCTTCCCGCCGAGCCATAGAGAAATTCCTTGGGGGTCTCCCCATGGAAATTCAAGATTCTGTATGGGCCAGAAACCCAGTTACCCTCTCCGACGCCATCGAGTTGGCCGCTGTGCTCAGCGACAACCATGTCAGAGCAGGAACCCTGTTCCTGCGGGGAACAGAAAAGACCAAACTCACCAAGACTGTCCCTGAACCAACAGAAACCAAACCTGAACCCTCAAACCGTAACAACCTCAAGCGCAGGCGCAAGGCCTATGCGCTTACCAACCCGCCCATTGTCCAGCAACCCGCATACCAACCCCCAGTTTACGCGCCTAACCCTCTGTCAGCCTACCCAACTCCCCCTATAGTCCACAACTATGCCTTAACCAATCCAGCACTCCCTGCCCCGCCAACTAAGAAACCTTACACAGGAAACCACCCCTTTTGCCCAACCTGTAGATTTCACCACCCAACCCAAACCCCGTGTCGACTTTGTAACCGATGTGGCCGTACTGGTCACACTGCTGAGAACTGTAGAGTCCCTTCCGCCAACCCAATTGCGCCAACACCACCAGTCTACCCGCAGAACCCACAACCAACCTACCAAAACCCACGACCCAGATCGTGCTTTAACTGCGGTGATCCCAGTCATTTCCGGAACGCGTGCCCGAGACTACAAGTTCAGATTACGCAAGCGAATCCGGTGAACCAGATTTCAAACCAAGTAACGCGTGGACGAGCTTTTAACATAACCGCGCACCAAGCGCAAGCGAATAATGACGTAGTTAATGGTACATTTTTGCTTAACGGATTTTATGCTTCTGTACTTTTTGATACTGGCGCCGATCGAAGTTTTATCTCTCGCGCCTTCGAGCAGAAGCTTGCGCGACCGCGCAACGATTTAAAAGAAGATTTTTCAGTTGAATTGGCTAACGGTGAAACTGTTTTAATTAACTCAGTGATTAAAGATTGTACGCTTAACCTTAACGAAAACGATTTTCTGATCGACCTCATCCCCATGCCTCTTGGGAGCTTTGATGTTATCATTGGTATGGACTGGCTCTCGCATAATCGCGCCGAAGTTATTTGCGCCAAGAAGATGATTCGCATACCTCGAGAAAATGGTGATCTTCACATTTACGGCGAAAAACCCTCCCGCGGTCTTAAACTTATGTCTTGCGCCGAAGCCCAAAGACTCATGCGGAAGAAGTGTATTGCATTTCTAGCCCATGTGGTTAAACCTGCTGAAGAGAAGAAGCTTCGCGATATCCCTGTTGTGCGTGATTTCCCTGAAGTTTTTCCTGATGATCTTCCTGGTATCCCTCCCGCTCGTGAAGTCGAGTTTCGTATTGATCTTGTCCCTGGTGCTTCCCCCGTGGCTAAATCTCCTTACCGTCTTGCGCCCGCTGAGATGCAAGAATTGGCAAGCCAACTTCAAGAGTTGACTGCTAAAGGATTCATTCGCCCTAGCTCTTCGCCCTGGGGTGCTCCGGTGTTGTTCGTTAAAAAGAAAGATGGATCGTTTCGCATGTGTATTGATTACCGCGAGTTGAACAAACTCACCATTAAAAACCGGTATCCCTTACCGCGTATTGACGACCTCTTTGATCAACTCCAAGGTGCCTCTTGTTTCTCGAAGATTGATCTCCGCTCTGGCTATCACCAGTTGCGCATCCGCGATGAAGATGTTCCGAAGACTGCTTTTCGAACTCGTTATGGCCATTTTGAATTCTTGGTCATGTCCTTCGGTCTAACCAACGCACCCGCCGTTTTCATGGATCTAATGAACCGGGTGTGTAGGCCTTTCTTGGATAAATTCGTGATTGTGTTTATCGATGATGTTCTGGTGTATTCTAAGACCAAGGCCGAGCACGAGCAACATCTTCGGTTGGTGTTGCAAAAGCTTAGAGCTGAGCAACTCTATGCTAAGCTTTCCAAGTGTGAATTCTGGTCTGATGAAGTACAGTTTCTTGGTCACGTTGTAAACAAGATGGGTATTCATGTCGACCCATCCAAGATTGAAGCAATCAAGAACTGGATTACGCCATCCTCTCCTTCCGAGATCCGTTCCTTTCTGGGCTTAGCTGGTTATTACCGGCGCTTCATTTCGAACTTCTCAAGAATCGCTTTGCCTTTAACAGCTCTAACGCACAAAGGTAAACCATATATTTGGGGCTCGAAGCAAGAAGAAGCCTTTCTAACGCTCAAGCGTTTGTTGTGTGAAGCTCCTGTTCTTGCGCTACCTGAGGGTAATGATGATTTTGTCGTGTATTGCGATGCATCCAACCAAGGTCTCGGTTGTGTTCTTATGCAACGAGGCAAGGTTATCGCTTACGCATCAAGGCAACTCAAGGTTCATGAAAAGAATTATACAACTCACGACCTCGAACTAGGTGCAGTTGTTTTCGCCTTGAAGATCTGGAGACACTACCTTTATGGCACTAAGTGTATCCTCTACACTGACCATAAAAGCCTTCAGCATATCTTTGATCAAAAGGAACTTAACATGAGGCAACGCCGATGGAACGAACTCATCAGCGATTACGATTGTGAGATCCGGTATCATCCTGGTAAGGCTAATGTGGTAGCCGATGCGCTCAGCCGAAAACCCTGCCAGCTTAACTGTATTTTGCCGCGCACGCAGCTTCACTTTGCGCCGATTCAGAGCAATCTTGAATCACGCATTCGCGACGCGCAGCGCGCATCCATCAGTAATGGTAACCTTCGCGCCGAGTTAGCGTGTGGCGCGGAAGCGCATTTTGTCCCTAATCTGAGTGGAATTCTCTGCTATCTCAATCGCATCTGGATTCCCTTTGATGAGAATCTTCGCGCTGATATCCTGAGTGAAGCGCACAAATCTCGGTATTCTATTCATCCTGGCGCTGATAAGATGTACAAGGATTTGCGCATAACTTATTGGTGGCCCGGTATGAAAAAGGATATTGCTGTGTTCGTAGCTAAATGCCTGACTTGTTCTAAAGTAAAAGCTGAACACCAACGCCCATCTGGTTTGCTCGAACAACCAGAAATTCCTACGTGGAAATGGGAATGTGTAGCAATGGACTTTATTACCAAGTTACCTTTGACAGCAAGCAAACATGATAGCATTTGGGTAATAGTGGATCGATTGACTAAGTCTGCTCACTTTCTGCCCATTCGTGAAAACTACCGTGTTGAGCATCTCGCGCAGCTTTATGTCAAGGAAATTGTCTGCCGCCATGGTACTCCTTTGAGCATCATATCCGATCGTGATGGCCGTTTTATATCTCGCTTTTGGAAATCTCTCCAATCTGCGCTAGGAACTCGCTTGGACATGAGTACGGCATATCATCCCCAGACTGACGGTCAGTCTGAGCGAACTATTCAAACTCTTGAGGATATGCTCCGATCTTGTGTTCTTGATTTTGGAGGTAATTGGGATTCGCACCTGCCTTTGATCGAGTTCTCTTATAATAACAGCTATCATTCCAGTATTGGTATGGCCCCATTTGAAGCACTTTACGGTCGTAAGTGCCGCTCCCCGATTTGTTGGAGCGAAGTGGGTGAAACTCAAATCACAGGACCCGAACTTGTTCAAGAGACAACCTATAAAATCGCCAAGATCCGTGATCATCTGCTGACTGCCAGAAGCCGACAGAAGAGTTACGCAGATCGTAGGCGAAAGCCTCTCGAATTTCAAGTTAGTGATCTTGTTCTCCTCAAAGTGTCGCCTTGGAAAGGTGTTGTCCGCTTTGGGAAGAAGGGTAAGCTTGCTCCTCGTTATGTTGGTCCATTCAAGATTCTCGCGCGTGTGGGAAAAGTTGCCTACAGACTTGACCTGCCGCCCGCGCTCAGTAACGTGCATCCAACGTTCCATGTATCCAATCTCAAGAAGTGTTTAGCTGACGAGAACCTTCACATTCCACTTGATGAAGTTCAAGTTGATGAATCTATGCATTTCGTTGAGAAGCCTGTTGAGATTATGGATCGCGAGGTTAAGCAAACCAAGCGCAGTCGTATCCCTATTGTTAAAGTTCGCTGGGAGTCCAAGCGCGGAGCCGAGTTTACATGGGAAAGGGAAGATCAAATGAAGATCAAGTACCCGCACCTGTTCTCTGCGCAACCTACTTCGAGATAAATTTCGGGACGAAATTTCTTAAAGTAGGGGAGACTGTGACATCTGCCCGATCCGACCCGACCCAGGTACCCGTTTCTCTGACCCGATCTCTTTCTTTTATTATTTAATATTTATACTTATATTTTATTTTTAATAATAATAATATATATTTCCTTCCCGCCTCTTTCTCTCTCTTTCTTTCCGCCGTCCCCTCCCTCTTCCTTCTCTCTTTCCGCCTTCTTTTCCCTCTTGTCGCCGTCCCGCCCTTACGCCTTGTTTCCCTCTTTCTTCTAACTCTTTGCTTGTCCTTTGGTTCTTCCCGCCTAAGGATGTCTGCAGCTCCACGCGCCAGACTCCTTACATGGAAGCCTGCGTGAAGACATCTTGTTCCTGCGATGCGTGAAGAGAACTCTTCTCGCAGCGCGCTAAGAATGCATGTTCTTCCCGCAATGCGCTAAGAATGCATGTTCTTCCCGCAATGCGCTAAGAATGTATGTTCTTCCCGCGATGCGCTTAGAATTCTAGTTCTTCACGCAGCACGCTAAGGATTTGTGATTCTTCCCGCAGTGCGCTAAGGATTGTTGTGCCAGCCTTCGCGCTCGCGCACTCATCCTTCCCGCGCTTAACCCTTGTATCTTCTGTTTATTCTAGCTGTTTGCTTTTGTAAATGTCTTTTCTTCTGAGCTGTTGACCTAACCTATCTAATGTCTGAATAGTTACTTTCGGCGCAGCATGCGTACCAACCCCATTGGTTGGTAGAAAAAGTGACTGACATTATCTTTTGAGATCTGCTTTTTCCATGCTTGACCAGTAACTTTATCTGTCCTCTCCCATGCCTTTTTCTGAATCCTGTCAGCCTTTTTCTCTTTTTCCCTGCTACCATATCTTTTGATATCTTTACTTTTCAGAACTTTTTACTGTTGATATCTTTTCTTTTACTTTTGGAGATCTTTTCTAGGGTTTGTGTCCCCTAGGGTTTGCCTATATATAGTACTATTTTCTTAACACTTCACACACTACACTTATTCTCTTCCTCCCTTTTTGCTCTCTGCCGTTGTTCTTCAGCCGCCTCCCTCCTCTCCTGCCTCCGTCTTCCTCCCTGTTCTGCCCTGCTTTTCCGGTAATATATATACATAATAATTTACTTATTAATTATGCTAACTTATAATCAAGACTTAAAACCGATCATTAAAACAATAATCTTGTTTATAGGTTAACTTGTGCTTGTTTAAAGTTGGTTCTTGCTTTATCTATCATCGCATCTTTATCAAGTGAGTAATCTCGTACCTAATCCCTTTTTGCTTTTAATGTTTTGGGATGTTCATGTGTTCATACAAACTTAGAGTCTTAAACTTGTTTATGAACTTTAGTCGCGCAGTATCCCATGTGTTGAGGACGTAGACTTGGCTGTTTATTTGTATGTGTGGATCATTAACCGTCTTGTCGGTCTATTCCGCAGTTTTCATGGTACCATTAGATGAACACGGGAGAACTATCGTTTATGATTTTCTCTTTTGTTACACTTGCACAGTTAGTCTTGTTTGTGAGCTCAATTGTGAGCACTGGCAGTCTTGTCTCTTAGAGTTGGTCCCGATCAGATTACACCCTTGTTGAAAACCAGACATACACATGTTGCGCGCAGATTTATTGTTATCTATGTATTGTATTAAACTTGATTTCTCACCAACACGCAAGTGTTTGACGTTTATTTTAACACATGTTCAGGTTTGCTGTAGCTACATTTGGAGCTTGTGGACACATAGGACATTTTTACTTTTGGACCTAGATTAAAATGTATCAAGACAAGTTATTGCTGTTCGAATATTTTGATTTATAATATATTGATTTATGTTGGTTTATTTATATCTTATGTATACGTTGCGCATGCGTGAATGAATATATTTATTAAATATTGACACCCAATAGTGTCACGAGTAATGAAACAATATGTGGCGCCCCGATGTATAATCCGCCTTTGGTCGGGGTGTTACAACTAGCCCCCTTAGAAGTCGACCCAGTGTTGTTGGCCCCCGACCTCTGTTGACTAGGCACGACACGAGGTCCTCCACTACCCGATCCCGAATTTCCTCCAGCAGGGGCTGGTGAATACGAACCGCCCACCCGACAGTTTTGTTTTTCAAAAGCCAAGGCCCTTTGGTATGCCTCGGCGACCGTTAATGGATCAAAAAGATTTACAGAGTCCATGATTTGAACCCTTAAACCTCCAATATACCGAGCAACGAGTTGTTCATCGGTTTCTTGAATATCATTACGAGAAATCAAATGATAAAACTCGGTCGTATATTCATCAACCGAACTGGATCCCTGTTTCAGATTCTACAAACGTTGATACATCAACCGTTGAAAGTTGTGAGGTAAAAAAGTGTCCCGCAAACACTTCCTCATCTTGGCCCATGTCACGATCCGTGACTTCCCGAGTCTATTTCGTGTCATCTTCAACTGTTGCAACCATGCTGACGCCCCCCCACGTAGCCTGGTAGTGATCAAAGAGACCCACTTATTTTCAGGGACCTCTCGGAACTCAAACACCTCTTCTACAATAACCAACCAATCGATGAACCCCTCCGGATCCAAACTAGTCCCATCAAATTCTGGGATATCAGTACGGATCCCAGCATCCCAACGCCGGTTTCCATCTCCACGTTCTGGTCTTGGTCTCCTCTCGTAACCTTCTTCGGAAGACGAATCATCATTACCCAAAAACGGATTATCGAAATCCCTATTTTCTGGGGCCGTCCTTCGACAATTCATCAAGTCAGCCATTCGATCAGTGAGTTGATCGACCACTTGATCCAGTCGTTACTCCACCCGCGCCATAAATCGTTGTTCTAACTCTCGTTCGTAAACCTCATCGACCGGTCTTCTCCTTGAAGGAATTTTTGAACCAGGAATTCGGCTCTGATACCAACTGATGCAGCGGTAAAACGAGAATGAAGATCGATCACGTTGATTCAACGAATATCGTGATGAACTTCCAAAACCCTAAAATCCTACCCAAAGGTCAGGGAAATTGAAGAGAAAAAGTAATTATTATCAAATTCAAGTGTGCCTTTTGAAATTACATAACCAACATATAAATAAGAGTTCTAATACGAATTGGGCCTAAAACGGGCCATAGGCCAAACACAAACCCAAAAATAAAAACATAAAAAGTGCTGAAAAAACAATAAAAGACCCATAACTTTATTTAGGAGTCGTTTTTGGGTTTCTGACAGAGGCCAAACCGCCGTAGGCGTTTGCCTCAATGGGCTCCTCGTCTCAAGCTTCGATTTGACTGGTAATAGGCCTAAAAGGGAGTTTCGTGGGCCAAGTTATGCCCGTTTTTGTGGGCCACCTTTGGAGACACGATCATGGGCCTCCAAATATAACATGGCCTATTCGTCAATACTTGGGCCTTCATCAGTGGGGCTATGGGTACCGAACGAAGGAAAAAAGCACATGCCTGATTATATTTTTGTAGAGTGTGCATGACGATCCAAATTTCTGTCCGAATGCTTGAAGATGAAAATGTTTGTTAAGCTCATTCGTTTAGTTCTTTTAAATTATATTTTTACAACAATAAACCCTATACTTTTAATGTCTCATGGTGCTCCCTTTTATTACTCAAAATGAAAACAATGATTATAGTGTGGATCCTAAATAAGGCCATGGTGTTTATAAGCACCCAAAACAAGTTATATATAATAAAGACCCGTAAGTAGAGGTGGTAGCCGGTGTTTACCTCTTGCCCAAACAAAATATATTTATTTTTACACATCACATTTTCCTAAATTAATCATCTTAAAGTTAACCATTTCTTCTTCATTCTTCTTCTCCCAAATGCACCCTAACTAATTATTTTAATAGATTATAAGATCAAAGAAAGGAAATGAGAGAGATTGTAAGCATTCACATCGGTCAAGCTGGAGTTCAGGTCGGAAATTCGTGTTGGGAGCTTTATTGTCTCGAACACGATATTCAACCAGATGGCTTCATAGCCGGGTTTGCAAATATATTTTCTTCTACATATGTCTTTTTTATATTTTGATTTCTTTTATCAATTTAGTTTATGTATGTATGTGTGTTTTTTTTAAAACTGAATATATTACAAAAGTTAACCTTTACATCAATTGCCTCGAATAGCTTAGATTTGTAGAATTTATTTCTCTAAGAATAGCATATAGCGTATAGCGTATAGCGTATAGCGTATAGCGTATAGCGTATAGCGTATAGCGTATAGCGTATAGCGTATAGCGTATAGCGTATAGAGTATAGAGTATGTTCACATGTGTACATTTTTATACTTCAAATTGAAATGAAGACAATACTATCATATTAAACTTTACATATTACGATTATAAATATTTATATCTTGTAAATTTCTTTGCAGTGCTGATTCACAAAGCACAGGCAACGACTCGTTTAACACGTTTTTTAGCGACACTAGTTCGGGAAAAAATGTACCAAGAGCTGTATTTGTCGATCTTGAACCAACTGTCATCGATGAGGTCCGGACGGGAAAATACAGACAACTCTTCCACCCCGAACAACTCATTTCGGGTAAGGAAGACGCTGCCAATAACTTTGCTAGGGGACACTACACAGGTACCCATTAATCATAACATAATCTAAAGCTAAACAAATTAAAAAGCAACTTATTAATCTCAAAACAAAACATATTTGCAGTGGGCAAAGAAATACTTGAATTATGCCTTGACCGAGTCCGAAAGTTAGCCGACAACTACACCGGCTTGCAAGGGTTTATGGTCTTCAATGCCATTGGTGGTGGCACCGGTTCGGGCTTAGGTTCATTGCTTCTAGAACGCCTTTCGGTCGAGTATGGAAAAAAACCGAAAATTGGGTTTTCCATTTTCCCATCTCCACAAGTTTCAACCGCGGTTGTGGAGCCTTATAATAGTGTGTTATCGACTCACTCGCTTCTTGAACACACGGACGTGGTAGCGTTACTTGACAACGAAGCAATATACGATATTTGTAGGCGGGCGTTAGACATTGCTAGGCCGACTTACACCAACTTAAACCGCTTGATTTCTCAAGTGATCTCGTCCTTAACGACCTCGTTAAGGTTTGATGGGGCGATTAATGTTGATATTACCGAGTTCCAAACGAACTTGGTCCCATACCCTCGTATTCATTTCATGCTTTCTTCGTATGCGCCTGTGATATCTGCGGTTCGAGCTCATCATGAAGAGAACTCGGTGGCTGAGATCACGACTGCGGTGTTTGAGCCGTCTAACATGATGGCTAAATGTGACCCAACACATGGAAAATATATGGCTTGTTGTTTGATGTATAGGGGTCAACTGATTCCTAAAGATGTTAATACTGCTATTGGTTCTATCAAGACCAAACGTACAGTTCAGTTTGTTGACTGGTAAGATTTTTTTCTCTTAAAAAAAACTATTTATTTTGAATACATAACTAAGAGGCCTAAACGAGCCAAGCCACTCATAAGTTACTGAAGATCGGCTCGCTAAAGATTGAATCGAACAACGCTTAAATGAGCTAGAGAATAAACTCAGGCCTAAAAATAAGCTTGTTTGATGAACGGGCAACAAGCTTCACTCATTGAGCTCAAGTGGGCTCGTGGGCCTAAACGAGCCTGATATGTATATTACTTTTATTAATATATTAATTATATTGCCTTTATATTATTATAAATAAAGTATAAATTATGATAAAGATAATTAAATAATACATACTATGTTATATATAAAGCTATAATAAATATATAGGGAACTAAAAATGTACATATAAACTAAATCCTAAATACAAGCCGTGCTCGAGCTTAAACACTATCTACGAGCCAAGCTCGAGTTCTAGAAAGAGTTTTAAATGAGTTGAGCTCGAGCCTAAACAAGCTCGGGCTCAGTTTGGCTTGTTTAAAAACATAATTATAACAAACTGTATATTTAGATTTATGATTTAAATGGATTGTGATCTTGCAATATTTTGCTCTGCATGTGTCATTCAGGTGTCCCACTGGTTTCAAGTGTGGAATCAACTACCAAGCACCGTCTGTGGTCCCCGGTGGCGATCTTGCAAAGACGAAACGTGCAGTGTGCATGATTAGTAACAATACTGCTGTTGGCGAGGTTTTCAATCGGATTGACCGTAAGTTTGACCTGATGTTTGCAAAGCGAGCATTCGTGCATTGGTACGTTGGTGAAGGAATGGAAGAAGGTGAGTTCTCAGAAGCCCGTGAAGATCTTGCGGCCCTTGAGAAAGATTACCAAGAGGTCGGGCAAGACGCCCAGGAAGACGAAGAGCAAGAAGAAGAATGATATGTTACACATATCATATATACATGTTTTGTCAAACTACCTTATAATCAATCAAATATGCATTTGATAATGTACTAAGAACACACGATAAATGACATATAACGTTATATTGTTCAGAAAAACAAAAATACTTGTTACGATTTTTATTATGCAGAACCAACAAAATGTATGATCAAAAACACCAAACGGACCGAAATAAAACTACCTTAAAAAACAAATTAAAGCGTAACACATGCTCAATGGTTAGCCTTGGCAACCCCCTCTATCTCATCTTTCTTCTTGATTGCATAGAATATGTATTCATGTTTAAAAAAATTTAAGTTTTGTTTTATTCATTGTTTAGAATTTGTTAGCGGTCGATTATGGTAGCGGTGGTTAGGGAAGACAATGAGGGTAGCTAATTTAGGTGTAGTGTTTGTTAGAGCTTGTGGTTGTGATGTTGAAAAAACCGATTAATCGATGGTATGTGATAATGAAATATTAGAAAACTAAAATTAGGAGTCTCGTATGAGTGGAGACAAAATGTCATAACTGGGGTATTTATAAATTTTTAGTTCTGTTTGTTTAATATAGCAACAAAATGGTTATTTAGTATGGAATAATATCTTCTTTTAGCATAAATAATACGAAAAATGTATAGCGATGACAAGAAAATATAATTTTCTTTTTGATACTCCGTGGTTAACATATGTGTAAAATATTATGATTATAACAAAAGACATTATAAAATTAAACACTATTACTATAACTCTATAAGATACTAACCATCTAACTTCAAAATGAGAGATGTTATAAAGACTCATTTATTCCTAACTTGAAGATAGTAACATGTGAGAATGAAGTTCTCCCAAACTTAAGTTCAAGAAACATAAACGTGTTATAAATAAGAGGGGTAAATACTTATCAAATAATTAAAAGTGATAAAAAACAATTAACATAATATTATCATAAACAAGTATTTAAAAAAAAAAACAATATAACATAATAATAAATCAATTGAAATCGGATCCGAACTTTAGGCATTGCAGCCTATAGTCCAAATCTTTGCTTTCCCTATAACACCATCAAAATACAATTTTATTATATTGCCCACAAATTAAAATATGGACTACGTATGCTTAAGTAAAATTTCTCTTTCAAACCACCAATTTAACAATTATTAAATTTTTGCTTGTTTTTCTCCTGTAAGGTCATACTTGGTCATCCCACATATTTTTCCATTGACAAAATCCCCACAAAAGTCTCGGGGAGCATTATCTTAATTACTAAATCTAGAAAATGAAAACGAGGTCATACGATGAACAATATTACACAGTTTTTAAGGTTTTAGCGCCATTTGCATCAAGATTCCATGTGCCCTCTATATATTGTAAGTTGTAACTCTATTACATAAGTGGAAATTAGAAAAATAGGCTCCATCTGGGCCTGAACAAGCTAGGATTAAATTTGGTCGACAATCATTAGTGTGGACGGTCAAAATAATGATCAGCTCCAATAACTATTAACAAGTTATCATAGTGGTTTTTCTTCAACTTATTTTGTTCCAAGCTATACATCATAACGAAGTATATTTAGTTTAAGGGACATGTTATGATGTTAAGAACATTATTATTATTGAATTCGTGTTAGTGAGTTGTTAATTAATAGTAGAAAATTATTTTTACGATCTTATAACATTTATACTTATCTTAAGCTAAAATTATAATGAAAGGAATTTCTAAATTTTTCACCTGTTAGGTTTATAAATAGCCTCATTTACTTTTTAACTTCAACATTGGAAATAAAAAAACACAAGGTTATAAAAGAAATTATTAGAAATAAAAATGTATAACAATCTCTATATCCATGGAGCAATATATTTCTTGTTTGTTATGATACGGATTGCGACGATCCATGTCATTGTAAAAATATAAAAAGTAAATGTGTCAAGGGTGACATTATCTTTCTTGTTTGTTATGATACTGATTGCGATGATCCATGCCGTTGTAAAAACATAAAAAATAAAGGTGCTAAGGCAGACGGCATAACTGATAACAGCGCGATAATAATGACATACATCTTTTATCGTTACGTGTTCATGTTCATGCATCACGATAATTGCATATAATGATACGGATTTTATATTATTGTTTGTTTACAGTTGTTGCACGAGTTGAATTTAGGCAACAATTAAATTCAACTCATGCAACAAGTGTAAACAAACAATAATATAAAATCGCCTAAATTCAACTCATGCAACAATTGTAAACAAACAATAATATAAAATCCGTATCATTATATGCAATTACTGTGATGCATGAATATGAACATGTAACGATAAAAGATGTATGTCACTATTACCGCGTTGTTATCAGTTATGCTGTCTGCCTTTGCACCTTTATTTTTTATGTTTTTACAACGGCATGGATCGTCGCAATCAGTATCATAACAAACACGAAATATATTGTCACCCTTGGTGCATTTACTTTTTATATTTTTACAACGGCATAGATCGTCGCAATCGGTATCCTAACAAACAAGAAAGATATTGCTCCATGGATATGGCAATGTTATACATTTTTATTTCTAATAATTTCTTTTGTAACCTTGTGTTTTTTTATTTCCTATGTTGAAGTTAAAAAGTAAATGAGGCTATTTATAAACCTAACATGTGGAGATATTAGAAATTCATTTCATTTTAATTTTAGTTTAAGATAAGTGTAAATAAATATACATTAATAAAACATTAAAAATAATATCCTACTATTAAATTAACAGCTCACTAACACGAATTCAATAATAATAATAATAATGTTCTTAAAATCATAACATGTCTCTTAAACTAAATATACTTCGTTATGATGTATAGCTTGGAACAAAATAAGTTGAAGAAAAAACCACTATGATAACTTGTTAATAGTTACTGGAGCAGATTATTTTGACTTTCCACGCTAATGATTGTCGACCAAATTTAATCCTAGCTTGTTTAGGCCCAAATAGAGCCTATCTTTCTAATTTCCACTTATGTAATAGAGTTACAACTTACAATATATAGAAGGCCCATAGGATCTTAATGCAAATGGCGCTAAAACCCTAAAAAAATATGTAATATCGTTCATTGTATGACATTTTTTTCATCATCTAGATTTAGTAATCAAGATAATGCTCCCCAAGACTTTTGTAGGGATTTTGTTAATGGGAAAATATGTGGGATGACCAAGTGTGACCTTACAAGAGAAAAACAAGCAGAAATCAAATAATTGTCAAATTGGTGGTTTGAATGAGTAATTTTACTTAAGCATACGTAGGTCATATTTTTAATTTGTGGGCAATATAAAAAAATTGTATTTTAATGGTGTTGGAGTGAAAATAAAGATTTGGACTATAGGCTGCAAGGTCTAAAGTTCAGATCCAATTTCAACTGACTTATTATTATGTTATATTATTTTTTTAAATACGTGTTAATGATAATATTATGTTAATTGTTTTTTTATCACTTTTAACTGTTTGATAAGTATTTTACCCCTCTTATTTATAACACGTTTATGTTTCTTGAATTGAAGTTTAGGGGAACTTCATTCTCACATGTTACTATCTTCAATTTAGGAATAAATGGGTCTCTATCATACCTCTCCTTTTGAAGTTAAATAGTTTGTATTTTATAGTAATAGTTTTAATTTTATAATGTCTTTTGTTATAATCGTAATATTGTACACGTATGTTAACCATGGAGTATAAAAAGAAAATTATATTTTCTTGTTATTGTTATACATTTTTCGTATTATTTATGTTTAAAGAAGATATTATATCCATACTAAATAACCATTTTGTCGTTATATTAAACAAATAGAACTAAAAATTTATAAATACCCAATTATGACCTTTTGTCTCTACTCGTACGAGATCCGACTCCTAATTTTATAGTTTTCCAATATTCCACTGTCGTATACCAATGATTAATTCATAACCATTATTAGTTTTTTCAACATCACAAATTCACAAGCTCTAACAAACACTACACCTAAATTAGCTACCCTCATGTCTTCCCTAACCACCGCTACCATAATCTACCGCTCACAAATTCAAAACAATGAATAAAACAAAACTTACATTTTTTAAACATGAATACATATTCTAAGCAGACAAAACTGAACTCTCATTTTTATTAAGACCCTTTAATCCTAAAGTTAACTAATGAACAGCTTAATATTATTTATGCAACTAAATGACACAAAAGTAATATTTTAGATGAACTAATGAAACCAATGAATGAATGTATTACATACCTGTTTAAAGAACCCTTGGCAACACTGATTAACTCATCAGCAAGGCACTCAGCAATCGTCTTAACATTGGCCTAAACGCACTTTCCCGTGCACCAGTGGTAAGAAGATAGATAGCCTGATTAACGCGTCTTAGTGAAGAAATATCAACCGCTTGACGCCTCACAACTCCAGCAGAACCAATACTTGTCGCGTCTTCTCTCGGTCCACCACAACATAACCACAAACCATATATATATCATTAACAATGCGAGCAGCCGTCAGTTTCTTACCGTTGTAAATAAAAACAAGAATTATGTCAAACAAGATGTAAACTCCAGATCAATTGCAAGAGACTGACAACTGATTTCATGTTAGTTTAATTAGTTTTACCACTAATATATAACTGTGCATAATGTTATTAACCTGATAATATTATATACACTGATTCACTGCTAATTACAGCTCAAAAACACAATGAATAACATTTTTATAATTGGATAAATATGCATTCCAAATCTCTAACATGATTATTAGAAATAAACAATATATCATACAAAATCAATCAACATAGTTAACTAAGGTTGTAAACAAACCAAACAAAGGCATCTTCGTGCTCATTCACTTAACCCTAACGAATTCAAGCAACTTTTTTTTGTTCATGTTCGTTCGTTGAAAGCAGAAGTTTTCGAGATCGTTTAAAACCTAAGCAAACAGTTCACGGACATAAACAAATATAAACGAACATAGCTGAACAATCCTAAAACGAACACAAATGAGCATAATTGATCGATCCAACACAAACAATGATTAGATTTTTTCAATAAAAATACCAAGTAAATATTTACAAAAATTCAAACGAACATAAATGAACATCAATAAATATACATAAATGAATGAACACAATATGTATTCATGTTCTTTAGTTTAACTAAATGAACAAACTTTTTTGTTCCTACGTTCTCCCCGTTCGTTTATTAAACAAACAAACATAAACGTAAACGTATATAGCCGTTCGTTCATTGACCAAATAGTGGATGATCACAATGATTTTTTTTCAATAAAAACTCATTAAAATATAAACAAACGTAAATGAAGTAATATGTGTTCATGTTAGTTCATTAGTGCAAATAAATAAACAAAAAGTTTTGTTCATGCAATAGCATATTACATATCGACACCTAATAATGGAACCAATTTACCGCAACCAATGAATAATATAATATAACCTGTAGTTGTGTTTACCAAATTAAAACTATATTTACTATCATAACAATAGGATTAGATTGAAATGGAGGTTGCAAGGGGAGAATCCAATAACAGCCAGGTAGGTTTACTTACTGGTCATACCGAGTCGGGTCAGATCGCAAACTCTTCAAGTCAAACTGGTGAAAACAATTGGTAAAAAATAAGGAGGCCGGCTTTAATATTTTTTTGTTGATTCTGCCTACACAAAATTCGTTGTAACCTCTGGTGTTGATTGCGTCCAAAAGATATCACCCGGTTTTTGCATTCGTGAGTTAATAATAATAAATCAGCAATTTAGTAGGGTAAAGGAAGATAAGAAACAAATCATTCAGTTTTCGATCAATATATTTATTAGTGAAGAAGAAGAAACAAGTAATAATATGATTATCAAAGAAAGAAGTCTAACACACTGCAAGTTACAAAGCATCCAAGTATTTGTGAAGATGCTAACAGAAAATAATCGACCAAATTAACACGTGATCTGGTAAACGAATTACATTTACATACCATGTTAGGATTGACGAAGACATGAACTGAACATAATACACGAAAGCAATAACCAACACATCTACTTTAGTTGTTGTTGGAAAGGAATGTTCAACTACCCTTTTCCCTTTATCACGCATCTACGTACTACTAGTACTAGTTTGTTCTTGCAATGACATTACTACGGTTCAATACTCGTAATTAATGTAGTTTGTCACTAGTGTGGTTAAAGTTTATCAGTTCTTTATTACATGGCAAACCCACCCCTAGCTATGTGGGTAGTTTGCCAAATTACAATGTGTGGCAAAGGTTTACCCTGTAAACTTGATGTTTGTCAAATGAGTGATTCTTTTTACGGGACTCACAACTAAGCTTTAATTTTAAAACATAAATTCCTAATAACACAACATACAACCGGCAAGTGTACCGATCGCAAATAGCATAGACCTAAGAAGTCCAAGTATCGAACACAATGACACGTGAAAACGCCTATGATTACTAAACCCTAGACAATTGACCTTCCTAAGAATAATAATTTTTAATTGATTTTTAATAATTAAACTAATTGATTTAAATTACTTAACTGGACTAACTGAAACACGCATACTTTTGAAGAAATTAAAACACCCATTAATAATCAATTTATTACATATAAATACCACTAACTCTTTACCATTTTTATTCACTCAAACATTTCATCATTTTTATTCACTCAACCTTCACCATTTCTATTCACTCAAACCTCCAATGACTAATTTACAAACGATGATCTCGGGATATTCATTCCGACGAACGATTTTGATAAGGATATTTTTTCAAATGATAGTAGCATACACTTTTTCAAATATCTCATCAACTAACTACAAACAAGGTGCATTCGACGATTTTTGCACAACGGACACGTCGATGCCAGACTTGAACGATGAAATCTGTCCTACGCAACCGAAAAAAAGGGTAAAAGTCATTTGGTTCGTCAGTAAGGATTGAGTGACAAACTAGATGTGTACAGGGGAAGAAAGGAAACAACGCCTCAAGATTTGGTGGATGCTAAAAAACAGCAAGTGAAGGATTCTAGAGCGTTGATTACGGAACAACGCGAGAGTGTAGCCAAAGGTGTATGACAGAGACTTTAAGACGTATACTCGGACACACGATCATCTAGAGGACGAGGTGAAGAAAATCGCTACAACCCGCAAACAAGAAATTGCGGAAACATATAATTGGCCAAATGATCAACTAGTTAGATGTTGTGTTTTTTTTGTTTTGATCGTCATATTTATTTTTCCGATTTTAAATTATGTAATATTTTTTTATTTTAATGAAATTTTAATTTTAATTACATTTAATTGTTTTATTTATCGTTAAATTTTAACAAAAAAACAAAAAAAAACGTTTTAGGGTACTTGTGGGTATTGTTAATTATAAAACAAATATATGAGAACTATGTGATTAAATTATATGTATATTAACATGATAATACGAATGTTATAAAAAAAACCGACACAAAGTTGGTAGCCAAATGAAATAGTTGACAATGGTTACTAAAATCAAATGAAACATGATCGGTTAACAAACATCGTTTATGGTAATTTGTGTTCGTGGACAAGTTTTTTTTTCCTTAATGAACAAATATGAGAAAAAGTTTTCATTCGGTTAAATGTTATTAAACCGTTTATTTGTCCGATAAAAACATGAAGACGAAGCTTAAATTTTACTATAAAGTAGTTGGGGGGCTTTACGGTCCTATTAAAAAACTGATATTTTTGGACTGGTAGACTCGTAGTAGAAAGTTGTAGAATAAGCCCATTACAGTATTTATAACTGCTTTGATTTATATTATATTTTATATAATAACTAGGTTATAACCCGTGTACTATACGGGATTGGGTACCAAAAATTTTGAAAATAAGAATAATATATGATAAATGAATACAAAGTATATTTAATAAAGTTTCATTTACAATTACACATTAGTTTCACTTGAGTAGACATTAGATCTAAACTACTTCTAAAACTAAATTAGCGAATAAACAAAATATGATACCTGCTCATCATTAGGTTTATAAAACTAAAATTGCTATCCACGGGAATTAAATTGACATCAGGTTGTTTTTGTAATAAAAAAAAATTAAATAACACCAGTAGATAGTCTAACCCCATCATCATACTAAAAGAAGTTAATTTACACGTAAGTGCCTTAAATCTTCGTAATGTATATACTTATTCCTCAATTCCTCAAGAAAAAGAAGTTAATTGCACATATACAATTTAAAGCGGAAATAAACCAAACACACAAAAAAATCCTTAACCAATCACTAAGTAACAAAAAATTCGAAACCTTTAGGCTGAATAGTTAAATGCGGAATCAACGATATATGATTCAATTCCAAGATTTAAGTTTTAGGATTGCTGGCCTTACTGGTAGTTGAGGATGATGGTCGATTGACCCTTACATTGTATTCATTACCGATATTTGTATATTAACTTACTTCAGTCTTGATGTGCTGAGAATGACTCCACTTGGCTCCACAGGCATTTCTTCTTTTTTTCTTCTTAGAAAGTGCCACTGTCATCCAAAGCAAAACACACACCACCTTGCTACTGGTGGCATGAAAAATCCTTACCATTGTAGTCAACGCAAATCTGCAAATTGGGAAATATAACATTTATAAAATGCAATGACATAAAAAAATTATTCCAAGATTATTAATTACTGTGTTTATTCGATTAACACCGTGGACCGAAAAAGGAGCTTACGTTTGGAAGTTAATGGAGTCAACATCTCCATGTCGAATTGTTATCTTTATCTTTTTTATAAAACCTTGATGCTTAAGAGCACATTTTCTACCCTGTGAACCACCCCACGGTCCCTATATTATGCATCTTTCCTGCAAATAAACAAAAAAAAAAAAAAAGCAGTAGCTTTATAGTTTATATATAAAAAATGGGTATTCAAATATTCTATTAATAAAAACAGAATTGAAGATTATAAAACTAAAACTCTACAATCTCAGTTTGGATGGTTGTCTGACTTTGAACAATATTGACCACCCGAGAGAATCCTATCAATTCTCATATCATCATTATCGTAGCAATAAGAGTAGAGTGATACATACAAACTGCAATTGTTCTCGCCATTCGAGTTCTCTTCTAAAATAATAAGCATAAACAAAGGTAAATTTAAAGATTTGTCGTCTCTTTGATTCCCTACTCATAGAAGAAGTCGTCTTTTACCCATAGTAAAACCAAAATAAAGCTTTCATATACATTTGTATTTCTCAATTGCTTTTCAACAGAAAATTGATCCAGCACAAACATATACACAAGTATTCAGATCCAAATTTAATAAGGTAAATCATTCAGATATCAATCACCTAGGTTTCGCTTCACACCCATTATAAATTTAGTTTCAAAAGTATTGAAATTACCATTCTTTATGGCTGGCTACAGAAAGAAACATCCAAGTTCAAGAAATTGAGTCTCCTATTTAAATCACGAGCTGATTGTGGGATGGGATGGGATGTGATGAATTGATGCAGAGAACAA
Organism: Bidens hawaiensis; assembly: GCF_021521415.1. NCBI lineage: Eukaryota > Viridiplantae > Streptophyta > Magnoliopsida > Asterales > Asteraceae > Bidens > Bidens hawaiensis. Next base: position 366,829 of record NW_027492650.1, read on the forward strand.
ACCATAAATTAATAATGATTCTGGAGATCATGGAGACTGATGAGGAAGAAACTGATTTGGTAACTGCACAACTTCCATCCTCTAAAATTAACCGTCAAAAGTCAAGATACTGAATGGAGAGGCCTGCCAGGTGTCAACATAACAGGAAGTGAAAATAAAATGGAAGGCTGATGTGTGAATGACAGGTGTTAGAAAACCTTATTTTATTATAATAATAATAATAATAATAATAATAATCATCTGGAATATTCAACGGCTCACTCAACTGAACCACCACCACTAAAATATAGTCAATAACACATCATGTGGTGGTGTTAATAACCGAAAGACAAGGATAGATGCACTAATAGGCTGGTGTCCCGATGGTTGAGTGTTTTGTGTCTTATGTTCAATGCTTGATGCAAAACTATTATCGAGCTAGGGGTCTTGCCGGAAGCAGCCTCTGTATTCCTACGAAATAGAGGTAAAGTTGTCTAAATCTTACTCTCGTTAAATCCTACCATAACTTTAATATTGTTGGGATTTCCGAGTATGATGATAGTCATAATGTTCACTTAAGTCTCACGCTTACCATCCTTCATGGAGGACATCCAAAAAAGGGCATTAAGTTAACCCACCTAACTTACAATTGAGATTATTTTGGTCTTTTTATACAACCTATTATTTAAAATTGGTCGGGTTTTACAGTTCCACTTGTCATCCTTTTTTTAACAGAGCACCTTAGTATGGTTAGTATACTTCTAATTAGTCTAGTATGTTGTTATATAATATATAGCACAATATGATTAGATGCGTTAATGTGTTATTAACATGTGTGAGAGTTTCAACTCAATGAAGAGACATAGCAAATCACCAATCATATTTACTTTACATAATCATGTCAAGGAATACCTGATTAAGAGGATTATGAATGTCCTTAAAACTAATTGCAAAATGTGACAGACCACTATCACCAAATGTTATACTAAAGTTTGAAACAACAAAGACAAAACCTACAAAGTATAAAATTTTATCTAAAACTAACAAAAGAGTGGTCATCGGAATGAACGGTGTGTGGTGAATGCGGTTGAGATAACATGTACATGCAGACGGATGCAGTAAATGAGAATTGAGTGACGTGTAAAAATGTTGCGGTTGCAAACTAAAATATGTCAATTAATGGCAAACAAGTCGGGGCACGCGAATCCTGGGTGCATCCATTCCACTAGGTAGATCAATTCGATCGTGCATTCGCCATCATATGTTTCATTAAATGGATTGTTCTTATACAGACTTAAAAGAATACATAAAGACTACAAAAAGTAACAAATTAATAAAAATATTAATTCATAATAAGTCCTTAGCCCGCTTACATTTATCGGTTAGTACAATCTAATAAAACGTTATCGGTGAACAAACATTGTTATGTTCATTTGTGTGTGTGAACCGTCCACAAACAAAAGATTTCATTCGGGTAAGTTATTGAACCGTTTGTTTGTCAGTGATAAAAACACGATGATGAAACTTGAATTTTATAATAAAGTAATTGGGCTTGAAGGGCCCGTGAAAAAAGTGATAATTCTGGACTGGTACTCGATCTGGTAGTAGAAAGTTGTAGAACAAGCCATTACAATAATAATAATAATAATAATAATAATAATAATAATAAATTCAACGGTTGACGCAGCTGAACCATCACCACTACGAATCGGATCGTCAGCCACCGTGTCGTACTATCCGACGACGACGAACGACTGCTAGAGTTCCGTGCATCATTCTCCGAAGTAATCAATCGTCTTACATTTAACATAATTATTATAGATTTTTGTTAACCGTTTTGCTTGCTGGCTTGTAAAATTGAATTGATATGACAACGGTATTGGTTATACTGCTGTCTAGTAATTCATTCATTAGTATCTTCATATAGTTAACTAGCTGAAACACTAAATACGCGAATTAAATTTTGAAACCCTAGGTTTTATTAGCAATTGTGCCATTGCTTGTTAGTCAATTCAGAGGTATCGAATTACTTGTTCGATGATTCTTGCCAGAATTTAGGCCAAGTATGTGGAATTGCTAAAGCTAAAGTTTTAATAGAATTGTGTGTCTTGTCTAGGGGTGTAAACGAGCTCATTTTGACTTACGAAAGCTTGAGCTCAGATCAGCTCATGACAAGCTCCTTTTGTAAAGCTCGAGTAAAGATCGTGAGTCTTTTTTTACATGCTTGTGAATAAACTTAGTCGAGCCTAAGCTCGGCTCGAGATCAGCCGTGGAGAGGTAAAACTTACAAAAATACACAAGGCTCATTAATAAACGAGTCTAAACAAGCTTCCCATACAAGGATTGAGTTCCGGCTCGATAACTAAACTATCTTTGTTTGAGGCTTGAGCTCAATAAAACTTGGATCATTTTGAGCTTTTTATCGATCCAATCTCGAGTAACTCGTGAGTGGCCCCGCTTGTTTGCACCCCTACTGTGTGCGTTTATCTTCAAAGCAAATCAGATTATCAGTTTCTATATGCGCAATATTTAGTAACCTTATTTAATTAACATATTTCAGGAAAAGCTATTGTAAATGGCAACAGCTACTTATCCACCTCCACCACCATATTACAGACTGTATAAGTATTATGAACAAGACCCTTCCTCTGCACCAGAACCTCCACCTCCCGTTCAAGGGACTTATCAACTATATGGCGCAACTTACACTGTAACTTTCTTGTTAATAATAAGTGTGTATATCTTTTTAAATGGTATGTTCTTTATTACATTCTATGATTCATTATTGTTAAATTAATTTGTAGACTGATGATGTATTACCGAGTTTGGAAGATCAGGGTGTTCGCCAACTGTACCCAAAAGGCCTGAATGTCGGTATGTTATCCTTCTATTTTCTGTTAATTATCTTCATATCTAAAGTTAGCTTCAGTTTTGATAATTTAGAAGAATACAAAATTCCCTTTAAAATTGCATGATATTTGTCACTTCTAGTCATGTAAACTAACCGAATGAACATGAACGAGAGATGCTTCTGTTCGCTAGCTTAACAATAATCTAACAATCGACCGAACATGAACGATTAAACGAATAGGGTTTTCTTGTTCATGTATGTTTGTTTAGAAAATGAACATGTTTGTGATCGTTTGTTAATAGTATAAACGAACGGTTTACGAACATAACTGAACATGTATGCAAGAAAATAAACGAACAGAACTGAGCAAACATCAGTTAAAACTAAACGTGGACTTCAAATTGTTGGGCCTAAAAGTTTAATAAAACTAGACTAAATTGTAATGGGTGGTATTTACTTTCATAAAATCAGACTAAATTATAGTGGACTTATAGTAAATAAGTGAATATATCTGTTAAAGAACGAACTTAAACAAACGTAAATGAACAAACTTAAATAAACATAAAATGAATGAACCACAATGAAGAACATACACAAACGTTCACGAACATAAATGAACGAAAGAGACATGTGTTTGTGTTTGTTCGTTTAACTAAATGAATAAAATTTCGTGTTCATGTTCGTTTGTTTATCAAATAACGAACTTCCAGCTGTAAACATTCAGTTATTCTACAGGCCTAGGCACTTAAGTACTTAACACACATACTAAGGTCACCCTTATATTATCTAGATTTCAAGAAGGAATTGAGGTCACTAAACAGGGAGCTGCAACTGCATATTTTGGAGCTAGCTGATGTTTTAATAGAGCGACCGTCACAATACGCGAGAAGGGTGGAAGATATTTCTTTGATATTCAAAAACTTGCATCATCTTCTCAATTCATTACGTCCACATCAAGTATAACAGAACACTCAATGATATTGATTTTTTTTAATTTGTTATTTTTGCTAGATCTAATTATTGAACCCAAAATAAACCCTTTTCAGGCTAGAGCAACACTCATTCACATACTTGAACTTCAGATACAAAGAAGAAAGCAAGCTGTGGAGGACATCAAAAGGTATGTGTTCATTGTACAATTGGCAATTTTGACCAATTAACTTACGAATGGGCCAATTGGGCTTTTTACTATGATTTTATCTCAAACGGGTCAAATGACTGGAAAAGAAAATAGCTAAAGGAGAATGGGTCAATTAGCTGAAAGGCACATGCAGTCTGTTTTTTAAAGCGTTAAAAACTGTTTGATCAGTTGATTGTTTTTTTCTTCACAAAATAAAAGTGGCAACCGAGGGTGTTTTTTGTCTTTTCAAAACTACATGTGTTTGGTGCTTTGGTCAGATTTGATATCCAAACACATATCTGTATGTGTTGTAAAAGAACATGTTAAAAAGTTGGGTTGGCCCTATGTAAAGTATCCCTTTGTGTAATTATCATTTACATACAAGTGTTCATATGGTTCCCGCGGTTCACTACTTAAAGTTGGTTACTTGGTTATGCATTTAACATGCCCCTATGTGTGTGTGCGCCATAGTTATTAAAGAAGCCCTCGCTTCTTGCGCCTAGGCCCATTTTGCAGGCGAGGCTCAATGAATGCACTTCAAGTTCCTAGGCGAGTGCTTCGGCATTGTCTATGCCAAGAACATGAGAAGATAAAAGCCGAACAAAAGAAACACAGGGAGTGATATTGAAACTTAGTTCTAGGAGAGGTCAAAGGCACTATATTGATACATTTTGTTATTCAAGTTTTGGAATTACATTTGAATCTTGACTATTTTTAGAACCTTTGGTACTAATTAGATGATATTAAATGTTATATAATAGCTTTTGTTTATTTTATTTTTAGAACAGTATTATTTCTCATATAAATAATATACTTTTAATCTTTTATTTAAGTACGTTTTTTTCCCTCGGGCCTTCGCTTTTTTGTGCCTCGCGCCTTGGCCGCATGCGAGGCCTATGCGCCTTGAGTGCGCCTAGCGCATTTGAAATGCCAAAATTTTGTGGGTCAACCGTACCGACACATCCAAAAAGCGGGTGGGCCAAAAAGTGTGATGAATCAAAATAATAATCCTACAATTAATTAGGCTGCTAGAATAGTGCCGTGTGGCCTAGTGGTCCTGTGGTTTCAGCAAATAACTTCCTTTTATCTTTCAAGACATTGATGTACTAGTTCATATAAATGAATAATTTGGGATACAAAATGATAAAAGTGTCTTTTTCTGACTATGTTGGTATGTTTGGTTATTAGGAGGAGAGAAGAAGCACAAAGACTTCTCAAGGAGGCGCTTGGGACATTGGAGGGTCAGTAAACAAGCGAGTGCTTAGACATTGAACGGAATCAAATCTAACAATTGATTGAAGTCGAGAACGTGTTCGCATATGGTTATATCATTGTTAAGGTGTCAGATTATCGTTTTCGAGTGATAATTTTCTGGTCGGTTTTGATGAAACTCATTATTAGATGTAATATAATTACCTAACTAAACCCCTACTGTTACCTAATTTGAGTGAGTTTGCTTCTAAATGCTTTGATACTTTCTAAAATGATCCATTTTTTTTCACTGAACCGACCTGCTTGTTTTTGCCACAAAGACACATGACAAATCTCTTTTGCATCATGTTTAACGATGTAGTTAATTCTCGATGTATTATTTATTTCTGATCTTGTTCGTGCTCTGGTCGTGTTTGATTCGAATTTGTTCTCTGGTTTGCTAGTGTTTTCTCATCGATTTTTGTTAGTTTAGTGGCCACTGATTCTCGTAGCTTTTATGTCTATATGAATGGACCCGTGGTTTGTGGTGAATTTGTGCTTCTATTCCCCCGCTAACATCGGTTTGAACCTTTTTTGTTGCAGTCACTCCTTTGTTAGATGCAGTAAGTTTTGATTCAGGTAGTTACTGATTGATTTTAGTCTACTTGCTGATCTATTGCAATATCAATCACCTTGTGAACATGCAAACCTACTGTTGGATGAAAAACGCGTGTGGGTTTCTTTTCGTCTTCTTGATTAAGATATATGACCTTAGTTACTATGGATGATGGTTTTTGTCATGTTAGTAGCAATTGGTCAAGTGTTGATGACTTGATGTTACCTCTTTATCTTTGATTAGTACTCAAAACTGATGTGTAAAGCTACTATCATTCACACTTAGGTGCTGTTTGTTTTTGCAGACATAAACTGTCTGCAAGCTGATTTCATCTGTTTTCATGTCTGCAACTGAAGATGTGGTCTGAAGATCTGCAAGCTGAAAATATAAGACTGTTTGTTTTTATAAGCTGATACTGTCTGCATAACTGTCAAACTTATCTCACAAGATAGAAGTCATTTATTCAAGTTACATAGAAATATAATAATAAAATTGTGGCGGCGGACGGTGGGTAGTGGCGATGGATGGTGGTGGTGGACAGTGGGTGGTGGTAATGGACGGTTTTGGTGGGTGGTGGACGGTGGTAGTTGACGGTGATGGCGTCCGACAGTGGGTGGTGGTGGTGATGAACGGTTGTGGTGGGTGGTGGACGGTGGTGATTGGTGGTGGCTGTGATGGATGGTGGTGGTGGTGGTGGTGGCGGACGATGGGTAGTGGTGGTGGATGCTGGTAGTGGCGGCGGACGGTGGGTAGTGGCGGTGGATGGTGGTGGACGGTGGCAGTGGGGGATGGTGGTGGTGGCGTACGGTGGGTGGTGGTGGCGGACGGTGGTGGGAGGAGTGGATGAGAGGGTGGCTTCAAAGGGATAAGAGTATGATTTTTTTGCGAAGATGTTTTAAGCAAGATTTCTTTGCTTTTCTTTTAAGATGAAAGAAGATAACTTAAGATCTGTTTTAAGAAAAAAAACAAACAGTCTTCAAGGGTAATGTCTGCGCGCGTGCAGACATTAGCTCCCTTGAAGATGTTTGAAGAAAAAACAAACACCCCCTTAGCCTGCCAGCAAATAACACCATTCGGTCAAAAGGTACCAATCAAATAGTGATGGACAAAAGTAAATATTATCTTTCTGCTGTAAAATATTAAATCCTGAATTTCTGATAACAACTTTTTGGGACAATGAACTCCACTAACTTTTGTACAAATAAGTTGTAGCTATTTGGTAATCTATTGGTACAAACCAGTAGTGTTAGTATCAATTTTTTGAGTCCCATTATTGATTATGCCCTGATAAGTGATTCAAGTATGATACAACATTGTTTTTCATTTTCTCTTGATATTTTGTTAGGACCCATTGCCAGTAAACTAATGTGGCTACGCCAACACCATGTTAACCAACGGGATAAGCGAAATCATAACTTGTGTTGGGCAGCAGGTGATCTTCAAAAGGTTTTGGTATATTCATTGACTTTTTAAACATTATTACATGTGACCTTTTAATTTGTTTTTCATTGACTTTGGTTTTTTTAAACATTGACAAGTTGATCAAACAAAGTTATCAAAATGAACGCTGAATAAACTAATTTGTCTTTAAACATTGACTTTTTAGATCCATAAACAAATTACATGTTGCGTTCTGGGCACATTTTACGCCTATAACATGGACAAACCAGATTGTGACACGTGTCTTTATCGGCCCAAATTATGCCATGTGACCCTTGCGGGTGTAATTGGTTGTTGTTTGGTATAATTGCTTATCCTTTTTATATTTATGTCTATGGAATTAAATAGATGCAATGTTAGAAATAATGTCAAATCATTGAAGACAAGCTATTTCATTTCTCTTAATTTTAATTATTTATTTTTTTCAATGGGCTTAAGTACCTAAGAAACTAAGGTTCTTATTGTATCATCCTTGTGCTTTGTAATCATGAACCAACAATGTTATTACTTAGCGAGTTAGCGGGATATAATTTTTGATAATCATAAGAACCTGTTACCAGTAAATTCACAAGGACCCACCATACTATTAAACAAAGAGATCATGTAATCACTAGTTTGCGTTGGGCAAATGGTCTTCAAACAGTTATGGTAGAAAATTAGTGGAGTTATCGGGTCATTAACCACATATGTTATGGCATTGTTTATCTTAGATGCAAATTAATTAACTAGGAAATGTGGTATTCAATTTATGCTCTTGAGCCTACTCGAGCTCGATAAGTGAAGTCGTGCTCTGATTATTTTATTAAACGAGCATATTTTTTAGACTCGAACCTGTTTAAACTCAATTTGATTCAAATTTTTATCGAGCCGGTCTCAATTAGTGAAGATGTGGCTAATTAACTCATTACAACCCTAATATTTAATCATGAATTTGTTAAATATTAGAAGTTTCCTAAACTAAAACAATTAAGGTCTACTGCAAGCAAACACACTTAGCATTCCACTTATAAGTAGTGGTTAGCATGAATGATTTTAAAACCTTTTTATTCTACCAAATCTGCCCTTTTTTAAATCATCAAATGTTTTACAATCAATATTCACAATTATATATGAAAAAAAGTAATAAAAATATGACTAAAGTCAAAAATTGGAGAGCCCAGAAGGAAAATGCCAAAGAACACAATCCAAACACTCAAATTTGAGCCAAATTACATAAACTAAGCTGGATTTATTGTAAAATCAATCTTGCAAATTAATCTCTACAGTAAAAAGGGCAGAATGATCCAAAAATAGCACATGTATACAAACAGCATAAGTATTAGTGTAGTGGATGTTTTTTTTTGGTTTGAGGGGGGGGGGGGGGCGATAAGTGGGTTGGGTGGGTGAGACATGAACTTGTCGCCGGTGACCGTTTGGAAGAATATTATTATATTAATAATGGATCAATGGCAAGCCTGGGGGTGTGGTTTGGACACCGCCCCCTGGGCTACATATCGCCTCTCTTGGCCACGTGTTAACCCCCCACCCCACCCCCCACCAATTTTGTAGAAGCCTAAGAAACACTTACATATATTGTTTTGAGTGAATTGCGGTTTTCATCCATGTTGTCTGTTTAAATCTGCAGTTTTAGTCCAGTGGTTTCAAACTTGCGATTTTCGTCCTTGTGGTTTCATTTCACTTGCAATTAAACCCGACCCCACTATCCAAGTTAAGTATGGTCATTAAACCGATCGGTGTATTCCTCACGTGATGGGCAGTTTTGTCCTTTTTGCCCCAAATACACCCAACCCCTCACGTGAGAGGCTTGCGATTTAGGGTCGGGGTTTATTGGGTAGAAAGAAGGACAAAATTGCCCCTCACGTGAGGGGCACACTGATGGGTTTAACGAACAAATTTAAAGTTTGAAATTACTGTGAGGGGCACACTGATGGGTTTAACGAACAAATTTAAAGTTTGAAATTACTGAATTAAAACCGTAGATTTTGACAAACCAAAAGAACGAAACAGCGGTTTACCCTATTGTTTTAAATGTGATACATAATACAATACGGTTTGACTAACAATTAGACATACCTTTTTAAAATTTTACCTAGAAATTTTATTAGGGGGTTAATATGGGAACTAAAGCAATTATGTTTTATATCTTTCTAATTTTAATAGTTTTGACACGTTAGTATGTTGGACCAAAGAGTCAGTACCAATTCTAGGAGTCACACTTCTTTAGGTTATTACAAAGTTATTATAATCTCTGTTCTAGATATTTGTGTCATGTAACCTTCAAAATACTATTTACTAGTTTAAACTCTACTACTTTTTAATAAAATTAATATCAAAAAACTTATTTATTTATCATTATATTTTTTTCGGAACGGCCCTTTAAAAAGAATTGTTTTACAAGTTTAAGCTCTACTTTTAGTGACCATTTTCAGGATGATCTAGAAAGGTGTGATTCTTGGCCTCTTTTTATTATTATTATTTTTTAGAGTGTGACTTTATTAATTAATTTAATGTTTCCTTAACTAAAAAGTCGCTTTTTAGTATGGTGGCTTCTTTTGCCAAACTTTACTAAACCTTCTACACACATTATGTTCTAACGCTCGCCAAAATAGCCTTATGTCCCTCCACACACTTTTTCCACTCCCATACTCCATATTTCATGTTATTTATTTATTTGTTTATTTATTATTTCATCGATGGTAAAAATAGGTTGTATACTTGTATAAATCATTGTTTAGTAACTATAGCGACCGGTAAGTCAAGAACATGTTATATAAGCGGTTCACGTCATATAATCATATAACTAGTTCATTTGAACCTCATCCATTTAATATTGTTGGTTACAAATTAGATGGATTAACAAACCGGATCGAATGATTCGGCCACACCTCAAATTTATTTATTTACCTTTTTTTCATTCAAAACATCATTTAAATATTCTACTTTATGATCCACATTTTGTTAGTTTCACATTTCATATTTTGTATTAAGCTAGTTACAAGTGGACGGTACGATAATTTTTCCAGTTACCAAATTATTTTCCAAACAACTGACAAGCAATGACTAAATTTGCGTCGAAAACTGGTGAAAACAAATCGAAATTAACCGAACGAACCAAACCATTTATATATATTTTTATGTATTTTTAGTTTTTATACATCAATTTCATGTATTTCATGTTTTATTCCGCCATTTGATATATTTAAACTTCAATTTCTTGTATATTTGCATCCGTTTCGGTTTTAAGTAAAAAATTAAGCTCTAAATTAATTTTGATTATTAACCGAAAATCAATTTGTTAATTTGGTGGAGTTTGATAATCAAACCAATTGTCTGACACGTCTATATTTGGAACGAGAATGGGTTTAAATGCGGATTTTTTTCTGTAATAATAGATCGACACGTCTTGGTTTTTATAGTTTTGCTATCATAGGTCCATAAAAAACATAATCGATTATTATTTCTAAACTGCATTAAATGTCATCTTCTTTTGAATTGAAATTTATGCAATCAGTTAGTTTCAATTTCCGTAGAATAAAATAACATTGTATTACACGCAATGCGAAAATGACCCAATTTTGTCTTGTGTCATAATTTAATATGTTAACGTATTATTAGGGGTTTTTTATATTCACAAATAGTAGGATAAGATTCCAAGTGACGTGTTTTTATTTATGATCCATTTATGTTATTGTTTGATAAATAATTGAGACGTCAATTTGTTGTGCCCACCTTATCTTTAGTCGTGTCTGTGTACTATTAGTTTGATATAAAAATTAGTGGATATGAATATTAATTGCCTTAAAAACTATTGTGACACCTTCTCGAAGGTCATAACTTTTAATCTTAATAACATTATAAGATGACAAAATGTGGTTATAAATCATGGTGAAAAGTTATGTCTTGGTATACCAAATAAAGTGCAAAATGATATGAACAAATCACATACGGGTGATTTGTCATTTGTTTGTTACTGAGATAAATAGATAGCGTGATATATATGTTAACACTCAGTACAATGAATGACATAACTAGATAAGTTGTGACGAAAATCGTGTAAGTACGATGAATGATGTACCGAATGAATTAATGATTGAAAGTTGCATGACATTACCAGATAAGTTATGATAAAAATCGTGTAATCATACTGACAGTTAGTACGATGAATGATGTACTAGACGAGTTAATGATGTTTAAAAGTTGATATCTTTCGGTTTTAAATCAGACACTGACAATACGACATATCGTTTCTAATGTCAGATTTAAACCACGTGACTGATTGTTATAGAATGCTACTGTTAAATTCACGTAATCACGTTAACAAATAGACTTGCGGTTAATTCTAAAAAACGAGGATTTCAAACTTTTGCGCTTGAAAACCGAACCTTGTTTCCGGAATTAAAAAAAAAGAACACTTTATCCATTACGGATATAACACGTTCATTGATCCATTCAACAAAGTGAATATATTACAAAATCTAGCATCAACAAACAAAAACACCAGATGATTCATACATTAAAATATGTAGCATTATAAACTCACAATATAACGTTACAAAACTTACATAATATTGTGGATAAGTATACATACAAAATATAATATACACTATATAATATCATATATGTAATAATTATGATATTATATAATGTAGCAAATATTTAAATCTCAACTAAGCAACCCGATTGCACAAACCCAGAAAACTCATTGGGGATTTCAATCTTTGTCGATTTACCATTTTGCCCTTGGGTATTTTTTTCCACCACATAAACCGCTAACGGTGCACCTTGGTAACCCGACCCGGTTACCAATACTCGGTCTCCAAGGTCAACCCCGCATGACCCGACTTGTACCGCGGGCTCGTAAGCATCCCATGATGTGAAATTACCATTTTGCCCCTTCGCCACGTACGTCCTCGGACAACGGCTAACACCCCAAACCCCCTCCACGCGCCGCCACGCGCCGGTGGTGATATCGAGAACCTCCGCGCTGTCCTTGAACCGGCCTTGGCTGTCGGTGTCGTACCCGCTTACGACCCAAAACTCCGACCCGATTACCATCCCTTCACATTCGTCTCGCTCGTCGCTCATCGGGGCCAACTCGGTCCAGTCATCGCGGGCGATGTCGTACACCCACGCGCTTTTGAGCGCGTTTTTATTCTCGTCGTGTCCACCCGCCACGTAGACTTTCCCCTCACGCGCCCCGACCGCGAAAAAGGACCGAGTCGACGGCATGTCGACCCGCTGAGTCCACCTCCGGGTCGTGAACTCGTACACGAACACGTCTCGTAACGGTTCCCAATTCGACGGGTTCCACCCGCCCATGAGTATTAATTTCCCCTCCGTGCTTGCCACCTGGCAAAACAACGGTAACCCGTCCGGGTACTTTGGGACCGGGTCGACCCGGTCCCAATTGCCTTTAACCGGGTCGAAGACGCTCAACCCGTATTTCGGCTGTTTTTCGGGTTTAGCGTCTGCTCGACCCGATTCAGGGAGGGCTTGCACAAAGCAAGCCCCTGTGATAATAAAACCATTATTCTTTCTATAAGAATAAAAGTCACTGCTCTGTATCAGTCGCCTCAAGCGTTGACAAACGTAAGAGGCGACTGAATGAGAGCCGTAGTGCAACCGAGTCAAGCACTCGAGTGCGATTTCATCGGGTAAACCCGGGATCAACTGAGTGAGTTCAGTTTGTAGTGGTTCCATTTAATAAAGTGTATTGTGTTTGAGAAATTGGGAAAAAGGTTCACGAAGATATAGGTTTGATGACACTGGATATTTATAGGGGTGGGGTGAGTGTATAATCAGATAGGGATGACTGTCGTAAAGCTATCTTGAGGACTACCATTGAGATGCTGCCACGTGGTACCCGTAATTGATCTTTATTTTTTGAGTGTAGGGAATATTAAATGTGCATTGTCACAAATGTTTATACTTTGTATCCACTCACCGTCTATGGAATATAGTTGGTTTTTCATGATTAAGTAAACGATTTATGATAAGGAATAACGAACTAGTTATACCTTTTAAGAATATGTATTATGTAAGTAACTAAAATAATCATACAACATTCCTAATGAATATATGTGTATACTATGAATAGATAGCTTGTTGGAATATTTTACATCTAAGATATACGATTATAGACGAGTAGAAAAACTACATAAACAAATCCGTAAATAAAACCCATGAAATCAAAATATAAGACTTAAGGTGTGAATGGTGGCGAGCGATGAGGGAAGAGGCGGCTGGAAAGATCGCGACGAAATTTGAATGGTGATAATGGTTTCTAAGATCACATAAGTGGTAGGCAGTTACCCACCATTTTTTATTGTAAGAGAGAAAATTTCATCTAATCCTACTAAATTAAATCAAGAAATGCTAAGAATAACAAATCTCTTCTAGTGACAACAAACTTTGTTGAATATGTTTTTATATATTTTAAAACCAATATTTTTTTAACATGTCATGTGATAAGTGATAACGTTTAATAATGGGTAACTTTTTTTTGAAAAATTTCACATGTTTTGACTATAGTTTAAAAGTCATGAAGAAACATTCATATTTGAGAAAGTTAAAGACATTTAATTAAATATAAAGTTAGAATAAAAGCTTTGTCGGATAATTTACATTTCTAAACAAAACAGTTATAAAATTTGTTAGCGTTAAGGGACTATCTATTTGATTGCGATGTTTGAAAACCGGACCATATAGTCGGTCGAACTGGTTCAACATGATCTGGGAATGAATGTGGTCCACTTCGATATGTTTGAACCGTTTTTAATTGAACCGGCCGGTTCAAAATGGTTTAGCGGTTGACCGTGCAAAATTTTTGTCTTTTTTCTACATATGTACTATTTCCGTCACTTGTTTAGCGTGTTTTCACACACACACACATATATAGAGAGAGAGAAAGATAAATGATCCAATAAAATAATCCATAATCGTACATTACGTACGTGACTCGTATTCCCGTCGATTTCAAATAACACGTTGTGGCAATGTTGTAATTTTCATCAAATCTGATCCACTACTCCCATAGATTTCGTCCACCTTCACCATGACTGTTCAACAATCCGTCACCATCCAACGATTCTGTCCACCGTCCACCATCCAACGATTCCATCCACCGTACACCATCTTCCTTCGTCGACTTGGTCACAAGTCAGTTGATAAAATTGGTCAAATGAAATTGAATTGTTGAATTAATTGATCAATTAAACTTTGAAATTGGTCTAATTAATCATCAATTTGAAGTTTCAGTTGATCAATTTTGAGTTTTGAGTGATGGGTTTTAACTGAACATTTAAAGTTTTAAGCCTTGAACGTTTAAAGGTTTAAGGCTGAAACGTTTAAAGATGTTCTTTTTTTGTCAGAACTTCTTGGAATGTTTAAGGATGTTCTTATTTGGTTAGAACTTCTTAGAACGTATTAGAACGTTTAAAGATGTTCAGTTTTGTTTCATAACGTTTAAAGATGTTCTTTTTTTTTATTAGAACTTCTTTGAACGTATTAGAACGTTTAAAGGTCTTCAGTTTGTTTCAGAACGTTTAAACATAATATTTTGAACCCTAATCAGAGCTTAATTGAGTGCATTATTTCCGCAATTCCATAATCGATTAATGTTTTTGTTAGAACTTCTAAAGTTTTGGTACAAAACTTCTAAACTTGAACGTTTAAAGGTGTTCATTTTTTGTTAGAACGTTTAAATGTACAGTGTCTTCAGTTTTGTTTAACATCCAAAATAAGTTGCAACTGTAAAATTGAAGGCTCAAATTTGTATGATTAGACGAAAAATTGAAGAACAAACAACAATCGTTTGTTTAATTGTAAAAAAAATTGACCGATTGTGTTTGAAGTTTATTCGCAGGTAACGAACATTTTTAGGTTTAGATAACTCAATTTAGTTTGATGTCAATATGTAGATTAGTTTGATATGGATCGGCGATTGAATTATATTGATATGGATGGACGTCCGATGAATCAATTGATGAATTAGATCGTAGAATTAGATTTAGGTTATTTACGATTATGCCACCGCGTAAAAATTAAATCGACGTTTATAAAGC
Source organism: Bidens hawaiensis (assembly GCF_021521415.1). NCBI lineage: Eukaryota > Viridiplantae > Streptophyta > Magnoliopsida > Asterales > Asteraceae > Bidens > Bidens hawaiensis. Next base: position 382,089 of record NW_027492650.1, read on the forward strand.
TCGCGTACTTAATGTACAATAACTGATTATTGTACAATAACCCACATCTAACAAATACATTTGTATTTAAAGTTTATGTAATATTTGATTTTTTTTTTTTTTTGAAATTATATACGATGTGAAAACATTGATTGATTGACAACAAACTAACTAAGGACATGGTTTCACAATTTTATGCATGATTATTTAACACATAATAGTTACATAATCACCAATAATGGGGGGTCACAAGGCATTCGAATCAATTATTAATTAGGTTTAATATTTTTTAGGGTGTTTTGGTAATTTATTGATGCTTCACTACTTTTCTTTTTCTTGAGAAATTGGGGTATTAATCCACAAATCGTTAAGGAATTATTAATATGGGTGTTAATTGGGGTCAGATTTTAAGTTATTCGAATCATGTTAGTTGGATCTTAAGATGTTACAACTCAATATGACCCAACTCAAATTAAGATTCATAAAACAAATACGAACTCGAATGTCTGAATTCGGTTTGTGATAGATTCAAATTTACTCGAATCACTTAAAAAAGTACATGAAAGGCAATTTCTATCCTCGTCGTCTTTCTTTAATCTCCATTAATAGTGATTTAGTTGGTTTCGAAGAGGCTAAGACGGTGTGATTAGGGCTTTTATTTCAACGACCAGCGAGCCAACGAAAAATTCGATGTTTGGGTTTACCTTGGCTCGGACTCTGCTCATTCACATGCCAACTTTGAGCGAGTTTCGAGCAACCCTTGAACTTTTGAACAACCCTAGATCGAATCAAGTTATTCCAATTTGAAAAGTTTAAAACTAAATTTGAAATAGATAAAAAAAATTAAACAAAGAGTCTATTTTATTTTATTTGAATTCAATCTATTGGAATAAACCGAATTACAAAATTACAAATTATTCAAAAGTTTATACATGAAATTAAAAAATAATTATAATAAATTAATAAATAGATGTATATTCAGGTTTAAGTTATATTTGGTTGATCCGGTTCAAAATTCATAAATTCGAATCCGATTCAAACAAGGACTCAATTTGAATACTTAAAATTTAAATATGATTTTTGGTGTTTTTTTTTTTTTGATTTGGAACTAATACTAAACACTCCTAAGCATTAGAGAGAATTTGTGCATCTAACAAAATTATTTTATTAATAATTATTATTGACAAACTTAAAGGTAACAAATAAACGTCTACAAATACTTGAAACGAAAAATTAATATTGTTAAGAGAAACAAATAAGCAACCACGTAGATAACTTGGACTTTAACCCGATACTTTTAATCAACTTGTTTTACTCAATCCAATGTTTACCGATCCAAGATGTTACTTAAATATTGAATGTGTAATTGTTATCTTTGATGGGCACATTGACTTATATATTATCTTTACTATGTCAGTTACCCGTGTAGCACACGGTAGAATAAGTATTTTTCTTTAAATCATAACATAATGTGAAATACAAAATAAAAATGTATCACATATATAAAGATATATTATACAGTAAAATATTACGCATTACACAATTTGAAAATAAAAAGTTGTTAGAAAATTCATAAATCGTATATTATTTCTTTGTTATTTTCTATATCAAAACTTAGTTGTAAATGACAACTTTTTTAAAACAACTCGTTGACTAAAACTCATTCTAATCTTAAACTGTTTTGACATGAACAATGTTTGATACTTTAATCGGTTAAAGAAACCCACTCGTTTCCGTTTCGTATTGGTTACTTATAAAAATCTAATATTAATAACATGCAATACATTTTATATTAAAAAAATTCACATATTTATGATGGTATTAATTCTTTTAAATTAGGATGAAATTGTTAAAAGTTGAAAATGAAATATTAAAAAGAGAAATGTAGTTAATATGAGAGAGATGAGGGAAAACTATTGGACTAAAACCGCAGATTCGACAAACCATAGGGACGAAAACGCAGTTCACTTAATAATAATAGATTGAGAAGAAATATAATATAAAACTATTAATAAGAAAAAGAAATATATATTTAACATGAGAGAAATGAAAAACTTTATAAGGAACAAACAAACAAATATAGTGAGTAAATTTCATCCTTTATAAAATTATTAATAGGGAGTAACGAGAGTGGGATAAGGGTAACTCACAATTTATTTGAAGCAACTACTAACTTGTGCACAGGGATAGCGATATGTATCTCTATCCCTATAGCAAAGTCAACAAAGATTATACATGTTTATTGGTTAGCAATGAGAGTTTCTCTTCATAATTTATAAACAATATCAGGGCCGGCTTAAAAAATGTGAAAAAAAATTTGGACCAAAGGTGAAATTTGTTTGGGCCTTTAATAAAATGAATATTTTTTGGGTTTAAACAATTTAATTTCAAATGGTCTTACTTTATTATGATTTGAGTTAGTGTAAAAAATTTTGTATAAAAATAAGCTTAAAAATGTCTCAAATAAGATTAGAAGTTTAGAACCCACAACCTTTTGATTAGATGTCATACTCATTACCACTAGACCAAGCTACCGGTTATGTAATTGTGTAGAAACTTTGAATATACATATATTTTTTCATAAAAGTAAATATAATTTAAAAAAAATTCGGGTCTAGCGGGGTGTCGGGCTTGTGGTCGTCGACTACCCCGCCATACACCATAGCCGACTCTGAACAATATAAGTAAAATATTATGTAAACTGCGTAACTTATATTCTGGTTCGGATTTGGGAGAGTTCGAGAATAATGTTTTAATAGGATCATGATTATAACTTGTTGGAGAATCTGAAAGGCTAGTAACAAAATGTTGCTTGAAGGAAAGAAGGTGAAAGTAGAAGATATAATGAGAGACATTAGATCCTCGATTTTTATGGTTCAACCATATGTCTAAATGTAAATCCACTCTATTATTGACGAAGTGGTGTAAATTCATGTTTTTATAAGTGCTTGTTGATGGGGCTTCTCTCCGGCTTGTGAAGTGATGGAGAAATCTCATATGCTCTCCAACTTGAAAGACCTTCTCTTCCCCCTCGAGGAGTTGGTTGTTTATAAAAGTTACCGTTAGAGAAAAAAAATATAAAAAGTGATTATTTTATAGTTTTATGTAACTTCATTAATTAAAACAAAATTAAAGTATGTGTACATGGTTCTCAAGTTCGTAGTTTTATACTTAAAATTAATTTTGTATTAAACTGCCTTTTCAAAATTGTACAAAGAAGTTATACCAACTATGAATTGATGTTTATTTATCAGAAAACTAGTTTTATACCCGTCTGGTGGACGGGCTGTTTAATGTTATAATGCCATAACTGTCTTTATTTGCAATTTGAAACAAAACAGTATTAATATAAATATAAATTCCAGAATTCTGTAAATTATAAATTGCTATAAATATAAATTCTCTAAAATTTAAAATCCAATCAGAAGTTTATTAATATGAACTGACTTTTGTAATTTATAAATACAGATTGGGTTAAACATTATTCAAACATGAATATACAATATTCAAACATGAATATATACAATATTCAAACATGAATATGTATGTTCCTAAATATAAAAAACGCCCAGAATACCCTCGCAAGCTTTTCTGAAATCTGCACTAATAAAAATACCCTTGCAGCCAAATAACCAAATATTGGCCCGTATCAAAAGCAAAGGTCACCCGTGTTCTGATCTGAATTAACCGAAACAGTTTATTCGAAAACTGCACCTAATGACCTGAAATCAACCTTTAGCCCATATTATCATCCACGTGCTCCCTCTTCCCATTTTCCAACTCGTTATGTCCCATAACCTAAAGATAGCATTACATTAGTAGAATGAAAGTTAAAACCTCAAACCCATTAAAAGCACACAAACACGTTCTAAAATGACACCCAAACAAAAATTCATATTGAATAGTGATTGTCCCGTGTTTTTTTTACCTAGTATCTCTTTGGTTTTGTTCCATTATTGCAAATACACCAATTGCAGCCACATGTTGTTTTACAAAGTTCTATGACTATCATACCACATCAATTGAACCAACCTGAGAATTATAAACATATATAATATAAAGTCAAAACAGTTATTTAATACATGCGAAAAAAATGAAAATTTAAAATTCATTCTTTACCATAAAATCTTCAAAACTGATGCAACGTGATGTCAAATCTACAAATCAAATTCAGAATTGAATTAGTGAGGTCAATAAACTTTCAAATTAAATCATAATCTTAAACAAATGCAACTTAAGTGTCGAAATGGATTAGTGATAACAATAATTCAAGTTATGAAATTGATATATGATGACGATGAAGAATGATTTGTTAAAGGCTGACCTTGAAATTCTTTCAGCCCTGTTACGCCGTATATTCCAGCAGCACATCGTTAGCCTAATTTTGAAATTGGATACATAAATTAGGGGTTGTAATGTAGTATAATTTGGGGGAAAGGAGTTAGAGATTCAGAGAAGACAACAGTTCCAACTTCCAAATAATAATAATGAAGGGACAAAGTTGTTATGAAGACAGAAACCGCACCTGCAATCCGCGAGATATGAGGCATCCATCCGATGGAAGAGGGAGACGTGGGAAAGAGAACGGACTGTAGAAACCGCCCCTAACCTCCCCTTCTAGAAGGTTTTCCATGCCTTATTACGGCTGAGATTTCTCCTCATCTTCATCCAATGTGAAAATTCATTCAAAATACAGTTACCCTCACCGGGAATAATATTATATAATTGTAACATAACTGAACACATAAAATCTATTTGATAGCTTGTAAATCCCTATTAAAACCAGGAATTTCTGACGAGGAATTTGAAGAAGCGTACCTATTTCACTGTTCTTCGACAATGCGAGAGAGAGGGTCTGATGCGAGGATTCAGGATGAACACCGAGTTTTCGGCTAGTATTAATAAGAATCCAGCCTTTTCCTCTTGTTAATAAAGAAACTGGTTCAATAAAAGTACCTTGCTATTAGGTTCATATCTCGGGTATCATCAATCCAGCACCAGTATGAACAGTAAAACTTAAAATTCCCCACCCCACCCCCCCCCCCACCCCAAAAACAAAACAAAACAAAAAACACAGAATAATTACATAGAAATAACATCTAAAGATCAACATTCAACTACTAAATTTAACTTGAATATACACGGTCTATTATTTGCAATACAAGAAACATGGAACCTTTATACATAAGGTTAAATGAAAGATCAAATATGTCACCGGTAAAAAAAAAACTCAAATATACCGTTGCCTTCCATTTAATTTTTGCAAAGCGACGAACTCCGTTACCACACATTTGAGGAAGAACAGCATAAAAGAAGTTACTAATTCAACATTCCAGGCTGTTAGTTTAAATGTCAAGAATAAGAGTGTTTATTACAATCAAAACTAATAATAATGTAAATCTAATGCAGAAAAGAATATCACCTCAAATTGGCTACCATCTCTCATTGTTGTAATCAGTCCCATACTTTAGTGAGTGATGAGAGGCTTGCCCAGACGACTTACAATGATACTTGTTTCCGAACAATGATGAGCTAATCTGTGGTCTTTTTTCACGCGACATGTGGAGAAGCGAGTGAGCAATCGTAAAAGTACGAATGTTAAAAGCAAATGTAAAGCTTAAAAACTACACTAAACAAAAACAAACACAAATAATTAACTACACCAAACAAAAAAAGTAAAATAGAAATACATTAGAAATCCTAGAGTCAGAGGCGCATAGCAATAAGAGAAACCAAAAATAGCTTTAAATCCTTCATACACAAAAAAGAAGCAAACCTGAATAAAACTATAATGTCATACAAAACTTACGTGTCTAAATTTTAAACCAAAATGTAACAAAGCAAGAAACAAAAGTGGTAATGCATCAATTGACAATCACAACACATAAGGAACATAACACCCAAACCAACATAAACAAATTATAACATTTTAAACAACAAAAGAAACAAACATCCAGGTTTATGACAATATATGAAGATGAAAGTATATGAAGATGAAGAGTAGTGGGAGGCAATTGATAATAAAAAAAGGCAAACCTATGCTTGTAAAAAACACTTAAGAGTCAAAACTATTCAATACTACAGATTATGATTTAAAGGCAATTGATCTATCAGAATTTACCATTTGAGTGTCAGTAAACGAAACAAAAGAACTTTTTGTTCAATTAATCAGATTTGGTTGCACTGCGGGCGGTGGTGTAGACGGCGAACAATGTAGAAAAGGTTCTTTTAGTGAAACGAACACACAGTTAGATATACATAGAAATTGATACACAATAGAAAATATAGAAATCGTACCTATTATAAGCAATCGGTAAATGAGACGGAAGAGTAAAGTAGTAGTAGTAGTAAATAAAGGTAAATTAGGATTTTAAAAATAAAATAATATATGTTGATAAAGAAGAAATTACGGAAGAATCATACCTGGATCCATAAAAACAGATGATTGATGGAGGGCAGGTTCAAAACCATTAAAATCTACAACATCAATCAGTTTTAAAATTCATAAGAAATAATAGCGAAAGTTCAATGATTATTTTATTTTTAAAAACGAAAACCAGACCTGGGAGGAAGAGATGAGATAGTTACCACTGTTCTAATGGCGAATCTTCAAGTGGTTTGAAATTAGGGTGTGATAACGGCAGATTTTAGATTCTAGTAGAGGAGAAGTACAGGATTAGGGTTTCTTGGATGTGGTGGAAGGAGTTTGAAATTTGAACAAAGTGAAACCTCGAAGAGAATGTGGTTTCTTTAAACTATCATCAATAGTTTATTTCAATAGTTTCATTTTACCATCAATTTTAGTCCAAGCCCTTAACGCCATCCACCGGATCGTTAGTTAACCTCACATGAGGGGCTTCTTTTGTCATTTTAATATATGAAGAGTTTTTTTTGTTATTTTTACAATATTACTTTTAATAACCTGCAGAATGATTTCTCCTAAAATCATGAACCCTAAATCAATCAGATGAAGCAGAACAATCGATTACGATGAAGCCCGGTTTTTCAACTTCTTCCCTTGAACGATTCTTCAACTTCGTACTCAATGGACACTAATCTATGGATGACACGCAGTGATTGGGAGCATTTTAATCCAATACGAGTATATGGTGAGTTTTTAGGTCATTTTTTCACTTTTTTTTTATTATGATCTATGATCTGTGTTGTTTCTTTTGCCTTTTAGGTGAAGACCCTACTATATTTTCATTGAAGATCCACCATGGTGGACGGTTTACGAAGGCCCCAGGTAGAAGATATGTTAATGGTCGGGTAAGCTATGTTGATATGATAGATCAAGATAAGTTTTCACTTCAGGTGCTTGATGATATGATACAACAAATTGGTTATTCGAAGGAAGATGTGGTAGATTACCATTTTAGGATTCCTGAGGGTGAAGAAATAGATCTTGATGTTGATTTAAGGGCTTTAGGTAACGACTCAAGCGTGCTTAATATGTTGAAGTATGTTGATAGGTTCAAAGTGATAGACATTTTCATTGAACATGGGGAGACAACATTAACAACTAGTGGTAGAGAAGTGGATGAGGAAGTGAACATGCTTGATGTTGACAATAATGATGAAGGGACTGATGATGCTTCTGAAGATTCTGATTTCATTGTTGATGAAGATAACATACTTGTAGATTTTGAAGTTGATATGGAGGAATTTAGAGCAATTGTTGATGTGGATGTTGGGGATGAAGATCTTGATAATGATAGTTTAGATGATGATAGTGACTTTGAATTAGATCTAGATGACTATGATAGTTTAACTGATGAAGATAATGACCCTCCTATTAAAAAAGCACTTAAGAGATTTAGAAAGAAGAAAAAGAAAATTGCCAAGGATCCGGTAGCCGAACCCTTTTATGTTTGCCAAAAATTTCCACATAAAGAGGAAATCAAAGCACTTGTAAAGACCTATACCATTCAAATTAGAAGACAACTGTGCATTGCTCAAAATGATAAATCAAGATTTCGTGTGGAGTGTTTTGGTATAAATCAAGTGAGTCAAAAAGTATCAGGTGGGCCCAAAGGAAAAAGAATCCAAAGCAAGGGTCATTCTGTAAGTTCCCAAAAAACAACCAGGTCAAAGACTTTAATGAGTAAACCAAAGAAAAGGAATGAAATGCAAACCTGCCCTTGGGTATTACATGTGTCCAACCACAACTTAGAGTCTTCATGGGTTGTGAAGATATATAAAAACGAGCATACTTGTCTTCAAACCAGAGAAGTAAGGTTGTGTACTATGAGTTTTCTTGCCAGAGAATTTGTACCCAAAGTTGCAGTCGATCCTAACATAACCACAAAAACACTCCAAGATGAAGTCGAAAAGAAATACCAAATATAAGTGTCGGATCAGAAAGTCAGCAGGGCAAAGGCCATGGCGACTAAAAAAATTGAAGGAGATTATAGAGTGCAGTATGAATTACTAAGGGATTATTGTGCAAAGTTGATGAGATCCAACCCAAGAACAACTGTGAAGATTGACGTGGAAAGAGAGTTCAACCCATCAAGTACTACTAGACAGTTCAAGAGAATCTATATATGTCTAGGGTCTTTGAAAAATGGTTTCAAAATGATTGGAAGAGAGATCTTAGGATTGGATGGTTGTTTCATGAAAGGACCCTTTCCTGGGCAAATCTTAACCGCGGTCGGTCTGGATTCGAATAATGGTATCTATCCAGTGGCATATGCCTTGGTTGAAGCTGAAACTAAAGATTCATGGATTTGGTTCTTAGAGTGTCTAGGAGATGACCTAGATCTATATGCTAACTCCAACTTCACATTTATTAGTGATAGGCAAAAGGTAACGAATGTCACATTTATTTCATGTTTATAACAATCTATACTTACTAACTTATCTATCATTGTAGGGCATCATACCAACTTTAGAAGATGTATTTCCAAGAGCTGAACATAGATTTTGTTTACGACATATTCAGGAAAATATGAAGTCTAGGTGGAGGGGTCAATTGTTCAAGAACTTGCTTACGAGGTGTGCTTTTGCAACTTCAATTCCATTTTTTGAAAAGGCTATGAAAGCGGTATACAATGAGGATAAAAGTTTACATAATTGGTTGAAACAAATTCCACCGAAGCATTGGAGTAGATCCCATTTTAGTGGTACATCCCCTTTACTTTATGTCACTGTGTTGTATTTATGAATATTCAATATATACTAAATGAGATAATTTAAACTTATGTAGGGAGAGCAAAGAGTGACGTGCTTTTGAACAATGTTTGTGAGGTATTCAACCGTCAATTAGTAGGTGGGCGAGACAAGCCCATTATAACATGCTTAGAGTACATTAGGGAGTATTGTATGAAAAGAATTGTGAATGTGCGCAAGTCAATTGCTAAGTGTGATGGACCGCTAACTCCCAATATTACTAAGATTTTTGAAGCAATAAAGACCGAAGCCTCACAATATAAAGTGATTTGGAATGGGAGGAACAAGTACCAGGTTCGCGGGCCTTTTTTAAATCAATGTGTAGTTGATGTTGACCAGAAAAATTGTTCGTGTCGAAAGTGGGAATTGACTGGAATCCCATGTAAGCATGCCGTGGCAGTCAATTGGAATATGGTAAAAAATAGTATTGATGTTGGCAGCCCAGAATCTTGGGTATCTGAAGTGTACCTGTTAGAGACTTGGAAAAAGGTATATGAAAATACCATTGACCCAATAAATGGTAGGGAGATGTGGACCCCGTTTGAATGTCCAACAACACTTGTACCTCCGAAACACCACAAACAAATTGGGAGACCAAAGAAACAGAGGAAGAGAAGTGCAGAGGAAATGCAACTTGTCAACAAAGGGAAAATGACTAGGATTGCAAACACGGTGACATGTGGAAAGTGCAAGCTAAAAGGTCATAACCAAAGATCATGCACGGGTCAGGATGCTATATCACAGCAGGCAATAATTTAAACTTCACAACCATGAACAATTATAGTTTTTTTTTTTTTGTGGGAATGGTTATGTCTTTGGTTGGGTCATGAACTATGATTTAGGTCTTTTGGTATAATGTCGGATATAATGGTTTATGATATTTTGGTTTATGGTTTAGGTAATGGTTTGAACAATAGTTGAATGATGGTTTTATTTTACGACTATTTTAGTTTAATGGTATGGTAATGGTTTAAATGATGGTTTTCTGTGATTTTTTTGGCATATCTTTATGGACATATAAAAGGCTTTGTTGGTACACTAAGATCTTTCGCTATGCAGTGAGCAATTTATCATCATCATCGTACTCAGTATATCCTACCAATAGCAAAGCTATGGTAGGGTCTGAGGAGGGTAAGATGTAGACAGTCTTACCTCTACCCCATAGGGATAGAGAGGCTGCTTCCGGTGAGACCCCCGGCTCGAGGCTGCTTCCAGTGAGCAATTTATCATGTTATTTATTTTATTGCAGAGAAATGATGGGGTTATAAAATGGTAATATTTGGTGGAGTAGTGCTATGAATTTCCATTTTTTTAGCTCACATTTAGTTTCTTATGTATTGCTATAAATACAGATAGTGTATGTAATCTCACATTTAGTTTCTTATGGATATTATTAAACTGGTCATATGGCTTGGCTATATATCATACACAATGAAAGCATTTGATTGATTGTAGAAGTGACAACAACATTCATTTAGAACAAAATGACAATAAAATCTTATTACATCGATTAATGACCTTTACAACATTTTAGGTCATTTTGGTGCGAAATACGTCGGAATAAACTATTATCAGGTCATAATTTAACAAAGAACAACAAAGTGAAAACCTAACTAAGAACTAAAGCAAACTTCAGCCTTCAATTTATATCCCCTGCTACATCATTTGTAGGAAATAAAACGCAGCAAACTGCATTTTTGACAGCATCAAAATCCAACAATCCAACAAAAACTGCACGTTTGACAGCATCAAAATCCAACAATCCAACTAAAACTGCGCGTTTGACAGCATCAAAATCTCGAACAATCCAACATAAACTGCACGTTTGACAGCATTATCAATACTTTTGACAGCATCAGTCGCGCTCTTGACAACATTAGAATCCAGCAAAATTGAATATAATAATACACACAGAGATCATGACCTACAATTGAATTCCAAATCTGAAATTGAATAAACAAAATGATAATAACCTGAATTCGGGAATCAAACCTTCGAATCAGAAAGAGCACTGCTGGAATCTAGAATAAACAAAATCAATCGAAAATGTTTTGCTTGTAACGTTTAAATCAAGAAACATCCATGCCTAAGTTTCATAAGTCGCTTTTGTCTATGGTGATGTATCTACGTGGGAGGTTCGGTAAAGTTAGGGTTTGAAAGATTATTTCTTGTTCTACTTCATCTGATTGATTTAGGGTTCATGATTTTAGGAGAAATCATTCTGCAGGTTATTAAAAGTAATATTGTAAAAATGACAAAAAAAAAAAAAAACTCTTCATATATTAAAATGACAAACGAAGCGCCTCATGTGAGGTTAACCAACGATCTGGTGGATGGCGTTAAGGGCCTAGACTAAAACTGATGGTAAAATGAAACTGTTGTACCATAAAAGCCTAAAATAAACTATTGGACTATAACTGATAGTTTAAAGAAACCACAGGGATCAAAACCGAGGTTCTCTCAACCTCGAATAAAGAGAAACTTCCATGGGAAGTTTCAGATAAATAGACGAAAGAGAAACCAGGAGACGTGGCTGTCTAATTTTTTAACACAGTATCACATGAAACATGGGGCTGACACGTGTCCCAAATGCATGTGGTGGTGACACGTGTCAGAACCTGTTTTCTTTTATTATATAAAAAGATAGATACTGGTAATTTATTAAAACTTAATAAAATAGGTGACATGAGTTTGTTAAAACATTAATATCCAACTTATTTACTGTTGACGAAAATGGTGTTTACTAGTTCTGCGTACTCGATGTTGACCCGTCATAAATGTCATGAGGTGTTTTATATATTTTTAACATCTCAATGGTAACATAACGATCGTTAATTTACACTTTGTTTAATGCCATAAAACCGGGTGTTATATTTCCATTGTACCTTTAGCTTTCACATGTATATTCATGCCTTTATTTAAAGGACACGTAGTAGTGAAGAGGTAGGTCCCAGCAGAGCCCAGTTGGACCCGCAAGACTCACTTTGAATAGGGACGTCTGCGCAATAACCAACTGCTCCAGCAGGGCCCACCATGCTCAGAGAACCTTACGCGCAGTACGCCAGCTGTACCCGCAGGGAAAGCCTCCCAATGGCGAAGTACCCCGCCTGTTCCCGCAGCTGCGGATACAAGCCATCAGGGAAGGCTACCCGCAATAACAGCAAGGCTACACGCACAAGGCATTCGCTACTTCAGTGGTCACATGAAGGAATGAGCAAGGCGGAAATACTCCCGCCTAAATGAGCCAGTCCGTATGCTTCTGGAAGGTCTTTCGTACTATACCTACTAAGGTATGGGCGGAATAGACAATTTGACCAGAGCAGCCCATGAACCAATCACAGGGTGACAGCTCACCGACAACAATACGAGGAGGAGCACCCTCTAGTACTGTTTGTCACTATTAGCCGCTGTCTACTCACCAACCCTTACGATGGGACGTGCGCAGCCTACAGTTGGTGGAACAGTGCGTAGCCGGCAGTATAGGAACAGTATACAGCCGACCTTTACTGTTGGCCGTAGCCTATCCACCAACCAGCATGGCCTGTGCGTAGTCCACTGTTGGTAGAACAGGAATACTATTCAGCCGGCTGTACCTTCTAGGAAACCTACCTTCGGCTATAAATACTCCAACACCTTGGAATGGTAAGGACATCATCTGATATCTCAATCTTATATAGCAATCTCTTAATATACACTTATATTCAGAGCAATCTAGTCTGATTCTCACGCCGGAGGGTGGTCACAAGGAGGAACCCCCCCCTTCTCAGTGACGAGCTTACGGTGTCTGTTTTGCAGGTCCCCTGAAGAACAACCTTCTCTGCTGGACCTCATTCTCGTGGGAAACATTACTTAACCCCCAGATTATCTATAATCTGCCTGTGGGTTCACCAAGTGTTTCTTCAAGTAGTAACATAAATAACACGTTATCACGCTAATTATACATTCATTGCACCTTTAGGTTTGATTAATTAATACGATAAGAGTGAGTGTACTATAGGTTGTAGGGGGCGCCATCCACATGCCACCATACACAATGTTGGCTCTTGAACCATAAGACCATGTGTAGTCATAAAGTTTCATTATCAGAGGTTATGCGTCATGTGGCGCTCAGTCAGAGTTATGGTTTTGTACAAAAACATGTTGTAGTTATAACTCTCTACCCCCAGACATTATGCACCACGTGGCGCCCAGTCATTATTAATTTTATTTGTTTTTCTAAATACTAAATCATTTAAATAAATTAACATAAAATTAAAAATTACATTAAACTTCCAAATAAAAAATACATTAAACTAAATTAAAAAAAAAATACATCAAATTAAAATAAAAAACATAAATAAAACTAAAACTCATTTATATTTTTCTAAAATTTTCGCTCGTCGAGCGGCTTTTAGAGATTGGACTATCGGGTCGTCTTCGGATAGCTCGTTTGATAAAATCTCGATGTCTTTGTCCATTTCATTCCTTCGAAGTAGGTCGACGGCGTCCAAATTTACTTGAAGTCGTTGGGTTCCAAGTTGGTATAAATCTTGGAGTCGAGAGTTCATTGATTGGAATTGGCTTTCCAATTCGGGATTCGAACCCGTTGCCGACGACGAACCGGCCCCTTTCCACTTTCCTTTGCCTTTGGTTCATCTACCCCCCGGCCGAGGCATGTCGGTAGTATTCACGGGGTCATTATCGCTTAAGTTGAAGTTTCGAGCGTCGGAACGGGGCGTGTCTGGATCAACCGAAGACGATGTTTTAGACTTTTTTTTACTCGGGCCACCGTCGGCTTCGGCTTCGGCATCCAACACCAAGCCCCATTTTGGGTGAAACCTCAATAGGTCTTTCCAAATGCCAAAGTAGTTGAAGGTCCCGCCGACCTTATGTTGAAACTCAACCAACGCGTTATCCATGACTTCCGCGTCCGAGACACCGCTACTCCTAGTTCAATTCATCCGAGAGAAAACCGTATGGAAAGCCATGCATTTGGTGTTTATGTCGCCCCATTTCGACAGTAACGAATCTTTTTCTCGACGCGAGTCTCCGCCAATGTTGTGAAACCTCTCTATAATTTTGTGCCAAAATACCCCCGTTTTTTGATAGTTCGCTAAAAAAATAAAAACATTACAATTTTAATGTTTGTTCTAGGAAATTTAAAAAATTTATATGCATTTTAAAAACCTACCGCATTTGGCTTCTTCCGATATCTGGCACCAAGCACGAGCACATAGTACGCACTCGTCGGGACTCCACTGGATCACCGTCTTTCTAACCCGAGGTTCGCCGGCGGGCTTCTTTGCGTGTTTTTCGAACGTCCGCGTTGGCTCGAACCGCCTACGGTCTCCGGGACGGGTTGTGTCTCCGGCACGAACTCGACCTCGGGTTGGGTCTCCGGGGCGGGTTGGGAACCCGAACCGGCAAAAATGTTCGCCGTCGGGTTTTGGAAACCGGGCACCGCATTTGGCATACCGTTTTGTAGATATGCAATGTACGCGACCATTTGCGGGTCATACATTTGCGGGACGGGTACGGTTGGCGTCGGGGCAGTAGATTGGTTCGGTTGTGGATTTTGGTTGGGTTGACGGACATATTGACCGAAACCGAGATTATTTTGGTTATTGTTTGGAAACATGATGGTAGAAATATTAGTGTAAAAGATATAAATATTTGTGTAAATTGGTATAAATTGGAAGGAATGTGTTAAAAAATATGAGTTTGGTTTGTTTATATAGTATAAATATAATTTATATAATTTTTTTTTAAAAAGCCCAACGGCTCCAAGACCAACGGCTTTTTTTTGGATCTGAGGGCCATTCTCCGAGTTTTAGATACAACGCATAGAAAAAATCAACATAACGCAGGGGGGGGGGGGGCGGTGTACCCCCGCGTTTTCACCAAAACGTTGGCCACTACACCTGGTCTAACACCAACTAGGCATCACTCTTAGGGTATCCACATCATATTCTTCATTTTTTTGAAGCGGATTTTAATAATGTAAGGTGTGGTTTAGTGTATTATGAGTGGAAGAGAAAGAAAATGTAGTGATATTTTTATATATTTGAAAAGTTACTGCTAATTTTTTAATATATTTTAGTTTTAAAAGTAGTTGAGAGTGAAAATACAATAATAAACGTATAAAAATATTATTTAATGTAAAATGACAGAAAAAATGTAATAATTTTTATTGTACTTTTGTTTTGAAGACAACAAAGAATATAATTATATAACTGCTCTTACTCCCCCTCTCTCGCCATTCCATTCATGCCCAAGAGGGCACAAAAATGTAGGGTCTACCAGCATTTCAACCAACCACCCTCTATTATTATTTTCTTTTTTTAAATACATTTGCTAACTTACTCTCCTCCATAACCCTTGTTATTTAAGTTGGTTAGTTAATGCCCTTCGCACATGTGGTAGTGACATGGAGGCACTTTTCGTTAACTAACATTCTTCCGCAACACTTAATCTAAGATACTCTAAAATAGTCATGAAACCCAAAAAATCATCCATATATATTTAAGGTAATATGCCTTCAATGAGTGTAACTGAGCTAAGCCAAATTCGAATGCGTCTAAATTCGAGCTTAGCTCCTTAGTTTAATACATGAAGTTATTTCTATCATTTAACTTAATTTTATTTTACTTCAATAAAAAGCTAATTTACCGAACATGTTACATTTTTTGAGTTTTTTGTTTTGTTACTTCCCAGGAGGTCACCCATCCTAGTAATTCTCCACGGTTAAGCGTGCTTAGGTGGAAGTAGTACTAGGATGGGTGACCTCCTGGGAAATCTCCATCTGGGCAACCAAAAATAAATCCGTGAGCTCTTCGTGGGCAAAGCGAACAATATTGATGGTGCGAGGGGCCGGATGTTACAGGTGGTATCAGATCAATCCGCCCCTGCCGTAAGAATTCCGACGAGCTCCACCATTTATCGATTCGAGCATACTTCGAGGTAAGTCTAATCCTAAATGAATCTATTCTACATCCAATCAAGGCCCTAACGTCTCGAACGCTATTTATTATTATTAAGTTCGAATATTGAATGCTAAATTGGGGTTTTCGGCATCGAATTTTCATGTTCTCGTATGAATGTCAAGTTTGGTGGCCACTGTATCTTACTTTTATATAAATAAAATAGTTCATAATCTTAATATGTAATATATAATGTTTTACAGAGTAAAATAAAAAAATCACTTTGGTGACTAAACTCAATATAGAGCCGTGTATATTAAGCTATAATATATGTATGAAATATTCTGATTATGGACTTATTTACTTTATTTCTTATCAAAAGGATTATTTATTTCCTATGTATAATACATAACAGAAAATCTGATTAACATGAATAAATTGAAAGTTATTACATTTCCAATTAACAAATAAACTATTAAGATTATCATATTACTTTTTTTTGTCATAACATATTATTTTCTTAAACTTTCCAAATGAACGAAAAGAATATATAACTGAAAAAAAGTTGATATTTATAGGTTCCGCACCAAATTAAGGATTTCATTTCAGTTGTTATTACTCGACAAATTAAGGATAATACTCGGTGACTCTTCGCCTCATCATCCAACTCGTTTAGACTAATATTCTATATCTCCCTATTATTCATGTGAGTTTACATATCCCCCTTTTTCATCTTTTATATTTTTGGGGATTGCATGTATACTTTATTCACTTTTACTCATGTTTTATTACCACATCTATTCAAGACGTAATTCAATATATGTTCATGTGTGATTATTGCATGCTCTATGATTATGCTCTATGTGTTTAAATGTTTATTTTATGTCTGGTGGTTGGTATCTTATTCTCATCTATTCTCATTTAGTATGATCATACATTTACCCAAGTACATTGATTTTGTATCAATAGGAACAGGTCCACATCTATTTAGTTGTTTACATTTTTATAGAAATTGTAAAGCTCAACATTATCATATGAATTGCGGTTTTTATCTATATATATCTCAACTAAAACTTATGTATTCTCACCAACATTCGTGTAGACAAACTCTATTTTTATACATGCTACAGGTACAAGTAATTTACATTGTTCAAGATCGAAGAAATTAGTTTTACCTTAGGATATTATTCAAAAATACAAAAGCATGATGTAATTGTTACGATTATTGAATTTGTGTACTTATTTAATGTTAATGAAATTAAATAATTACTGTCGCTTTAATTAGTGTCTTTTGAGCTACTGTCCAATCAATACGTTACGCCCCGGCATGTTTCGCCGCCTTTGATCGGGGTGTGACAACAATAGCCTTTCAAAAAAAGAATTTGTTACAATATTAATATCCAACTTAGATAATTACTTTGAAAAAAATGGCGTTTACCAGTTCCACATACTCAATATACCTCGTTACAAATGGAATAGCATGCCGTGTCTTTGGGTAACTGTTTACGGACGCTGGCCTTAGGTGAGGGTTTTCCTTGGTTTGGAGGCGAGTGTATCCCGATGGAATAACATTGTTGTGCCTTCGGGCGAGTGTTCTCAGGGATTGGTCTTAGGTGAGGGTTTTCCCCAGTTCAGAAGCAAGTGTATCCCGATGTGGTGAATTTCACTAGTAACCAATTTAAATAATTCTATGGCTGTTAAGAAAATAAATGGAATATCACATTTGGGTTTTTTAAATCTCCTCGGTTACATAACGATTAATGTAGGACACTTGATTAAAGCTCACACAAAATATTTAAGCATTTGTTAAAGCATTCTAAAATAACATTGTATCACATGGTGGTTATATCTTGTTTGTACGTTTAGCTATATTCGATTACACTAGGAACCCTTAATTTGTTGAGGTTGATGTTTCATGGAAAACAATTAACCGACATATATGTACTTAGTCATGTCGTCCTTGAGACTCAACTACAGTCACTAGACCCCCACATGTTGTCCTTGAAACTCAACTAGAACACAATAACATTAACCCCCTCCATCAATATATTTACATCATTCTCATAATCAGGGCTGGTTCAAGCTTTTTGAGCTATAAAACAAATAGAAAAATTGAGGCTTTTCGCTAAAATAAATTATTTTAATTTCGATCTTTAATCGTATAAGAAAAAACAAGGAACATAAGTTCACTAAAAATACATATGAGGTTGTCACAATACCCTCACATCCATCAAATACTAAGGGCTTTCTTTGTGGACTAATCGACCAAGCAGTTAGAAGTGAATGATAATCTAGTTATTGATCTCTTTGTTCCCTACTCCTGAAGCTGGTGCCCTTACTGAAGTCTCGTACTCTTCGTTCAGGTGTTTAGTAATTAGCGGTCTATGTATCACTTGATATTTGAAAGGCAACATACATAATTTTGTTTTATAAAGAAAATGAGACCATTGCTTTTCCTAACATAACTGTTGTGATGTTCATGCCCTAATGTCCACTCATACATAATAATGAAGAATAAGAGTGTAAACGATTCGAGTTGAGCTTGAGCACGTTCAAACAAGTGCCTGACTCATTTTCTAGTAGTTAGTCGTTTTATTTTTATAAATTTATATATATCACATGTTATATGTAATATATAAAGTAATATATTAAATAAAATAATTGTATTTACATAAATGATAGGCTTGTTTAGGGTCATGATACCCTGGTCAAGCTCCATATAGGGAGCTTGAGTTCATGATTGTTTGTTAAATGAGCTTCCAATTAGCCTCGAGCTTGTTTAAGCTTGTCATGATCGAACTTTTAGCAAGCCGGTCTTGAATAATTGATGCCTGACGATCAGATTGACTCTTTTATCTGGCTTTATAAATAAAACCTAAATTTGTGTAAGCATATGTAAGTTTTACTTTAGTTGTAATTTGTGATGGCTTGGTTGATGATCATAGATTTATTCTTGTGTTTGCTGCTTAATTAAACAAAAAGGTACGTCCTAAACTCCTAATGTTTTGTTGATTTTTTTTTGTTTTGTTTTTGTTTTTGTTTTTGGCATATGAAATCAGAGGTTTTGTCAAAGAATTAAATGAGTTTTAAAATCATAAAATATAATAGAAATCATCAATTCGACCCAATACTTATGGAGCTACAAGTCTGCTAATTGGTTTATTGATGCAAATGTATTTTGAAAGGAACATGTTATTAATTTTCTTGCTTTGTACGTAAGTGATTTTATAATAATGTAATATATGTTTCTTTGGTTTACATCAAATGTTTGTGATATGATCTCAACAAATTTTATTGTCTTAACTTGTGAAAATGCTTTAGCAAAATAATAATCAATATAGGTTTATCACATTAATCACATGCCCTCATTATCCATCATACGTTATAATTTATAAATATGAGAATAAGAGTGTAAAGTGTAAACGATCTAGAGTTGAGCTGCCTTGAGCACTTTCAAATAAGTGCTTACTTGCTTTATTATTTGTTAATTAACGGTTTTATTTATACACACAGATTAAGAATTATCTCTAAATGACATGTTATATGTAAAATAAATTACTATGTTAAGTAAAATAGTTATATTCATTATACAAATAATTAGCTTGTTTAAAGTCTAGATAGCATGGTCAGGCTTATTATCTTCAATTTTGCCTCGAGCTAGTTTAAACTCGAATTGATTCAACCATATGTTAGTTTTACTTTTGGCCTAATTTGTGATTGATTGTAGATCAGAAGAGTTATTCTTGTGTTTGTTGTTTAATTTAAAAAAAATACGTCTTAATGTTTTTTTTTGACATATTGAAGAGGTAGGTCCCAGCAGAGGCGGTTAGGACCCGCAAGACTTCCTTAAAAGGAGACGTCTGCGCAGTTGAACACGCAAGACTCCTTAAACGGACGTCTGCGCAGTTGAACCCGCAGACTTCACCATAGGGACGTCTGCGCCGCGACCTACCAAACCTGCAGGACCCACCACGCTCAGAGTTGTGACGACCTCACATGCGGTACGCAAGCTGGTCCCGCAGGAAATGCCTCCCTATGGTTTCCAAGTATCCCCTGTTCCCGCAGGTGCGGATACCCGCCATTAGGGACTGGCCACCCGCGCAGCATGGCTACACGCATAAGGCTCAGACTCGTAATAATTCAGTAGTCACCTGAAGAAGGAATGAGCAAAGCCGGGAACATTCCCGCATAAAGGCGGGAGGGGGAAAACTCCCGCCTAAATGAGCCAGTCCGTATAATAATGGAGGATCTTTTGTGTGATACCTAACGAGGTATGGACAAAAGATCTGACCAACGATACGACAGCTCACTGACAGCAGCATGGCAACACGCCACAGCACTGTGACCAAAAGCCGCCGCCTGCTCACCAACTCCTGCCATACCAGGTGCCTAGCCTGTAGTTGGTGGAAAAGGAAAAGTGAACAGCACGCCTGGTCACTGTCAGCCGCTACCTATCCACCAATTACCAGCAGAGCACGTGCGTAGGCCACAGTTGGCAGAGTAATAGGCCGGCTAAACCTCCTTGAAAACCCACATTCGGCTATAAAAGACATCAAATGGTAATATCATTTCATCATCTAATATCTTGTATCATTTACCTGATAACTGCTCTAGTATTATTAATATACTTTTATATTCAAAGAGTAATATAGACTGATTCTCACGCCGGAGGGT
This sequence comes from Bidens hawaiensis, assembly GCF_021521415.1. NCBI lineage: Eukaryota > Viridiplantae > Streptophyta > Magnoliopsida > Asterales > Asteraceae > Bidens > Bidens hawaiensis. The sequence continues at coordinate 402,812 of NW_027492650.1, forward strand.
GGTCACAAGGAGGAACCCCCCCCCCCTTTCTTAGTGACGAGCTCACGGTGTCTGTTTTGCAGGTTATCGGAAGAACCATCTTGCCGGAACTAACCCCTCGTGGGAAACGTCTATCTAACCCTCAGGTTACTCGTAATCTGTCAGGGTTCGACTGGTGTTTCTTCATTGGCGCCATCCGTGCATAAAGCTAGAACTTTATTTTTCTCCAGTTTTTTCAAAACTTCTGGAAAGATGGTTAAGGATACTCCGGTCCCAAAACTGAGTAACCAAGAGACTCCGGTAATTATGACCCCAGCTACAAGGGGGAATACCGAGTACACAAACTTTACGAACACCACCCCAGCTACCCAAGCCGGGGCAAGTGAAGTAAATAATCAGACACTGGGATTCACCGATACCCAGTTAGAAAATCAACAGACGAGGCTCCCCTGCCAAACACTCGATGAGGTTAAAGCGTGGGCCGAAGCACGTCAAAAAGAGTTCCAAGCTGAGTTGGATGAACGTTTACGTTCAATCCAACAAGTGGAAGAATTTGAGTACGATGATGATTCGGAGGAATCCGAGGAAGACGCGAACCCTCGTCATAGGGCGAAAGGGAAGCGTAAAGAAACGGATTCCCAACCGAGAAGGCGTTTTGGAGAAGCATTCAGTCCAATAAACGTGGGCAACAGCCCACGGGACTTCTCCAAAACATTCACGCCAACTGCGGCAAGGGCGGGAACGTCCAAATTCGCAAGGGACATTGCGGAAGCAATCGCCCCAAGAAGTGCCAAACAAATGTCTAACATAGGCACGTACGATGGTATTTCTGACCCTGACGATCACTTGAACAGATTCATCGCGGGGGCGACCGTCAGTAACTGGACGGAACCCACGTGGTGTTATATGTTCCAAATGACGCTGGTCGGGGCAGCTAGAGCGTGGTTCGACCGTCTGCCGGTCCACCACATCTACGATTGGGCAGACTTCCAACAGAAGTTCAGCCAACATTTTAGTCAGCAAAGAAAGTACACTGAGGAGCAGTGGACAATCCTCAAGTGCGTCCGAGAGGACGAAGAATCTTTGCCTGACTACATCACTCGCTTCAACTCGAAGAAGCTAAGCCTGGGCAACGTTAGCGAAGATCTCGTTCGCGCCGCTTTCATCCAGGGCGCAAACGACCCGGAACTCATCCGCACCCTGACGGGCAAAGATGGCATGCCATCCACATGGGATGCCATCATGACCGCAGCTAAACGCTTTGCGGAAACCGAGAGGCAACTGGGTAGAGATCTTCCACAGAGCACGAACCTCTACACCCAGAAGACGAGGGAAAACAACGTCCTTACCGCCCGATTAAACAAAAAGCGGAAGCTGGGCATTTGGCAGTCAAGGGTAAACTTTGACACCCCGTCCGGTTTCCAACATCGGTTGGGAGGAAGAGACAACATGAAACCGGAGAAGAACTCCAGGTGGACGCCACTCACAAAGAGTGTGACCGAGATATTCGCCACGGAGGAGCTCCCGTGGCCAAAGGCTCCGTTTATCCGGCATCGCCACAACGCTGATCGGAGAAAGTATTGTGATTTTCACAAAGTCAAAGGCCACAACACTGAAGAATGCTTAGACGTAAAGGACTTGGTCGAAGCATTTGTCAAGGATGGGACACTCGCGCACCTTGTGGCGAAGTGAGCGTCGAGCAGGCTGATGCGTGAACCCCACCTGGGGAAACGCACGAATAAAAATCGCAGCTTCAACAGAGACTACATACTGCGTAAACAACGAGATCCCGAACAAGATACATGTCGGCTCGATGGTGCTCCCATCCAAGCCACGCCTAATGGGAGCTCAAATACACAGTTTGTATGTAGATCAATTCCAAATTTGTAAAGAAAAGGCCTAGAGCCACTTCTAATGGAAACGATTCTCCTTCAAGTTAAAGCTGATGATTTTATATTTGTATTTTATGAACTTTGCACATGAAGATGCCGGTAGTCATCGCATCAAGAAGTCATTGCGTGGGGAAGGCGGCAAAACCCGCGCAAACCCAAAAAAAAAAAAAAAAAAAAAAAAAAAAACGACAGAACCTTCACGCAGGTCAGTTAAAGGGGAAAGGTTCAGCCATCCCACTATGTGAAAGTGCCGGTATATCCGCATGAATCCTGGTAGAGGAAGCTGAACACTAACCTATTAACAACCACGCGTTGAACGGTCGATTCGAACACTAATGCCGGTATTCACCGCATCAAGTGAAGAATCGTTGCGTGGGGATGGCGGCAAAACCCGCATAAACCCAGGGAATGACAAGACCTTCATGCAGGACAGTTAAAGGGGAAGAGTTCAGCCATCCCACTATGTGAAAGTGCCGGTGTACCCGCATGAATCCTGGTAGCGGAAGCTGAACACTAACTCATTAACAACCGCGCGTCGAACGGTTAAAAGTCATTCTGAAAGGATAAGGAAAAACCTACGCGCAGGTCAGACATAGGTAAAGTTTAGCCATCCTACCAAGTGCAAGTGCCGGTCCTATCCGCACACGCACAAAGGGGGAAGCAAAACTTCAACCTACTGAACCACATTCAATGTTAACTTATTCTAAACACTTGGGAAATCGCTAATTTAAACTAAGTATGCAAGTCATATAAGGTTTATAAAGCAATGAACCCAAAGGAAATAACAGTCTTATCCACAAAAAGATTTGTATTTCACAAAGATATATTACAAAGAATGGCTGGGTAACTACCCGCCTACAAAACAAAATCTAGTCTATCCTAGCAGCGGGAAGGGATCTTCAGAATCAAGCTTCAGGACCACTTCCACTTGGACCCGCCCCATCAGTGGAGCGTGGCGGTTCAAGGAAAGCCTTGAGGATAGCAAGTCCATCATCAGCAGCAGCGACTTCCTTCACCTTCTCCACCACCGGATGCGGGAAGGCGGCATATTGGTTCACCGCTTGGTCATATGCAGCTTCGGTGTCCGCATCGAACAAAGGGAAGTTGGAAGGCGGGACGCCTTTCTCAACGAACCCTAGACCAAGCAGGAAGCCGGCCTTTTCCCCATCCTCATCAGAAGCGTTGAGGGCTGCGCTCATGGCATCATCGTAAGTAGTCTCTGAGAAGACCCGATGCACAACCTACAAAGAAAATACAAGTGTCAAACACCTTTTCTATGCACAAAGGAAAGCGTGAAGACGTAAAACATACCTGAGACAACGCTTCTCGAAGAAGCCACTCCTTGGCAACCAGAGCTTCTTGGAGGGCGGCTTGAGCTTGGGTGCAGGCGCGTTCGGCTTCGCTTTTGTTAAGGTTGGCAAGTAGCACTTCCTTTGCGGCAGCCTCTTCGACGCCCTTAAGCTTCCGCTCGGTATGGTCAAGCACGCCCCTCTGGTCCAAGATCTCCTGGAGCTTCTTGGCATCTTCCATCGCCAAGGCATCATGAGCACGTTGGAGAGCCTCTAATTTGGCCTTGAGCTCCTCGTTCTCCACGTGTAAAGGCTCAGCAACGGCTTCAGCCTTGGTGGCCCTCTCGGTTGCGTTCCTCGCAGTCTCCTTAGCCAGCCGAAGCTGTTCGTTAACAGCTTGGGCAGCCTTGGAGCGGGCCTCGAGTCGCGCTTGAACCTCAACCTCGAGGGCCTTGAAGGCCTTCTCCTTCTCCGCAGCAGCTGCGGCCAACTGTTGGTTCTCCTCCCGAAGAGCCCGCGCTTGAGATACTTCCTTGGCGCGAGCTGCTTTCAACTTGTCGTTTTCACGACAAAGCAGCTCGACGCGTGGCTGCATCCGGGCCTGGAGAACCCGAAGCTCATTGGTTAGCCTACCCTCCTGGTAGCTAGCCATGGCTTCCCCCAACGCACCATGGGGAGCAGCGTGGCGAGCCCATTCCACGCACTCCACAGGAGTACGAAGGGTTGTTCCTCGGCGGATGTTCCATCGCGGAACATACACTTCATTGGAATCCGACACTGCAAAAAAAAAAAAAACAAAGCAGTTAGGAAAAGATGAAGAAAAAATATAAAGGCTAAAAGAACCCTACGCACCTGTAGGGTCGATCACAGGCCGATAGCCACCGAACCCATCGCCTGAACCTAAGGGAAATCCATCCAAAAGGTCGGGCAGATGGGAAGGTGACAAAGATTGGCGAGAAGCCCTGCGCGTACCTGATGAGCCGGCCGTCGTTGCCGGTGGCGGAGGCATAGTAGCGGCCGCCGTGGTCGCCGCCGCAGTCGCCGCCGCAGAATCTGCAGCAATCGTAACCGCCGGCTCGGTGAAAGATGCTGTAAAAATCGCACTTACCACCGGCGGTGACGTCATCTCGGCTGGAACAGTCGGCTCAAAGGAGTGAGCAACTGATCCAGCGGAAGCAGGCGCAGGCGCCTGGGTCGTCGCCTCAGGTAGGCTGACCAAGCCTACCGTCATCGGCGGAGAGGTACTCCTCTGCGCTCCACCCTGGAATGCGTCAACATCCACGCCTGCACAAGAAGATAAGTGTTTCAATAAATTTAGAAAGTGAAATCTACAAAGATAAGAAGGATGTTTGTACTTACGGGTTCTCTTGAGCTTGAACGTACGGACGGGCGGGGACGAACCCGATGGAGCCGGTCTCTTGATGCCGGTCACCGTCGTCGTCATTGGTTCTCCGGAGGTAACAGTCGTAACCTCCGGAGCAGTGGTCTTCTCACCACCGGGGTTCCCCGCCACCTCTTCATTATCTGACTCGGTGTCAGATAGGAGCACTGGATCGGCTGTGGAGGCCGCCTTCTCCTTCCCTTTCCCGCCGGCAGCCCTCTTCTTCCGCACCAGCGGAGGACCATCTGCGGATTCCTCAGAAGAAGACAGATGTCAGGAATTCCAGCAGCGGGTACAGCATTGAGGGGTGGAGGAGAGAATAACGCCTTACCTGGCCGCCGGTGGCTCAGGATCTCGTGGCCCAGCGGATAGACCTCCACAAACCGATCCGCTGTTTGTTCCAAGATGGGCAACTCGTGCTCGTCTAGAGCACGAGTACCCACCCGCACGGGACCGTCAGCTTCCCGCGGGTACAGGAGCGACTCCAAATCGTTCCCCTCTGAAAGAAAAGAAACAGTTAGAAGACAAACTCATATCGGCAAGAAAGACAAGACATACCATAAGGAATAGAATTCAAACCGTATTCGAGAAGGATGGGAAACCGAGACGCCTCCTTCCATACCCGGCTCATCCCCAGCATCACCATCCCGGACTCCGGAAACCGGTAAACCGGAGACTGGACCCGAGATATCTTCGCGAACCATTCCGCCTCCTGGTAGTTGGAAGCGTGAAGGCTCGGAAGCGCTTGCCCCTTCTTAAACTTCATGGCAATGGGGATGGCGCGGGCAGAAATGTAGAAGAACTCCCGCTTCCACGATCGGAGACTGCGCTCGGTCGCGCAAATCTTCAAACCCTTGATCCGGGTTGTCAGGGTGTACCACCCCTGGATGCACCTCCAAGTATAGAAGGTCATCAGGCGGTCCACATAGGGCTCAATGCCCAAAATTCGGCACACCCACTCGAAGTGCCGAACCTTGGCAATCGCCATCGGATGCACCTCGGTCAGGTGCACACCGTGCCTCTCCAGGACACGGTACACAAACTTTGTCAATGGGAACCTAAGGTTCCCATAAACAAAGAATGCAGCATATACCCCGATCTTGCCACTGGGGGCATCGTACACAGTCTGCTGAGGTTCAGGAAACTCAGGCTCAAGAGACTCAAGCATGAATTTCCTGACAACATAATGGTACAGATCGATAGGTAGAGCACACTGGCACTCGCCAGCAGTACTCCTATCGTCGGCTACAGCTTCAGCATCATGAGAAGACATATTGCAGAGGAAGAAGAAACGATTTCGGAGGAATGCTCAATTAAATAAGAGAGTATTCACCAGAAATCGCCTTAGAGATGAAGAGAAGAAGTGAAGATGTGAATTACAAAGGACCCTCTCCCCCTTTATATAGGGATCGCAATTAATGCGATGAATTTAATGCGGAGGAGAGAGAAATTGGAGGTGCAATGAAACCGTGACATGTGGCACCAGGCAAGCTGGCAACAGCTGTTGAAAGGACAAGTGAATTTAATTTAGCGGCCACGCGCCCGAAAAATCGCGCCCACGCGCCGTAAAAAGCGTCTGGAATGACCATATAATGTCACGTCGCCATAACTTCCAGCACGTCCTGACACAGTCAGAAGAAACCGTCGCACGACGACTGTTCTTATCCTTTCACCAACTTTTCAAATTTCAAAAAATTCAAAAAGATTCGAAAAGTAAGCGGGAAAAACCCCTTACCCTGGCTATCCAGTTGACCATAAGACGGCTGCGGGTACAGTGTTAAGGCAAAACCCTTCACATACCTAGCACCCGCGGGGAACAGAGGCCAAGAATACTTAATTATGAAGCCGGGTGCGGGTACAGTGTTAAGGCAAAACCCTTCACATACCTAGCACCCGCAGGGCACGGAAACCGGAAAAACCCAATTATGAAGCCGGGTGCGGGTACAGTGTTAAGGCAAAACCCTTCACATACCTAGCACCCGCAGGGCACGGAAACCGGAAAAACCCAATTATGAAGCCGGGTGCGGGTACAGTGTTAAGGCAAAACCCTTCACATACCTAGCACCCGCAGGGAACGGAAACCGGAAAAACCCAACTATGAAGCCGGGTGCGGGTACAGTGTTAAGGCAAAACCCTTCACATACCTAGCACCCGCAGGGAACGGAAACCGGAAAAACCCGACTATAAAGCCGGGTGCGGGTACAGTGTTAAGGCAAAACCCTTCACATACCTAGCACCCACAGGGAAGTGAAGCCGAGAAAATCTTGGCATTCCACCCAACTACAAAACGGGCACAGGTACAGTGTTAAGGCAAAACCCTCCACATACCTAACACCCGTAAAAAGTCATACCTCGGCACCCAATTGTAAGTCGGGCGCGGGTACAGTGTTAAGGCAAAACCCTTCACATACCTAGCGCCCGCAGGGGATTAAACGCCAGGAACACCTCGGCAACCATAAGTCAGGTGCGGGTACAGTGTTAAGGCAAAACCCTTCACGCACCTAGCCCTGCAGGGATTTAACGCCGGGGATACCTTGGGAGTAAAGTAACTAATAAGACGAAGTGCGGGTACAGCGTCAAGGCAAAACCCTTCGCATACCGAGCACTCCATGGGAATTGAAACCAAGAAGGATCTTCTGGGCCATGCTTGCAGAAACGGGATTAACATCCCCGCATAGCGGGAACGTCAAGAACTAGATTGTTTGAAACTTCAGGATGGAATTGGTGGTTATAACATGATTGATCACTATGTTCAAAACCACCAAGACCTCATGGAGAATCTACACAAAAGGTTCTAAACGCTCCTGACTTGCGGGGAGGTTACAGACCTATCCGCATCATCCCAGAGATCAAGCAGAACGTTGGGAAATTCTGCGTGACATTGGGAAACCCGTGGGTAAGACTTCCCGCGGAAAACCCATAAAACTAAACCCTTTTCAAAAAACCCCTTGCTTAAGTCCAAAAGTTCACCTCACTTTATTAAACATTCATGAGAAGAACATTGGACTGGGGGGACTTGAAGAGGTAGGTCCCAGCAGAGGCGGTTAGGACCCGCAAGACTTCCTTAAAAGGAGACGTCTGCGCAGTTGAACACGCAAGACTCCTTAAACGGACGTCTGCGCAGTTGAACCCGCAGACTTCACCATAGGGACGTCTGCGCCGCGACCTACCAAACCTGCAGGACCCACCACGCTCAGAGTTGTGACGACCTCACATGCGGTACGCAAGCTGGTCCCGCAGGAAATGCCTCCCTATGGTTTCCAAGTATCCCCTGTTCCCGCAGGTGCGGATACCCGCCATTAGGGACTGGCCACCCGCGCAGCATGGCTACACGCATAAGGCTCAGACTCGTAATAATTCAGTAGTCACCTGAAGAAGGAATGAGCAAAGCCGGGAACATTCCCGCATAAAGGCGGGAGGGGGAAAACTCCCGCCTAAATGAGCCAGTCCGTATAATAATGGAGGATCTTTTGTGTGATACCTGACGAGGTATGGACAAAAGATCTGACCAACGATACGACAGCTCACTGACAGCAGCATGGCAACACGCCACAGCACTGTGACCAAAAGCCGCCGCCTGCTCACCAACTCCTGCCATACCAGGTGCCTAGCCTGTAGTTGGTGGAAAAGGAAAAGTGAACAGCACGCCTGGTCACTGTCAGCCGCTACCTATCCACCAATTACCAGCAGAGCACGTGCGTAGGCCACAGTTGGCAGAGTAATAGGCCGGCTAAACCTCCTTGGAAACCCACCTTCGGCTATAAAAGACATCAAATGGTAATATCATTTCATCATCTAATATCTTGTATCATTTACCTGATAACTGCTCTAGTATTATTAATATACTTTTATATTCAAAGAGTAATATAGACTGATTCTCACGCCGGAGGGTGGTCACAAGGAGGAACCCCCCCCCCCCTTTCTTAGTGACGAGCTCACGGTGTCTGTTTTGCAGGTTATCGGAAGAACCATCTTGCCGGAACTAACCCCTCGTGGGAAACGTCTATCTAACCCTCAGGTTACTCGTAATCTGTCAGGGTTCGACTGGTGTTTCTTCACATATGAAATCATAAATAAGGTGTTATCAAATAATCAAAATGAGTTTTAAAACCATAGACATTAGCTAGTTGTCACCATACGTACACATGGAGCCAAAATTCTGTTAATTGGATTTGTTGATGCTAATGTATTTTATAAGGAAACATTTGTTGATTTTCTTGCTTTGTACGTAAGTGGATTTATAATAATTTGATGTTATATGTTTCTTTGGTTTATATTAAATGTTTGTCAAATGACCTCTAACAAATTTTATTGTTTTAACTTGTGCAAATCTTAAGGAAAATATTAATCAATATAGGATATATTAAATTTCTCTCTTGTTTTTGCTTTTTTAAATTACAGGAGATAAGTTTACTACGTTTAGTAATTAGCAAAGAGCTCAAAATAACTATTCGATCAATGATTTGGCCTTCTCTCTCTGCTATAGGGATGAGTGTTTGGGTATCGCATCGATAGACTCGGTATAGTATTCGAAACCCATGTTTCTTAAAATTATTTACAAATATTTCCGGTATCAATATTGTAACGAGTACTGGTACCATCCCGATTGATTCGGTATAGTATTCGGTACCCACTCTTCTTGAAATTTGGTTCCAATACTTTCGACACCGGTGCAATTTGGTGCAAAAACACAATAATCTTTCACTAACTTGATATTAGTAAAAGTAAATTCATGTAATTAACACTTTTATTCCATTAATAAAAGTGATTTAATAATAATTGTTTTTTGATTAAAACATTAAATACTTTTTAGTTAAACTACTACACATAATATAATGTAAGCACGAGAACTTTTATTAATGAAATAATAGTTTTAATTACATGAATTTACTTTTACTTAAAAAAGGGTCTAACTTTATGACTTATTAATTTTACAAGTTTGGATTTAATTTAAATAGTTAGGATACCTTTCAAAAAGGGTCAGGCTAAACGTACCCCCCTCCCTTGCTACCTATACACCCCCTTGAACTTTTATTTACCCGTTAACATTTATAATTGACATTATAGTCCCTCTTATTTTATTTTATAATTCTCTCAAAATATCAAATAAAAAACTAAGTTTTTATTTTTGTTTTACAATTTTTTTTATATATTTTTGTTATTGATTTTATTATTTTATTTCATTAAGATCTTATTAAAAGTTTGTTTATTTTTTTACATGTATTAAAAAGTTTTGTATGTTTTTTCTAGCTAGTTTTTTTTTTATAAAATGTATTCAAAACAATTTGATTTTTTTTAGGTTTAGATACATGAGTTAATGTTACTTGAGAAAATAGCCAAATTTGTTTATTAAGTTGTATGTTATTTAACCTTTTTTATTTATAAAAACTAATGTGATTGTTTTTATAAAAGAATGTAAACCCTCTTAATTTAAAAATAACGCTCTTTAAAAAGATTAAAACAAGTATAGAAAAAAACATTTTTTTAAAACAAGAAAAACAATGTTTATTAGATAAGAAAAAAAACGTTTTTCTAAGTAAGAAAAAATATGTTTTTATTAAAGGCTTTTAAATATACATAAAAAGATAAATAGAAAAAAAAAGTTGTTAAATAAAAATAGAATAAAAATGCTTTTATAAAAATAAATGGTTATAAAAGATAACAAAATGACAAAAAAACAACAAAAATGTCTAAATCGTATTAATGTAAAACCTAAGGGAGAAAGTATATTTAGTAAAAATGGATGGGGGTGAGATACGTTTAGCAGCACCCTTCAGAAACTCACAAATAGATACCACCAAATTTCGTTTAAACTTAAGGGATGTTTGGTTCATTCAGATCTAAATGAGTCAGATCTGAATGAGCCTCTGTCTCATTCAACAACAACAATAAGTCTGAATAATTCAGACATAATTTTAACCATTCAGATGTTTTTCTGTTTATCACGGTCATAATTGATCTATCACGGTCTGATAGTTGTTGGTAATCTATTGGTGATAAGAGGTTAATTAATGTCTCCTAACAGAATTTTTTAGTTTTGATTCCCAATCATTTATCCGGTAGTGATTACTAATGACCATCCGATGGAAGACTTTCTTGAAGGTTTATAAACGCATCAATTATAATGCTGTAAGGTTAATGAATTATTATAAGAATCACCTAATTAGTTGTTTTCTTTATTTGGGTCATGCTATAATATTTGGTGCATAACCTTTTTATGTAGTGTAAACTAACAAGTTGGCAAATGTATTTTCAAAGGAACATTTTATTGATTTTCTTGCTTTGTACGTAAGTGATCTTATAATAATTTGATGTTATAGGTTTCTCTGGTTAGCATTCAATGTTTGTCACATGTCTTCTTTACAAATTCTATTGTTTTAACATACAAAATTGCTTAAGAAAAAAAATATTAATCAATATAGACTACTAGGTTTTTATCATCCGTATTACGGGGGTTATTTTATCATTTTTGTTTTCTTTATTCTTTGGGTTTGATGATGAAAGAGCTTCACAAATAAATTATATGTTATAACTCGTTTAAAAGCTATCTGGGTTTGGTGACCCATGACCCGTTTATTTTTTTTACTATAAAATTGTTTCTTAATTATAAAAAATACTTTTTAAAAAAACGGATATTAAATTTTAGTATATCCCTATTTTATAGGATTTTCATATCAAATATTTGGTAATATTAATTTTTGATTTAATGAGATGTTATAACCCGTTTAAGAGCTATCTGGATTTGGTAAAACTCATACCCGTAAATTCGGGTTAAATGCATGAGAAAAATTCATTTATAAATAAAACAATATGACGTCTTGAGAGAATTTAAGAAGCAACCAGAGAACTTTTAAATGTTTTGTTTATATATATTATAGATAGATATTAACTTTTTCTCTCACACTCTCCTTGTTGTAATTTATAACAAGAGCCGGTTTATGATAAATAAGTGATATGGGTGTGTACATGTTACATGGTTTTATGCGTTCTCATATTAACATGTTATGTTACATAGCACTTCGTATAAAAAGATAAGGTTTACCTAGCACGGGCTATACTGGGCTCTCTTTAGAACCACCCCTGCCTTATTGTGTACTGAAGAGACGTGGATCGACTCACTGGTAGACGATCTACTTTCCTCGGGTGTGATTATACTATTTCACCGATGGTTTTCTTGGATCTGGGTTCTTCCACCTACAAAATGAACAGCACCGTCAACTTACCCCTCAGAAAGGGACAGAGGGGTCCTCTTTGGGGTAACCCTCCGGTGTGAGAATAAGTATTTGTGGGAGAAGATAATAATATCAGAGTAAGGAAATCTGGAGAGTATTGCTTAATAGCTGAATACTCTGTGTGATTGTGTTACTGGATGTAACTGTCTGATTGAATGTAATTGAATATGATTGAATGTCTCTCATTGTGGAGTTGATGCTGTATTTATAGTGCTAGGGTTTCCACTGATTGGGCTCAGCCTTGTTGGCCTCCTCCAATTGCTCTGCGCCACGTGTCCTCTGGGACACCTGGTGCTTTCTCATTGGTTATAATCACGTGGTAGCACATGGGTTATGCTGAGTTGTCCACCTTTCATTTGGCAGCTGTCAACATCAGCATATTCTTATTCCTTAAAAAGATACCTTCTGGAAGGTTGTCTGACGTGCACAATCAAGGTTGCCCTAATCCTGATTTGGATAAGGGCGAGGTTGATTATGTGCATGTATGATATGCGCCTATCCTGAGGATGCGCGAGGTCTTCTCTTTATTCTCACGCGCAGATGTTTCATGCGCAGATGTGATATGCACAAGCATGTGATATGTGCCACGCGCGGAAGCGCCACGCGCAGATGTGGTGTGCGTGAGCATATGTGATGCGTGAGCATATGTGATGCCTGAGCATGTGATGCATGAGCATATGTGATGCATGAGCATGTGATGCATGCGCCATGCGCATAGGTTTTGGCTTTGTGCCTTCATAAAGTCTTGATTTCAAGCCTCTTGTGTATATCTTGTGGGTTGACCCGCCTCGCTCGGTGTTGAGGCGGGTACATACCTCTTCAAGCCCCCCCAGTCTAATGTGTGTCTTGTCTCGCGCGAGCGAGGTAAGATAGATGTTAGACTAAATAGTTTGCTCTTTTAGTAGGGGTTTTGTCTTTTTCTTCTTATTATTCATCGTTGCGCGAAATTCTATCCTTTTAGTTGAAAACGAATCGTCCCTGTACGTGGTTGGTTGTTGCTGACATGCGTCAGTGATGGAGACGTGTCAGACCTTTCGTGTGCTCGAGGTGCTACAGTTGCCTTTCGTGTCCCCTCAAATAGTGTCAGGGACACGTGTCGCGCTCGCGTTGGTCTGTTGGTGCGAGTGGTGGCGCGTGAACTCTGGCAGCAGCTGTACAGTTTCTTTTCGTGTCCCCTCACACAGTGTCATGTACACGTGTCGCGCTCCCGTTGGCTTACACCTGCGAGTGGGGGCGCGTGAAGTCCGATCAGCACCAATTCTTCTCTCTCCTGGGCCTATAAAAGCCAGCCCTTTGAGTTTTTTATCCTTCATCTTGTTGTTTATTATTCAGAGCTCTTTTCTTTCTTTCCTTGTCTTCTGATTACCTTTGTTCTGCTTCCAGGTCTCTGTTCTTCAGATCATCCTTTGTTCGTTGTCACAGTTGTATGTCTGATAGCTCAGACAACACAATCTCCCCCATCCATTGCCGTAGAAAATCGTTAGTAATGTCTACATTGAAGAAGACCGGCAAGGGGAAGAAGGCTGCTGAGGGCTCATCGGAGGAGGTAGGGAGGACCAAGGCCGTGAAGAGGTGGAATGAAATCCCCTGCAAACTGAGGCAGGCTGATCTTGACAGCCTTATCGCCTCTCAGGGTTTTCTCCCTGTGTTTGGCTGCATGTTGCCTGGGGCCGGGCAAACGGCGGCGGACCCGCCCACCGGCTATATATCCCTTTATAGCCATTTTTTCACCCACTGCAACCTTCGTCTCCCGATGACAAGGTTTGTGGGTGCACTGCTTAAGTTTTATGGGATTCATATATCCCAAGTCCATCCGTTTGGACTTGTGCGCATGACTCACTTTGAGTTCATGTGCAAATCCCAGCGCGAGGAGCCCACCCCTCGGCGCTTTCAGTTTTTTTATAAGCCCAAGATCCAAGATTCTTGGTTCTCCTTTATTCCTCGCAGTCAGAAGGTCAAGTGCTCCACTGTTTCATTCAAGAGGCTTCATGACTGGTCTGAGAGGTTTTTTTACATCAGGGCTGGTGTGATCCCCATCCGTATGACCATGCGCGCGATATCTTCTGCGCCTGCGGATGTGGGTGTCCTCAAGAACCCAACTGGCGCCTGGGTTAATAAGTTGACCGCTGAACCATCCCCTGCCAAGAACATTTGTGAGGAGGCGCTGGTGGGGGTTGGTATGAGCAGGAGGTGGGCGGACAGCGCGACTGAGCCCGTTATCCAAGTCGACGGCTTGTGTAAGTTTATCTCATTGCTTTACTTCTGCGCGAATATAATTCTTTTTGCTGATATCATTTGACTTGTTTTGTGCAGTCACCAAGGAGTATATCCACGCCGCATATGATGAGCATATGGAGGGTGGCTCCGTCGCGCTCGGCGCTGGGGAGGTTGGTTTCCCCGATCGCTTCGATGACATGTTCATCCCTGTTGATCTGTGATTTGTCTTCGACAGCGATGCGCCTGGTAAGCCTTTGTACTTATGCATTTTCCTTTATAATACCAAATTTTGCTAACACTTCTGTTGCGTGTATTGTAGATGCGCTCGAAAACTACGAGCTGGAGCTCGCGGAAGAGGAGGAGGAGGAGGAGGCGCCCCAACTAAAGCGTAAAGCTAAGGGGAAAACTGGCGCGGGGGCCAGTAAGAAACAGAAGAAAGATGTTGCCCCTGTTGTTCAGGATCCTCCTACTCAGGCGGGGGGATTTGGGAAAACCCAGGAGTTTACCACCAAGGTTTCCTTGTCTTCCCTGCCTCAAAAAGTGGGCAGACCTCCTGTCCACCTGAGGTATGGTGCCACTACCTCCTCCCTTCGCGCGGCGGAAAAGGGAAGTGGTGTTGCGCCTTCGACAGGTATACTTTGCTTATCCTTTGCTTATCTTTTATGGTTCTATGAGCGCGATTCTGATAGAATTACTAATGAATCTTTGCTCACTCAAATGTTTGTAGAGCCGGCGACAGCGCAACAAGATGCCGAGGCTGCGCCGGAGGTCCCTTCGAAGTCCCCTGTTTTACCCTCAAAGAAGGGTAGAATGGACTTCATGGCGATGTTTGCTTCGCGAACGGAGTTGCGCCAAGGTACGTATTGCGCTCTTTTTTTCTGACTTTCTTTTAGATCAAGTCATGAACCATTTCTTGTTGTTGATTTTTTCATAGAAGCCGTAGCTGGCGTACAAGCTGCTGGCGGCACTCCTGGCGCCGGTGCCAGCGCCGTTGGCTCTGCTCCTGCTCCTGCAAGCGATGAATCTCCCCTCATTGGGATTACTAAGGAGCAGGAGGCCGTTTTGCGCGCCGATCTGGCGGCGTCGAGACCTCCCTCACCTCCTCCTGCGCACAGCCCTCCTCACGAGACCGATTTTGGCTCTAGGTCGCAGGAGAAAAGGCCTGTTTCCGAGGAGGAAGAGGAGTTTGAAGTTGAAGACTCCGACCGCGGTCGCGCCAGTCCTGCAGCGCCACGAGGCTTCGCGGCTGAGCCTTTTCGTGGGGCTGGCGCTGACTTTTCTGCTTCGTCCGCGCAGGTATAGTTTCTTTTTTGCTCCGCTGCGTGGACTTCCATCTTAATGTTTTGATGACTTAGGCAATTTGTATGTTTTTTGCAGGAAGCCGATCACACTTATCGCCCGAGATGGAATATAACTGAAGACAGCACCTTTCAGTCCATGGGTTTGTGTGCGGAATTCTGGGCTCATGCTGTGCCTCCATCTGAAAGGAGGTTCCAGGAGGACCGCGCTCGCGACGACCTGCTCAATGATCATATGTTTGCTGGGTCAGCCTTCATTGCTGCCTCCCAAGAGCTTCGCTCTGATTACGTAAAAGTACGTGATGCTCTTGCGGAAGCCAAGCAAGAGGCTAAGGTGTCTGCTTGGCATCTTTCTGATGCTCGCGAGAGAGCTGAAAAGCTCCAAGCCGAGCTCAGTGAGAACAGAGCAAGTGCCAACAGCGCCTTCGTGAAGCGCGGTCATGAGCTTCAGGCTGCGCGGGAGAAGCTGCAGGCGGCGGAGGCGGACGCGGCCAAGTACGCGCGCAGAGCGCGCGACTTGGAGCTGGAGGCGGAGGCGCGTGACCAAGCTCTTGTCCAGTCTATCACTGAAAAATCATCACTGGAGAGCGAGGTTGCGCGCCTGAAGAAGGAACTGGCGTCCACGCAGGCCGAGAAGGATGAAGCCCTGGCGATGGCAGCGTCTAGCCAGGAAGCACTTGATTCTGCGCGGGCGGAAAAGGAAGTAGCCTTGGCGGCAGCAGCGTCCGACAAAGAGGAGCTAAAAAAGACTAAGGAAACTGTTGAGTTGTTAAACTCTCAGGTTCCTGCCCTCGAGACGACTGTTTCTTCTCTCGCGCAGGATCGCCAATGGCTAGTCTCACAGGGCATGACTCGTTGTGCTTATGCGATGAAATATTCAGACGAGTTTCAGGCCCTTGTGATGGATTGCAACGCTGCCACGCGCTTGGTGGGTCGAGCTGAAGGGTTTAAGGATGGCTATGAATATGGGATGCTGAAGAAGAACCCATCCGAATACCCTTATCAGAGCGACGTTGCCTGATCGGACATGGCCGCGATGGGGGAGAAGTATTTGAATACTCCCATTCCCATCCTTGGGCAGGTATTTTAACTTTAATGAGATTACTTTGATTTATTTTCCAAGTATTTTTTCTCATATTTTTCCTTATGATTTGCAGATATCCGCGCTTGCTGACCAGCCCGATCTTGGCGCGCTAAAGAATTTACTTGACGAGTGCGAAGGGGCTGGCGGCGGCGATGATGGCGCGGGGAATACTGCTCCTGCTAGCGGCTCTGGCGTGGCCAAAGGATCCGCTCCTGACACTGTTGTGCTAGAAGACTCCATTCAAGATGAACAACTTGACTATGGTCAGTTTGGAGATGATGAGGAGCAGGCTGCGCCAGATGCTGAGGGCGATGATGAGGATGATGAAGAGGCTGATGTCAACGTGGAGACTTGAGAAGCCCTTCATGTTTTTTATTTTTATTTGTAGTTTGTATCTCATCTTGTAAACTTGTAAATTTCAATGCTTTGGAATGAAATTTTGTTTTTCCCTTCTTCGCATCTTGCGCATTCCCATTCATCTCTTTATATCGCATGTTTGCTTGTTGAATATAAGATATGCTTGCACGTTGGAATAAGAACAAGGTTGTAAGGAATTTATTATACTTAACCCTTGTCATATTGTAAGTGATTTTGCCATATCTTGATTATGTTGACACGTGTGTTGGCGTTTTCATTATTCCTCTTTTGCGCGACGTTATCGCGCATGGAATTATGAGTTTTTTAGCCTTTACGTGTCAATATGTGTTACTCAGATATCCATTACAATTTCATGCGCGACCTCGACCTGAGACCTTAACAACTATGTTTTGACATTTGCTTTGCCTTAGTTGTGCTTAGGTATTTTTATGGTCAGTCTGCGCAGCATGTAGGATGGATGTTGTGAGTGATTTGAGCTAAGGCTCACATTATTGGGCTAAGGCCCTGAGCTAAGGCTCATATTATTGGGCTAAGGCCCTGACGTTTTAGAGTTAAGACTCATTAACGCGTTTGAGCTTGAAGCTCGCGCATGTATGTTTTACTTCGTTTTATTTCGTTTTGATGTCAATACAATGTTATCATATTGCTCAAAATTAATAAAGGGAAGTGTGAAACATGTATGCAAAAGGTAATAGAATTGGGCTAAGGCCCTTACGTTTTAGAGTTAAGACTCGTTAACGCGTTTGAGCTTGAAGCTCGCGCATGTATGTTTTACTTCGTTTTTATTTCGTTTTGATGTCAATACAATGTTGTCATATTGCTCAAAATTAATAAAGGGAAGTGTGAAACATGTATGCCAAAGGTAATAGAATCCACATTAAGAGAAGATAGCGCGTATCATTATTCATAATGGCTTAAAAAGCCTTGATTACAAACTTGACAATTTTTACATGAAACATTTTCTGAGCTGTGCCGCGTTCCATGCGAGCGGGATCTTCTTTCCATTCAAATCTTTTAAGGCGTATGCGCCTTTTCCTAATTCTTCCGAGACTTGATAAGGTCCCTCCCAATTGGGGGACATTTTTCCCGGGGGTATCGCGCGGCTTGCTTCATTGTTTCGAAGGACAAAATCATTTTTCTTGAAGTGGCATTCTTTCACGCGCTGGTTGTAATATTTTTCCAGTTTTTTCTTGTATTTGGCTTCACTGATGATAGCCGCCTCTCTGCGCCCTTCAAGTAAGTTGAGATCCAACCTTCTTTCGCGCTCGTTATCAATCTTGCTCATCATGAGCACTCTATGGGATGGGCATCCAACTTCTGCTGGAATCATTGCCTCTGTTCCATAGGTTAGGCTGAACGGGGATTCGCCATTGCTGGTTTTGCTTAATGTCCTGTGTGCCCACAGGACATTAGGTAGCTCTTCGACCCAAGAATGGGATTCTCCCTCCAACCTTTTCTTCAGCCCATTTAACAAGCTTTGGTTCGCGCGTTCCACTTGTCCATTCCCTTGAGGGTGATAAACTGAAGTGAAAATTTAGCTGATGCGCAATTCCTTGAGCCAACTGGATATATTCTTGTCAGTGAATTGCTTGCCATTATCGCTCACAATTTCCATGGGCAAGCCAAAACGGCATATGATGTGGCTCCAGATAAACTGCTTCATCGCTTCGGCTGTTATTTTTGCTAGTGGCTTGGCTTCAACCCATTTTGTAAAATAATCTACTGCCACTACCAAAAATTTTACTCGCCCAGGCGCTTGCGGTAGGGGACCCACAATGTCGATTGCCCATTTGTGGAAAGGCCATGCTGAGGTTACTGGAATCAAGTTGTTCTTTGGCCGCATGGTGTTTGGCGCATAGCTCTGACATGCTTTGCATTTTTGGATCTCCTTTAGAGCGTCCAAGTACATGCCTGGCCAATAGTAACCTGCGTTCATTGCCTTGGCAGACTTCGTGATCTCGACATCCTTACCTGTACACAAGTTAGCAAACATATAGTTCCTTCCATAATGTAAATCATAAATAATATACACATACTTATACAACCTTGTCACATAAAAATATTATCATATACTTACACATATGTTGCCGATTTTACCTATTAATGTTCCCCGTGACTTCCCCTGAATTCCCTCGTGCGGACAAGTCTGTTATTATGTTCCGGACCATAATAACTCACTTGTCCATCCAAGTTCATCCAGATCTCGTCACTATAAATTATTAGTTGATATTCAGATCCTATAATACTTGAGCTACTGGTTATATTTTAGGTATCTTTTAAAGACATCCTAATTCTTTATAACCAATGGCTCTGATACCAACTTCTGTAACACCCCGTAACCGCAGCGGAAACATAAACGGGGTGCAACAGACACGTCTAATATCAACAGCATTGCTTATAAAGAAAACACTACTACATTAATTTACACCCTATTACATTGTTCCGAGTTTAGTTACCGTCTAGGCGTTAGCACATAAGTTTTACCAACAGTACATTAACATATTTAATACAAAAAGATCATTAAGCTTCCACAAAAAAAAAAAAAAACACGCATCGTCAAACATGTAGCAATTATTCCAGTTTGGGGGTACCTAGAAATCATGTAAAGAAAACGGGTCAACTACGAATAGTTGGTGAGTTTCACTAATTTAAATAAACAGTGACAAATCATTATAATAATCATATATTAGCGATGTAATTATGCTGAGCCCACAAGTGAAATCTCCGACTATCCACATACAATCCCGTGGCATACTCCGCCCACGAACCTGCCCCAAACCGCTATGCCTAACAATACATAGCAAAATAAATAACAACAAAATAGACATGTGCAACTGGCTGGGAAACATCAGCAAATCCATGCCGGACCAGTTGGGTTTGTCAGACCAATAGTACTATTCACACTCTACCGGCTTTTAGCTAATCACACGTGTTACGGGGCCTTACAATGTTAGCAACTCAGACAATCACCATCTTAGTACATTTCCGTACGATTCCCGTACAATAAAATATATATAAATACACGCAAATCCATGCGTTCAGTATGTACTTAAACATTTTAATAGTAACATGCTTTCCGCCCAGAGTAAATATTTAAGAACAATTCAAAAAAAAAGGGGCTCGTGAAACTCACCTTATCGCAAGCAAGTAGGTAACACAGTACGCAAGCTACTAATCCGGATCTGTAATACGATCCCTAAATTCGTTACTATACAATCACTATTAATATAACTTTAACCGTGTTAACCGGTACATCTGGGGACACTGTTAACCCAGTACTGTACCCGTTCCGGGGGCAATGTTAACCCAGAAACACTTCTCCGGACTCAGATTGTGATATCGTTTAGAGTTCAATAGTCAAAATTACTATTAGTTCGTTTTCCCCGTTTTGCGTGCCTAGCACGGTTATCCGTTTTTACGTTTCAAAAATGAGTTTGGTCACACACGACCCGAAAATAGTTGTTGACTGATAATTTAATTAAAGTTGTGAAATTAGAGCTCGGTTTAGACGCCCCGATTGGCCGCGGGACCCGTTTCCGTCTTTAGTGTACCGGAAACTGTTAAATCGGATATAATTACCCAAATCATCCGAATTATTTTCGGATGATTTATTTTTACCTGTTTAACTTAGTTATATGAAAATAGTTCATTTTTAGGGTTTTTATACACCAGTCAGCTCGTTTAGGCGAACTTTACCGGTTTACGCGTTTTAAACTTTAAAAGTTTGTTGTTTTTTTTTAGCACAAATAATTATCCGTTTAATCTCGGATCTTGAAATTTTGTACAAATCACTTTTTGACAGTGGGGAATTTTATAAAAATATTTCCAGAATTAATTTTTATATTTAAAATTTATTTATCTATTTTTAAACACCATTTAAACACTAAATATGTCGTAAATACCAAACGACCTTAGAAAAATCCCAAATTTTTCCTGAATGACCCCTGCCATCCACATAGTCCCCTGTAATTTTTCCAGAACCAAAATCTCTTTTTACATGCCATTTTCTCTAAAACTGAGCTAGAAAACCCTATAACTTGTTTAACCGAAAAACCTACTTAGACTTCTCCAACTAACCTAAAATTTTGTGTGTGACTTTTACATGTTATAAAAAGCGTATCTTGAATTTTACAGAATTTATCATGATATTTAAATATTTTTCACCATTTTTAGCCAAAACCGAGCATTAAATTCACCAAATATTCATCCTTTGTCCAAAAATTACTAAATTTTCACAGAACTCATATTTTCATGTGTAGATCATCTCTGTGAAATTTCGTAGCCTAAATCTAAATTTACCACAATCTGTCCAAATCACATACACTATATAAAAACCGAACTACCTAGTGTTTTTAGCTTCAAATCGCAAAGATCTTGCTTTCTATCCTTTGTTAACAACTAGATACAATACCTACAAGCATAATAACACCACACCAAGAAATTTACACCCACAATCAAGCCATTTCTTTCATGGGTTCGGTTATGATTTAAAACAAAGATTTAAACCGTAAAATTTCGTTTTTAGTTCGTTTGAACTCATTCTTAGACCAAGATCATTTGTATATCATAAATACATCCCTTGGTCGAGCAAGATCGGTTTATAGCTCGGGTTTTCACCCCTTTTGAAGATAAAACCTCATCTTTGCATTATAAACTCAAAATATGGAACTAAAACTAAGATTTAGCCATCACAATATGCATTTAACTTGTGTTTTTCTTGCTACAAATCTGGGTTTTTAGGCATCACAAGATATTGCAAGGCTTGTTGTAATAAAAAAAAATATAAGAGGCAAGGGGTTTATACCCCTGCCGATCGGAAGGGAAGGGGAGGTGGGGTTGGGACCCACTTTTCCATTTCTAGCCATTCATTTGGATTTTGGAAATCCGGATAATGTTTTGGATAATTTGGTTCAGTTCATTTTTCGGTTAAATGTTTAATTCAGCTTAAAACGAGGCTAAAACGGTCGTTTTCGGCTTAAAAATGAAATTTATATAAAACCGATTTAAAAACTTTAAAAAACTTAAACCATGACATTTATTAACTTAAAACATCATATTATTAATAATTGCGCATCTTTTTCGGCTTGATCGATCGTCTCTTGCTCGGTTTGGTATTAAAGGTTTCGTTTAACGTACCGTCGTACCATTAAATCGAAACTTCTTTTTCTGTGCTGTAATTCACTTATCCCGAAGCTTTAATACTTCGTAAACATCACTAAATATCATATATCTCGTCTATAATGTAATCCTCGATTCGTTCGGGCTTCAATAACCGTTAATCGGTTAATCGTATTTCCAATACGATTAACTGTATAATCGAGTATAATCCGTACTGTGAATCATACATACTCGTATAAACGCATTATAATTCATATATTCATTATTAAATAACACATAAATAGTATATACCGGTTAGGGTATACCTGATTTTGCCGGAATCGTTACACCAACCAAATTGGTAGGGATGCCTGTGGAGAAGTACTCAAATTTGTTTTTTCCATTTAAAATATGAAACTAAATGGTTTTGCTTAGTCAAAATTAATTAAAACCGATTTGGTTTTGGTTGAAACCGGTTTTTTGACCATGTTATGATCGCTTTTGACCGGTTTTGGTTCAGCTAACCGGTTTGAAATCAGTTTCGATGAAGAGAATTACAAACTGGTTCCAAATTACTGTTGCAATCGGTTCTAAATCGGTTTCCATATAATCGGCTTCAATCGGTTCTAAATCGGTTTCTATATAATCGGTTTTAAACCGGTTCGGATTCGATTCGATTTTCGAGTCTCACCCATGGACGAAGCTTCGTTAGGGCTCATGCCCCCCCCCCCCTTGTTTTTTTACGCAGTAGTGTAAATTTACCCGTTTTCGCCCGAAAATTTGTAAACATAGTGTAAATTTATCCGTGTTCGACTGAAAATTTGAACTCAACCCACCTCATTTATGATTTATTGTAATACATTTTGAGTCTCCCCTACGAACTTATCCAAACTTCACCACTATTCTCACCTGAGTAATTGTACATCTTTGAACAAAAAGAATTCGTTTTCAAATTTTATTTTCTTTTAGCAATCCCACACCCTTTTTCACATGAATATTATATAGATTTATGATAGCTCAACTAAAAAATATATCCAGACAATTAAGGGTAAAAGAAAATATTAAACAACTACTTCCCGCCATGTTAGCCGTTGGCAAAAAGCGAGCCTTGCATGCAATCCTAACCTTGATCATATCCATCTTCTTTATTTACATATTCAACCAAACCCATATGTTAATTTTCATCATCACTCTCTCTACTTAATTGTTTCTTTATTATTATATTATTAATTAATCTTGTACGTGTTTGATTATTGTAGGAGACTATTAGCTAAAGATCAGACTTTCCAACTTTCCAACCAACATCTCCCAACTTGCAAATTACCCTTTGTGTGATTCTGCTCATTTTCCAACTTTTTTCCTTCTGGAATCCCTTTACATTTCTCTTGAAAATGATGGGGACGATGTCTCTCGGTTCTTCCATCGCCATCCGCCAACAAAAGCTTGCGAATTTGCCTGGTTGTGACAGCAATCACACATGGGTGTCAAAGAGGAACTTCAAGGGTTTGATGAACTGCCATAATGAAGGGAATGTTGGCAGGAATATTAATATTAATGGGGTGTCGTCTATTTTGACCAAGAGATCGGCTTTGGTTAATGTTGATCCTGGAACCGCTCTTTTGGATACGGAGAACTTGGTTTTGACACCAAATGGGAAGGATTTGGTTTCCTACAATGATGTGCCGAATGGTAATTCGGTGATGGGTATGAATGATGATGATGGTATTGGCATTATTAATGTACTTAAAGGAAAGGGGTTCTTTGTTACCGGTGCAACCGGGTTCTTGGGCAAAGGTACACATGATCCTCTTAATTTGTTCTTGATATAAAAAAGCTTGCATGGTGTTATTATTTTATGTACGCGATGTTTTATTTCTAACGGATCAAATAGGTAAAATGGAAACGAGTAGAATAGATCAAACATGTAGAAACTCGCCCAAATATATATTTGATGCATAGAAGGCTAGAACATAATATATTGGTTAGTTCAAAACAATAGATTGTTAGGGTCATACCATTATATTTGTAAGTTGTAAACAAGTTGTTTATAAAAGGTTATATAAAAATGTTTCGGGTAAACCTGAACTGACCCGCCCGTTTTGACACCTCTAGTACGAACTAATAGATGGAACCAGGATTTTCTAAGTGTAATATTGCCTTGGTAAACCATAATTAGCCAATTTTGACACATTTATTCTATATGTAGCCATATTTTTTTGCTGATTTTGGTGCCTAAATGAATGATTATTCTTGGATGCAAGTAACATTTTTTTTGCTTGTTAGCCTTCTTTAACTATTTGAATTTTCCATGAATATCATATCAACTATGTAGTGTTTATAGAGAAGATATTGCGCACGGTGCCTGATGTGGGGAAAATATACATCTTAATTAAGGCAAAGAATGCGGATGCTGCCATGGAAAGATTGAAAAACGAGGTATGCAGTTTTCTTTCGTTTGTCTTATTTCTTATTCTTGAGGGAGTCTGATATGCAGATGTGACGCGGTTTAATTCTGAATAGCCTTGTTTTAATATAAAATAAGAAAATGGCCTAAATGGGATATGCGTTACACGAGTTGAAAGTTACCTAATCTATACATTATACATTAATGCATTCAACCTCCTAAATTGTTTGTATGAAGATATATATTATTATTACTGTTCTAATATAGTTTTACATGATCAGACTCATTATCCTTAAGTAGTAAAACTTAAATTTAATATAGGATTGCATTACAGATAATCGATATCGAACTTTTCAAGTCTCTCCGACAAACTTATGGGAAATCATATCAATCTTTCATGTTAAGCAAGCTGGTTCCTGTGATTGGAAATGTTTGTGAAACTAACCTTGGGTTAGACGAGGATACAGCGGATGCGATTGCGAAAGATGTAGACATAATTGTAAATTCTGCAGCTAATACTACTTTTGATGAAAGGTTAATCTCCTTAAAAGTTTAATTAATTAATTAATTAAGTAGCAATGGAAAGCTTAATTAAGGATTCACTGCTTTTAAAAAATGCAGATATGATGTAGCTCTTGACACTAACACGGGCGGGCCAAGTCGCCTTATGAGCTTTGCGAAAAGGTGCAAAAAACTTAACCTCTTCCTGCAAGTGTCTACAGGTAACATAGTTCACCCTTGAAAAACTTAACCTCTTCATGTGAGTTTCTACTTAAAATTGGACTTGTATTGAATGTGTCCCTTTATATCTAACCAAATCGTTCAATTTTACGAGAACACTTAGAACAAAATAAATCATTCACTTTTCAATCTTTAATGATTTTTGAAAAAATGAAAATTGTTAAAAGTGCAATAAGAATAAGAACAAATTTGTTTATTTATAAAAACCTATACCAAAAAAAAATGTATGAATAAGTTTAATAGTTTTTTATCCATATACCAAGCATATATTATTTATATGTGGAATGTAGAAAACTATTTAAAATAGTAACCACTGATAAAAAAAGGCTTGTTTTTTTTCCATATAAGTTAATGTTTTGTAATGAACCTTGTATATACATATTTAACAATTTTTCTCTTGGTTGTAGCATATGTTAACGGACAAAGACAAGGAAGAATCATGGAAAAGCCGTTTAATGTAGGGGAGACTATAGCACGCGAAAGTCTCATGTACGGGAATCATACGCAAAAGTTGAATGTAGAAGACGAAATAAAAATGGTTTTGGAATCAAAGAAATTTTTGGGAGAAAACGCATTAATTCAAAAGCTAAAAGAGCTTGGATTAGAGAGGTATAACGGGTTAACATTTAATATTGGTCTTATTTTTTGTTTTTTGTTCCTGTTTGTTCACTTAAAATCTCTAACAAAACACCTTGTTTTCCTGCAATTATTTGATTTAACTAGGGCGAAGCTGTACGGGTGGCAAGACACGTATGTTTTTACCAAGGCAATGGGAGAAATGATGATTAATAAAATGCGAGGAGACATACCCGTTGTCATAATCCGGCCTAGTGTCATTGAAAGCACTTACAAAGAACCATTTCCAGGATGGATGGAAGGAAACAGGTAAACATGTAAAATTTATAAGCAATTCTTGTTTTAAATAAGATTTAATAACTATACTACTAGCACAATCATCTAACTTTTTTTTAATAAAGCGATTTAGGATGTTTTTAGTCATTCGCATACACGTCTGATTTGTTAGAGATTAAAAAAAAAATCGTCCCATTTTTGGCAAACTAATTACAACTTGATATTCAAGATTTGTGCTTATATGTATTTGAAGGATGATGGATCCAATTGTACTTTACTACGGAAAGGGGCAACTTAGAGGATTTCTTGTTGATCCAAATGGCGTTCTTGATGTGGTAAGTGATTTGTTTTATATATATGTGCGTTTTCCCGGTTAGAGATTTATAAATGTTCTTATTAACCACCTGCAAAACCTTTGCAGGTTCCAGTTGACATGGTGGTGAATGCCACCATGGCAGCCATGGCCAAACACATAGCAAATAGAGAAACCGAAGAGAATTACATTTATCATATAGCCTCATCAGTAGTGAACCCGCTGGTATTCAAGGATTTGGCAAGTCTGCTTTATGAACATTTCAATTCTTCTCCTTGTTTGGATTTAAAGGGAAGGCCGGTTCATGTGCCAGTCATGCAACTTTATCGGTCCATGGAAGAGTTCTCCGCTCATATATGGAAAGACGCGATGAACAGAACCGGGTTGGCTTCTTCAGCCTCTACAAATAATGGGAAGCTAACACTTAAACTTGAAAATATTTGCAAGAAATCGGTGGAGCAAGCAAAGTATTTGGCAAACATATATGAACCATACACATTTTATGGAGGAAGGTAACAAGAGACTTTAAGTTGTTATAATAATATTATTATGCGTGTTGCACTTTCGGTCCCTACATGATCGTCGAATCTTGAAACCATGTTTTGTAGGTTCGATAACAGCAATACTCAAAAGTTATTCGCAACGACGTCTGAAGAAGAAAAGAAGACGTTTGGATTTGATGTCGAGAAGATAGATTGGAGAGATTACATCTCAAATGTGCATATTCCGGGGCTAAGGAGGCATGTAATGAAGGGAAGAGGAATGTGCACTTGATTAATGAACCTTATAAATATTATTCAAAACACACTACAATATTATATAATGCATGTTTTATATAAAAATAATAAAAATCGTATTGTAATAAATATATTATTATGTTTTCTCTCTTTTATTGATTTAATATTATGGATATTGTATGTTGTTTGTGACATTGTGTATTAAGATTGTCTGGATGGAGCAAGATGATATAAAACATGTGATAAACTTTGTTGGCTTTAACTGTTAAGAATTAAAGTTTAGACTCAATTATGCAATTAGTGTAAAGTTTAGTTTGAGTCATATATCTATTCGTAATGTGTCAAAGAGTTGGTATATTGTAACATATATAAAGTTAAAATACATTGAACCAGAGGAATACAACGATTCTGTAATATTTATTCGGTTTTTGTATAGGTATTAAGATTCTCGCGATGGAAAACTTGGGGCTGCATTGATGAATCGATGTTTCTAGATGCAGCTGCTCGTTACATTCGTGCCAAATTAGTTTATTATGGTTTAACAAGCACTGATAATAATAGTAACAACGATATCATTTTATTAATAATGAGTCTGTTATCGAAGTTTCCTTTATTAAGTCATCATTGGCAGGCATATAGTTGAGAGTTGATAAGGTCAAATCTCGCAGTGTAGCCACGAGAGGTTGTTGGATCAAGCCCTATGATTTGTGGATTCTGATTATGCTGTTGCTCTTGATGCGGTTTTGGTTATTAAGCTTCTTAAGAGTCTCTAAAAGTCTACAAGAAAAAAGGATCTAGCACCATATAAACAGATTATTATTTTCTTTCATCTCACCTTAAAAACACACCATTATATATGATTTTGATAACAATAAATGGGTAAACGCCAATGGATCGGGCCCCACGAGAACCCTACACCTGTAACTTGTAGTTTTCGAGGAAACTTTTGAAGAACATATCAAGTTTGTGTGTTTGTGAATGTAATTTGGGAGCATTATGTGCGAATGAGGCGAATAGTGAACTTATCTAATTGGCATTAGGAAATGATCAGTGGTATGTTGCTGTTGTTGAGATTTCTATACAGATTTTACAACATTTAATTTTATTACAAGTATACTGAGTCTGTTTTGACTTAAATTTATAAAATAGTGATCATTAATTTCAATTTTAAACTTCAACTCATCAAGGATCAAATTGGACACTTTACACTAATCAAATGGGACTCTTAAGTTATTGTCTTTTGATACAGGATTAGTAAATTATTGAAGTATATTGACTTTTTTTCATTTAATAGTCCATGTGTAAATGAATTAATCAGACCTTTCTCTGTTTTAACTTTTAAGTAGTTAGAATTAAACTATGTAAATGACAGGACATGCTGGCGTGACGAATTTTTTAACCGGAACATAACCCATATGTTTAATAATGTAAAAAGTATTAAACCTTACCTTATACACTTAACAACAAGCAACATTTAAGTTGTAATGTGTTAATTGGGTTGTAAAAAATGGATTAAACAAGTTAACGGGTTGACACATTTAGTTAAATAAATCAATCCAAACACTACCCATTAAATTAAACATGTAACCGAACACAAGTTGTTTATTAAGCAAGTTAAATATGGCAATCCAAAACCTGATTATTTTCATTTTGTGATTCGAATTGTGACGTAAACTATTAACCCTTCACATCATGATTGATTTAAGTAAATTTGTGATTGTAAGACTTTTTCAAACATCAACTCTCACACTAATAAACTCTACACTTTATTTCGAGTATTGAATCTATCTATATCTAGTGTGAGAGATTGCTATTATGGTGATAGATAATAATTAGCAAGCAAGAGATATTAAAAAAAAGTTAAGTGTTCATAAATGAAAGTTGCAAGATGGTTTACGGATTGGTTTTATTAACATGGTGAGCATAAACAAGGTAAGACATGTGAAATCTATGAGACCTAACCTAGATCGGACCCGGTTATTTACAACAAAGTCGGTTCTCGGGTTTTTAAGAATACCATTAAATAGGTCCGGTTCGTGTCTCACGGATCTGACCATTTACTATATACATAAACATGGAAAGATATGCAAGACTCGAACCGATATTATTTACAAACGAGTCTGGTCTCGGATATTGAGAATACCACTAAATAGGTCCGGGTCGGATCTCGCGGGTCCGACTCTCTTGTTAATATACTCACCCGGTCCAACTTCACGATCTTCTTCTCCTTCTAGAACGGCATCGAACTTCCGGCGACAATAAACGGAGCGGTGAATCCGGCGGTTAGTTCTACACTCTCTAAATCATATTATTATTTGTTACTTTACGACACGAGTATTAACCTTATGATTCGATATAAACATTAGCTCTTAGTGTTAGGGTTTGATTATTGATACAGTTATAATATTAATATTGTTCGCCAGTAATCGAAATTATTTGATTCTAGTAGTTTTCTAGCTTTTATTTATCTGCTTAATTAACAAATAAAGTTTGTTAATATTTTTCTAGTTATTCATGTGCATCCTGTGATATGTTTGTCATACTGTAAGCTTTGAATCTTCATATTATCAGCATCAAAACCCAACAGGCTGAAAATAAATTGGCATAAAAGGTTGTAGTGTTCGCTAGTCGGGCGGTGGGGTGGGGGCTAGTGATTAATTGGGATTAATCGGATCGGTTTTATATACACACACGTTTTATATGTACTTTTCAGTTTTATATATACACTTACACATTTTGGCCTGAAATTGGCTGGAATCAAACCACTGATTTTGGCCGGATTTGACCATTAACCGATTGATTGGCCGACTAGCCCAAAGTTAATGAGTGGGGTGGGGACAAGCTATTAATCGGCGTCTAGTCAGGATTTTTACAACCATGGGCACACTAAATCATATTATTCATGGTGGTAGTCTTCAACAGGACAAATTTGCTGAGACTTCTTACGGTGCTTCAAGCTGCCCTTGGTAAATATTGAACAAACACCACCGACAATATACAAGGAAACTCGCTAAACTTTAATTAAGGAAACTTGGCTTTTTTTTATTAATTTCTTTTTTCGGTTGGCCACTATTTCTTGTCTACTAGACTGCTAAACTTTATAAAGAGACAGAAGTGACTCATCACTTGGTTGCAAATGTATGTGTGTGATTGTTATGTATTATGTGTGAATTAACATAGTGTACTCAGTGGTCCATGTGTATTTTGGTAGTGTATTAAGACTAATCTCTACATAATAGAATATATTGTTGCCATCAATATGATTCTACATTTCTACTTGCAAATTTACTTATATGCTGCTTTGAAGATGTCTTAATGTCAAATTTCATATTGAAAATGCTAGTAGGTTGAATGTGATTTGTTAAATGTAATAGTATGTAATAATTTTAACCAGCACACGGCATTAAGTTTCACTTGAGGTGTATGATAATAAGCTAATTAACTACCAAGTGCCAAATAAGTTCAAGATAGGCAAAATGGTTAACCATTTATTGTGAAATTCTGATTTGTTCTGTTTGTAGTTTCATCTGCATCTGAAGTAGAGCACGTTATTTTGAAGTTCTTTTATATCTGATTGGTGTTTAGAATCCTAAAGTAGGAACACTTATATATCACAAAGAAGAGATGGGGGATTCGGATCCTAGAAGCTCGCTGAGATGCCGGCACTGTGCAGGTCCTCTTACCAAGGAAATGGTAACTTCTTTAAGTAACTTAAGCTTTTTTTTTATGTTTAAAATATTTTCAAAATATGGTTCGGTGGTTTATTGGTTTTTGTATATATATATATTTTTTCATCTATGTGTACATTACTATATGTGTTCTGATTGATGGCAGGAAACGAGTGCTTGGACAGTTGGACCTCTTATTAGAGATAGTTTTTCTATGGTAACTGTTTGTTTTTTTGCATATAATTTAACGGGAATATGCCAGGTATAAAGTGTTCTTATTTTCATCTTTAACCCAGATTGGTTCTGCTGTTGGTGGTGTGTCAAGTGCATTCTATGGCTTTAATTTAGGTATGCACAGTTGTATTAATCAGTACTTATGATCATTAATTCACTTATTTGACAGATTAAACATTATTTTTGTCATTTCCTTGTAGTGATGCCGGTAGTTCAAAGGAGTGTGAAAGGACCCATGTGGTTACATTTTCTTATTGGTGTAAGTTTCTTAACACCACACTTCTATTTATATCGCCCACTTATTCATTATATGGCTGGGTGGGCTGGCCCAAGATACTTTTTGTTAAAGTATTTTATAATTAATTTGTGTTAAATGTTTGCAAACACATATTATTACATAATAATCTATTTTTTTAATAAGTGTGTTACAAGATTGTGTTCATTAGAAATACACTTTGGGAATTTTTCTGTTTGCCTTTTAGCAAAAAAAAAAAAAAAAAAAATTATTTACGCCTTTACAGTGCCCATTTGACCCGTTAGAGATAAAACATGATTCACATTAACCCGATTTGTAACCCAAAGGGTCTAAATTTGTGGGGATCGATGATCAAGCTTACTTCGTAGCTAGTTCATGATCTTGGTTTAAAAAGGCGCGCTTGAGGCGTTGTGGAAAACGCCTTATTTTACGTGAGGCGAGAAAAAACATGAGGCGCCCTGAAGCAGCGCATCAGCGGGTGAGGCGTGAGGCATTTGAGGCGGCGCTTCATGTGATGCAGTCTAGATTAAATTAAAAATGTAATTGCTTGGGCCCATCTGCTTAAAATATTAATGTTGGGGCCCATCTGTAAAACATTACTAGCCATATTATATATATTTATCATTGTATCTTCAACTCAAATCACTCTTTAATTTTCATATTCAAAGTTTATCTGCCCCTCAATTATTACTCCCATCTTTTTAATCGGTTCAAACTTATCTTCTCCTAATTATTACACATCTTTTTATGACTCAAGAGGTATGTTTTCTTCATTATTCCCTTTTTACTATTAAACGCTTGTGTAACACACTTTTTATATTTAATCAGCTCGTTTTTTAAGAATGTATATTAGTGTTTGCAACTTTTAAGTATATTTTTATAATGTTTAGACTACGTACAGAGTATTCATGTTTAGTTTTATAAATACGTTTTATCTTTATGGTTGATTAACAAGTAAAATATGTCATGTATAATCGATTTTTAGTATTTTACGTATTGAGCGCCTCACATACGTGAAGCTCTCGCCTCGCGCCTAGCACTTTGCGCTTCGTTTTTTTGGACCAAAACGCCTTGCCTCGCCTAACGTTTTTTAAACCAAGTTCATGATTACTCTTCCATGTTTAAAGTAACCCTTAAAAGCTAATTTGCTCATCCATGGATATTCATATCATTCAAGTAAATGACATTATTGTTGATCCTTAACTTGATTAGTATGCCAATCTTTGTATATATGCATATATGTATAATAGTTTTATAGTTTCATTCATTTGTCTCTTTAACTGTTATTTTCTGTCCCAAAACTTTTCGACCTTGTTGTTTGTGATCATCTTATGTTAATTAATTTCTTCTAAATGCTGAAAATTGTGGTGCAGGCCCCACCTGTGATAGTTTTCTCATCAGCCTGTGCAGGATTGGCAGGTTAGTTTCTTACGGTGATAGATTTGTGGTAGTTTTAAACTAATTTTATTCAATTCACGTATTCTATAATAAAATGCAATCCCAAACACCTCCTTTGGGGCTTTTCTTGACCATATGCAATGCATTTAGATTTTTTCTGTTTTCCTGTGTTTTTCTAACTCTTTATTGTATTTGACTCGGTTATCAAATGAAATTTTGTAGGTGGTGCGATTCCAGCGCTTGCTCAACTTGCGTCGTCATCTTATCACGCAGCAGTCTCGTCCCCATCTTTATCTGTACCGCCACCTAAGGACGATGACATCAGCAAATCCCGAACTTCATCCACTCTATAGTTATATGGAATTGGTTTCTATGGATACGAATATAATGCCATGTGTGGCCGCAAGTGCTACATGTACATGTTTTGGATTTTTGGGACTTAATTTATAAAACATAACACATATATAGTAGGTGGATACTGTTTCTAATGATTTAATGTTTGACAAGGAACACAAAGATTTGGCCTGTTGGATGTGAGATGAAATCTTATTCTAGCTCAATTTGCTTTGATTATTGGATGTCATAATGTGAGGTTTTGTATTTACTACGTAATTTCTTTATTCTATCTTTACTCTTCATTTTTAAATAAATAACTAAATAGAAGTATTTTTCTCTAAGATGAACATTACTCTTTTTTAAATAAATCTTGTAATATTTCAGTATAGTAACACATCTAGAAAAATACAAGGAGCAGCTTAAAAATCTTTTGGATGTCCAACATTGTATAATTGGACCACCTATTGTCACAATTCAACAATTTAATAGAAAACTAATTTCTCTTTTTTTCACGTATATAACCCAAACCAAAGGTGTACAAAAAACGGTTCCAGACCAGACCCTACCCTACCCGTGGGTACGGACCGGGTTTGGGTTTCTTCCGGAACTTATGGAACCGGTTCCACCAATATCCGGTCAAAATCTGACTTGACCCTACCCGAAACCCGAAAAACCCGGAGCTAGTTTTGACCCACGGGTTTTGACTTTTGTTGACATGCCCGGAATCGGTTTCTACCCGGTTATGGTTCCTAAAAATACCCGATTTATGCATCTCTAATCCAAACCAACCTAATCCAAATTTTCATTCACTTTCACAACTCAACCCAACCTTTTTATTAAATAAATATGCGTCATTTTTTATAAAGTATATCAGAATGTTAACCTTTTTTAATAAACCGTGCTTTTACATTAAAAAAAAGTTAAAAGTTTTAAGAAAAAACCAAGTTATATAAAAAAGTTTGGTGGCAACCGATTGAGGCAAAAAGACTTATATTTCATTTTTATTTAATTCTCAAAAGTGTTGATTGTGGGTAATCGGTCACTAAGCCAAGTGTAGTGGGCGATGTTTGGGGGCGACTTGGGGTTAGAACACCCCCCCCTGATTTTCGGGCGATTTGGGGCGGGGGGCGGATTCTTTTTATCGCCTAAACTTTGAGAAAATAATAATATTTTATTATTTTGACCGTTTGACAACGATACAAAATAAAAAAAATAATAATTAAAACAATATATTATATATCTATATAAACATATACCTTCTTCTCCATTTCATATCCTTCTTCTTCATTTCACATCTATATAAACATAAACCTTCTTCAAAAAATCTAACAAAATGAATCCTACAAACAACCCGAACCAACCGACACTCGTGGAACTCGCCGCTACCATGAAAGAAATCATCAAAAAACACAAAAAGTGTGTTGAGGAACTCAACGATGCCATGAGAGAAACCAACAAACAACACGAAAAGATTGCCCAAATGTTGGAATTGCGGGAAATGAGTGAAGAATACAAATCCCTCAAAGATGCCGG
This sequence comes from Bidens hawaiensis, assembly GCF_021521415.1. Classification (NCBI taxonomy): domain Eukaryota; kingdom Viridiplantae; phylum Streptophyta; class Magnoliopsida; order Asterales; family Asteraceae; genus Bidens; species Bidens hawaiensis. Next base: position 437,131 of record NW_027492650.1, read on the forward strand.
GTTACACGAAGAGGCTGCATTATTGCAACGACAACGAATGGAAAAAATGCGCGAATATTATGGATATTAGTATTTTATTTAGTTATGTTTTTTAATATTTTTAGTTATGTAATTTTTTTTTAATTTTAATGCATTATTAGTTATGTTTTTAAGTTTTTTGTATTTCTTTTTAATTTTAATGCATTTTTATCTAATTATTTAAATAAATTGGTTTTTATTTGTTTAGTTTAGTTATAAAAAGAAAATAATAAAAAAAGAAACTGAGGGCCCAACTTGTAGCCTCTACACCATTACACCTTAAAAACAAATTCTCACTTCTTTGCTGACTGGGCGCCACATGTCACAATTCGCCTCCAATTATAGCCCCTCCACTACACATAGCCTTATAGTGAACAGTCTTTATAGTGATATGTATCAGGCTTGCTTATAGATTGTTGGAAGTCACTTGGAACCAACCAAATGGAATGAATGAACTGGAATAAGTAGGCCGGTTTGATATTTAAACAATTTAACTTGTTGTTTGGTTTGACTTTTTTATTTCTGGATATGTTTGTTGCTTCTTTTTAGTGTAACCATGACCATCTTTATCATTTATTTATTTTTTTAACAAAAGTAATATTTAAACGATATAAAATCAGTCCAAAACCATTAAGCCACAAAGTCAGTCAACCGGACCGAGCCAGTCCTTTCGGTTTAGTTTTGTTAAGCGATGTGACTCGTATTTTGGTCAAAATGGTCCAATTAGATCATAAACAAGGCTTGAAGAGTAGAAGGAATCTTTAGTTCTATAGGAAAACCCACGTGTATAAATGAGCGAAGCCAGCTCAAGCACACCTCACATCTAGTTTAGATTACCAGAGCTCGAACTCAAACTCAAACTCGGACCATGTTTAACTCTTTTATTATTTACTAAAGAATAAAAGAAATATACGTGGTTCAAGTTAGTTTGAGCTCTACTTAATTTAAATGAACCACCAACGAGCTTTAACTCAACTGACATGGAAGAAGTAAAAATCTGTGCTGGAGCCCGCAATGGTTCAAGCTCAAATCCGGCCTCCAGGCCAAATTCGATCCCAACTAGGTTTTACCGCAATGGTTCTTCGGGCGACAAACTTTCCCCAGAAAAGGAGATGGTGGACTTGGTTACCCAGTGTTGTTTACAATCGCAGATGTATAAGAGTCGCCTCTTATCATTAGGTTGCCCTTGGTATGGTTAGAATCACCTTTTGTTATTGGGTTATTCCGTGTAGCAGTTAGTATTGGTAGTTAAAAAAAAAGATTTTTAACGAACCAGGTAACCCGTATACCCGAATGTAATATGGTATCCATCCAACACAATAAGCTAGGCTCTATAAATAGAGACCAAAACCCTAACGCTAGGGTTTAACACTACTTGATCTTATCTGAGCGGTACTGGAAAGGGGCGACGGCGGCGGCGCGTGTTGGCGACGGCGGGTACAGCCACCCATCCATCATGGTTGCAGGAGGCCCCGTTATAACCTTCCACGTTCGCCTCCGTAAGCTCTTCCGGTCACCGCGATGAAGACTCCCCGCTACCGGAGCCATATATTCGATTTTAATCGGGCGATGACGGCACCGCGGGCTTACCAATTATTATAACCAAAGTTTAGAGTTCTAATATAATATTAATATTTTGATTTTGTAAATTGATTAGGTTGAATTGATTTATGCAGTTTTTGTTATGTTATGATTATTTTATGTTGAGTTAGGGTTTTATTAGTGTAATTTGAAATCCAGTTTTTATCATTATATTGATAATTAAAATATGTATAGGAAGTTTCTTTCATCAGTTGCTTTGAATCAGGTGACAGTCAAGGTGCAGGGATACGGCTGTTCAAAAAGCTTGCGGCTCTAAGCTTGCTTGAAAAAGGCTCGCTTGAATTGGCTCGGTTTGTAAACGAACCCAAGCCCCTAGCTTGGCATGGTTTGGGTTGAGTTATTTTACCTTTGCATTATATATTTGTATATGTTTAGCAATTTAGAAGATGAACCTATCTGTTGTGTTTTTCATTGAGAAATTTAGTTGATTTAATTTTAGTTATTTTCGGGCTTGAAGTGATAACATCCCTCTATAGTTACATAGATCAATTCATATCTAATATCTATTCTATTAATCTATTTTGACATAGACTGAAATTCTTGTTCATCATGCACACATAAAATCAATGAGCTGAAAATTTGTTCTTTATAAATATGAACTTTAAATAAGAGAACTTACACCTCAAATGTTATGCTCAAAACCATAAATTGAGCAAAATTGAGTTTGTTTCATCATTCACACAACCACAAGTTGAATAAGAAATACATCAGCCAACCCTTGTTGGCTTCCTAACAATCTTTAAATTCTTAGTTTAGACATTCAATCTGGACTGTTCAAAAAGAGCCCATCTAATTAGATCTTGATCACTATATTACAGAGACTAGTAGAGTTACAACTTACAACAACAAAAACCTGTTGGAAATCTTGAGTTAGGATATTGAGTCAGATAAATTAAAACTGCCTTCCCATGTAGGTTTGACCAAAACACCAGTTAGGAGGTGCAACGTTATTAGAAACAACGGTTCTACCATCGCTTGTTGTAACCTTAAACGATAGAGATTCACCGTTTAGGTATGTGTTACTCTGCCAGTTTTGACCCCAATTACGTGACATTGATTGCCACGTCATGCTTTTAGACCCCTTGACTGAGACAGAAATAACATTACCGGCCCCACCTACGTTGGTCACGAGCACAAGGTTAAAGTATGAGTGGCCATTGATCGTGAATCTTATTCTTCCAATCTTTCTGCATGCAACTCTGCAAAAGTCAATCAAGGAACATTAACTTAATACATGTGTCTATATTAATTACTAAAACATATTATTATTATTATTAGTCAGTTGTATAAATGGTATCGGTTTGGTAAAGTAACATGTTTAGTATCTGTGGTTTTTAATTTGTAACAAGTTTGGGGTCTTGCACTAATTTTGGTTAAGAATTCTATTAGATTTTTAATTAATGTTAACCTTATCCTTTTAGCTAATTACATAAATACTCTTGTTTTACTTTACTTTTGTAACATATTTGAAGTCTAGCACTATTTGTATAATTACATAAAATGTCCTTAAGCTATATCCAAAGATGTTACAAAAAACATAACTATTTATGTAATTAGTTAGAGGTTGAGATTGTCATTGTTTATGATTTAACAGAATTTTCAACAAAAAATAGTGTTAGACCTTAAAGATGTTGCAATTGAAAGTCACTAACACCAAACATGTTACATTTGTCAAACCACATGGACCATTTATGTAATTAACTCTTAATCTATTTTTTTAGATAACATGATTTACGAAGTTTTATGCATTTCAAGTTATACTCTAGGTTAACTTTAAATACATTTGATCCATCTTACTCGTATAACATTTTTTTTACTCTAATCGTTTTACTTGTTAGAAATAAAACCTGACTGAAATGAGTTGTTTACATGTAACATGTGCTAAAACTTAAAACTGCTTAATAATCGCGTTACCTTCTGTATTTCACAGGTATAATTCCGGCTTTTTCTTGAGCAATATGCTTGAATATTGGTTGTGCAAGATCAAAATGTTTCAATGGAGGATTACACCACCCGCCCGCATTATTCGGGAGCGCGTTATTTGGCGGGCAGAAGTTTGTAGCTGTCACAATTATGGATCCTGGAAGACACCACTTGGCATCATTAAAGCACATGAGTTCAAAACAAGCTCCACATGTAAGTCCATTGTTGAATAGAGCAGTACTCAATGCAGCTGTGTTTGTACCATAGCCTTGACTATATAGATTTCCATATCCACATGCTCCTCCTGTGCAAAATAGGCCAGTTATTATCAGTTGGAAGTTGAAACACATAGACTGGGCTTGGTCTAGTTTTTAATTAATAATAATGCATTGAATATAATTAAGCAATTTTTATTATTACAATATTAAGTTCTTAATGCTACAATTTAGGTACCACTATGTTGTTAAAGTATATTTAAAAGCATAAGGGGTGTTAATTTCTGACACAACTTGAAACGTGGCACGAAAATAGCAAGATTTTAATTCGTTTAATAAACATCTAATGTTTAGTCATTTAACACGTTTGATTAAACACGTCTAATTTCTAGCCGATATGCGTAACACGTCACTACTTGATTGCAACATGCCCACCACTCTTTCAGATAAATATGTTAGGCCAGTCATCTTTGGGTTACATGATTTTAAGCGTGACATCCAGACTCTAGGTTAGGGTTAATGTTTTTCTTAAGCCAGCCGATTTGAAATTCAATATAATTAACTTGAATTGACTATATATAATTTAGAAGTAAACTGAGTCAAAATTATGAAAATTTACGCATGAAGAAGCTTACCCATTGTACCGGAAGCGTCTTGACCTCCATAGAATGTGGCATGGGCATTCAACCATGAACCACCACCACCTTTGGCATTAGCACCGATTGTTAGAGAGCCAGTGGTTATGGCTACTAGTAAGCAAAGATCAAGAAACCTCATTTTTGTTGCAAAACTGAAGAATTTGTATTGGATATTTTAATGTAAAAAGTCAATATTTGTGAAGTTAAACTATGATGTAGAGAAGCGAGTATGAAGATGTGTAAATGGTATGTATTAGACTATTTATAAATGAGATAAAGGGTTGCATCACATGTGCTGATGTTGTAGGTTTCTATTCTTTTATCTAAGCCTTTTGGGTTCTTTTTTTTGGTTAATCAGTTAATGCTAGAATGTCATCT